>NC_134530.1:291353222-291653222 GCF_050624435.1 Tenrec ecaudatus
GTTCTCAAAACATTTGCTCTCCACCTAAGCCCCTAGCATCAGGTCCTCATTTTTTCCCTCCCTCCCTGTTCCCCCCTCCCTCATGAACCCTTGATAATTTATAAATTATTATTTTGCCATATCTTTCCCTGTCCGATATCTCCCTTCACCCACCCCTCTGTTGTCCGTCCCCCAGAGAGGAGGTCACATGTAGATCCTTGTAATTGGTTCCCCGTTTCCAACCTATCCTCCCTCTACCCTCCCAGCATCACCACTCACACCACTGGTCCTGAAGGGATCATCTGCCCTTGATTCCCTGTGTTTCCAGTTCCCATCTGTACCAGTGTACATCCTCTGGTCTAGGCAGACTTGCAAGGTAGAATTGGGATCATGATAGTGGGGGAGGAGGAAGCATTTAGGAACTTAAGGAAAGTTGTATTTTTCATCATTGCTACATCGCACCCTGACTGGCTTGTCTCCTCCCCGAGACCCTTCTGTAAGGGGGTGTTGTCCAGTGGCCCACAAATGGACTTTGGGTCTCCACTCTGCACTCCACCCCTCATTCACTATGATATAATTTTTTGTTCTGATGATGCCTGATACCTGATCCCTTCAACACCTCGTGATCGCACAGGCTGGTGTGCTTTGTCCATGTGGGCTTTTTTTGCTTCTGAGCTAGATGGCTGCTTGTTTACCTTCAAACCTTTAAGACCCCGACTCTACAGCCGGGCACCATCAGCTTTCTTCGCCACATTTGCTTATGCACCCATTTGTCTTCAGCGATCAAATCAGGGAGGTGAGCACACAATGATATGAATTTTTGTTCTTTGATGCCTGATAAGTGATGGCTTCGGCACCTCTTGATCACACAGGCTGGTGTGCTTCTTCCATGTGGGCTTTGTTGCTTCTGAGTTAGATGGCCGCTCGTTTACCTTCAAGCCTTTAAGACCTCAGATGCTATTATCTTTTGATAGCCGGGCACCATCAGCTTTCTTCACCACATTTGCTTATTCACCCGCTTTGTCTTCAGCAGTTGTATCAGGAAGGTGAGCCTCATAGAGTGTCAATTTAAAAGAAGAAAGTATTCTTGCATTGAGGGAGTACTTGAGTGGAGGCCCAAAGTCCTTCTGCTACCTTAATACTAAACCTATAAATATATGCACATAGATCTGTAAGGTCTCTCTCTCCAGGACTAGATTTCAGCCTTGGTCCTTGGCTCCGCGCGAGAAAGATTTTATGCTGAAGCCGGGCTCGTGATCCAAGTGAATTTAATGAAAGTTCAAAGAAGCATCAGGTTTTACGCGGCACCCATAAGATTCCTTTGACCATGCGGCCTGGCAGAGACTGCTCCGGGACACGCAAGGATCTCTCCCCTCCCACGGAGATGACCAGACCCTCTCCCTCTCGGTTCCTGCCTTCTTAAGGGTTCCTGGGGGAGGCGTGGTGAACGACCCCAGGTCGATCCCATTGGCTGAATTGTAGTAAACTGGCCCAGGTGGGCTGCTCCAGGTGTAACGCACATCTCCACACACTGGCGGGAAAATCCAGCTTTGTCCTTTGCTGGTTCTCCTGGGCATGCATAAATGGACTTCCCAATTACCTAGGCTAAGCTACCTAACAGATCTATTTCCCCATCCTCATATATAAACATATTTGCCTATGTACATATCTTTATCTAGAACTCTATAAATGCCCTTTGCCTCCCAGCTCTTTCCTCTATTTCCTTTTTTGACTTTCCTCCTTTCCCTCTATCATGCTCACTCCCCACCAGGGTTTCAGCAATTCCTCTTGGTTACATTACCCTTGATCATGCCCTACCAAGCCTCCCACACCCTCCTCACCACCGATTTGGGTCACTTGTTCCTTTGTCCCTGGGTTTGTTAACACCACTACCTTTCCCCCCACTTCCCCCTCTCCCATGTCCCCTCAGAATTGTTGGTTCCATTGTTTTTTCCTCCAGATTGTTCATCCAGCCTATCTTATTTAGACAGACCTAAGAAGGTAATAACATGCACAAAAACAAGACAGAGCAAAACCAAGAAACAATATACAGCAAAACAACAACAAACCAATGACAAAAACCAAAACAAAACACAATAAGAAAAAAAAGCTTGTAGTTAGTTCAATGATTGTTTGTTGGCCTTTAGGAGTGTTTTCCAGTCCAGTCTGTTGGGGCACCATGCTGGCTCCAAAGTCCACCTTCAGCATTCCCTGGGGACCTCGCCACTCCAATCCCTTGCTGTTGCACCCCTTTAGTGTTTTGCCTCAGTGTGGCAGGATCATATTGGGTGCAATTCCCACACTGTGTCTCCATTGTTGTCCCCTGTAGGGCTATGAGTCAGTGAGGGGCGCCATGTCTCCTAGTTTGGCTGGCCATGTGGTCCTCTCTGTGAACTGGCTGCTCTAATTGGAAATATCGTCCCCATGGCCTGGTGGTCCAGGATGTGCTCCACTCTCCTCGTTTCCCCTTCCTCTGCTCCCGTGTGCTCCGATCAGATATGTCCCTCTCCCGGAGCTTCAGATTCAATGCCGCCCTTTGAAATAAATTCTTCTGGGGGGAGGGGCAGGTGTCCATTTAGTAGTTGGGATTGGGACCGGCCCCTCAAACCTCTCCACTGGTTCCCTACTGCATGCTGGCATGCTGCATTCACATCTTGGAGCATTGGGTTGAAGTCTGGTCTCTCTTTCCCTGTGGAGATAAAAACAATACCCGCTCCCCTTGGGTGGGTTAGTGAGGCTGAAATTCTTTAAGGGAGCAGACAGCGTCTATTTTCTCCTGAGGAGTGGCCGATGGGTTTGAACCACTGACCTTGCTGTTAGCAGCTACCGGGGTTCCTTACAGTTAGCCGTAGGCACACTAAATGAAGAGACAGTAGGTTAGAAGATAAATGTGGGGAAATCAGTTAAGTGGAATGAGGGGCTCCGGGATGGAGGTTCAATAGGGTGAGTAGAGCGGGCCTCAATGAGGAGGTGGCTCTTGGGCACAGATTCAAGGGCGGGGAGTGAGGGAGTGTGCAGACACATGCGGGGGCAGTTCACGGAAGGCAAACACCCTGAGTCGGAGAGAGGTTGGTGCGCTCGGGAGAGGGAAGCGTTTTGCCCATGTGTTTTTGGTTGGTTAAATTCCTAGCAGAGGAATTATGGGGTCAAAGGAATTGTCTCGATCTCCTTTGAAATTCTCTCATTTCAAAGCCCTGGGATAGAAGAGTGACCGTACCCCAAAAGAAATCTATTCAAATGCAAGAAAATCAAAATGGAAGAAGAGTAGAAAACATAAAGGGGCTAAAAATAGCAGGTAGCACCTCTGTTAAGAATTTCTGTGAGAATCTCAGGGGTTTACTGAGTCATCTTCCGCGGTGCCTGTTACAGTGGGCTGGCACAGCTTGGCCACGTGTCACCCCTCCGCGTTCCTGTATCTACTAGGTAGGATCCTTCTTGCCTCTTTGCCAGTGACTTTCAAGTACCAATCAGCTCTTCCCTTTCCACCTTCCCAGGTCCCCTGGGACCTTCCTATTCAGCTCCAATTTCTGATCTAGCTAAAGACATCCCCACTTTCCCACTGACCGTGAGACTAATCGGATGACTTCACCAGAGGCACGCGACCTTGTGGTTCAGGGGGAGGGCAGTGGCCTTGAAGCACAGGGGGGACCTTCCTCTCTACCCAAGGGAAAGAATGGAGGGAGCTGCAGGGCCAGGGAGCAGGGAGGGTGTGTGGTAAGGGGCCGGCTCCAGGCAGAGGCTAATCAGAGGAGAAGAATGGGTTGGGCCCCGTTACCAAGGCCAGGCAGACTTTATTCTCCAAGTGGTAAGTCATCAAAAGAGGTTTGCTCAGAGTGACAACATGAGGCTGCCTTTCAAGAAGATGTCTGGAGCTGGGGTGATAAATGCTTTTGGAAGGAGGGGAGTTAAGCCAGGGGAACCAGTTAGTTCACTGTGGCAGGAGATATTGTAAGCCTTTCATCCAGTCATTAAGCCAGTGTGTACTGGGGATCATGGGCGTGCTGGGCACTGTGCTCCATCCTGGGAAGGCGTAACCCACACCCCCACCCTCATGGAGATCACATTCTAGCCGGGGACAGAGACAGCTATCCAGTGGAAATCAATTGAGTAGATAGTATATTAACCTGTTTGCAAACCTGTCACTGGAGTCGTAGAACTGCCCCGTATTGTGTCTGAGGAAACAGATTGGCCACCACGTCTCTCTCCCGAGGGGCACCTGGTGGACTGAGATCATACCCTCCTGGTTAGCAGCCACGTGCTTAAGCACCGTGCCACCACCAGGGCCCGTAGATAGTGTGCTTGACGGTGCAGGTGGTCAAGTGGACATGCACACAGGAAGGGAACGAGGAGTTTTTCAGAGCCCCGGGGTGGTGTCCATGGTTAAGCATTTGTCTTACTAATGGGAAGGTCGGTGCATTTTGCCTATTCCTAAAGGACCCCCAATGAAATGCAATCCTTTTCAGAAAAGTCAGGGCCACAAACTGTGGAGCAAAGGTCCACTCTGACATCCCGGGTCACCAGGAACCAGAATCGACTTGAGGGCAACTGTTGTTTGTTTACTAGAAATGGTTGTGGGCTGGGGCCGGGAGGGGGTGGGCGGTGGGTGGTGTGGTTCACAAGTTCCTAAAGAAGAAGGATAGCCAGCTGGGGAAAGGAAGGCTCTTGGGGTGACTTGTGAGTGGAGGGGCCCCAAAGGAGGTGGCATGGGAGAGGGAGAAGGTGAGGGCGAGGGAGGTTGGGAGTGTTTGTAGGTAGACTTGGTGAGACGAGGAGCCAGCCAGGAGCACAACAGGGAGTCAGTGATGTTTATGAAGGGTGCGATGAAGGGCAGCAAGAGAAAGCCACCCAGGCAGCACACAGCACGGTACCATCATGGAAGACCCAGGGCGTTCAGGTTATAGGCATGTCTCCCCAATGAGTCTGTCAGCATCTTGAAAGGACCCATTCACACTGGCCAAGCCAAGTGCTGAGCACATTCCAAAATATTCAGTGAATATTCGCAGTTGGAAGGCATTCTTCCTTCATCTTGCTGCCCCCAGCCACGGGGAGCTCCCTGCGTGGTGCCTGAGGCTGCTTTTCTATACTTCGCTAGAGGTCCGCCACCGCAGCTAGGGAAGCTAACCAAGGGTCTGGCCCCAGGGAGGACTGGGGTTTGGGCCAAGCAGGAGTCCCGCTGTGTTAGCCCCAGTTAACCAGAAAAACAAATTCATAGACACTTATATGTCTTTTAAAAGAGAACTTTATATCAAAGAAAAATTGTACATTAAGAAAACATCCCAGCCCAGTCCAGATCAAGTCCTTAAGTCTGATATTAGCCCATATGTCCGATACCAGTCTATAAATCCCTCTTCCTACTCACGAAACACAAGCAATGCTGCTGATGCAGGAAGATCACAGGCCAGTGGGTGGAAAGCCTTGTGGACCCAGTGGTGGTGGAGGCATCCCAGTGCTAGCAGGGGTCTCCAAGTGAGCCCTGCGGCTCCAGGGCTCTAGTGTAGCTCTGTGTGTCTTGTCAGCAGGAATGTCTCACAGGAAGGGAGCTATTGATTACCGAGGGCACCTACAAATGAGGTCATCAAGCTGCAACCTGAATGACAGCTTAGACTCCACCCCTCCACAAGTTGACACCAGAGTATGTTGCTCATGTGCTCTTGGGCTGTGTGGCCCCTCCTGGAGTAGGCGTGCGGCAGCCTCCTCCTTGAAAATCCCCTTCTATTTCTGGTGGTCCAGAGTCTCTTGGTCCCTCCCCAGTGAGCACTGCCCAGTGATACCCTGTGGCCTGCCCAGAGAGGGCATCTCATCCGTAAGTGGCTGGGTGCTGTTTATGTCAACATCTACCTCCCACCCCACTTAAGAGCTTGGCGTGCCTCCAATCGTGCCCTACCTGGATGAGGCCCCGATGCCACTGCACTTCTACCGGGACTGGATCTGCCCCAGCAGGCCCTGCATCGTGCGCAATGCCCTGCAGAAGTGGTCGCTCCCCTATCTGAGGTGGGTGCAGCCCTGGGCTGGGCTAGGGTGATGGGCGAGCTGTCTTGTGGCATGTGGGCATGCTCTTAGAGTCCCTTCCCCTAGGGCCACGGTGGGCGCCACGGAGGTGAGCGTAGCCGTGACCCCAGATGGCTATGCTGATTCCGTGCGCGGAGACCACTTCGTGATGCCAGCCGAGCGCCTGCTGCCCCTGTGAGGTGTGTTGGACGTCCTGGAGGGCAGGGCCCGGCACCCTGGTGTGCTCTACGTGCAGAAGCAGTGCTCTAACCTGCTTACTGAGCTGCCCCAGCTGCTGCCCGACTTGGAGCCCCACATGCCCTGGGCCTCTGAGGCTCTGGGTGAGAGGGGGCGACTGGGGCAGAGGGCAGTCATTGAGAATACACAGCAGAAGCAAACACCAAGCTTCTACACTGACAGCTCGGTGACATTGATTGTCTTGGCCCACACCCACCACCCCATGGCCAGGGTCAGGCCCTGCCGCCCTGGAAGCCTTGACTGTTGACCGACTGCAAAGGATTAGTGCTCTAACTTTTGCCTGTGGGGGGCTGGGCCCACTCCCCAAGCCCTCCAAACCATGGCCTCTTCGCCACTTTTCCCTAGGATGCCCCTCGCTCGCACGCAGCACCCCTGCCCACATCCTGTTGGGTGTTATCCCAGACCCAACCTGAAGGTGACAACCACTCCTAACTCTCCTCCTCTGTCCTGCAGGGAAGATGCCAGAGGCGGTGAACTTCTGGCTGGGGGAGGCGGCCGCAGTGACGTCCTGTAGGTGTCTCTGGGATGCAGGGACTGGGAGGAGCCAGCATGGGGCCAAGGGTGGGAGGCTGGCCTGGAGGGTCGGTCTACCATTCTGCGAACAGAGGAGGAGCGGCGTGGCAGCGTGGTGGGTGGGATGACTTTGGTGTGGGGGCGCACTAGACATCTCTCAGAGGGCACGTTGGCCCCGGAGGTGAACTTGGGAGAACCTTATGCGTGGATATTTACCTCTTTGGAGAGATGACCCGCATGGGGCGTGTGGTGTGTGCCAAGTCCCCCGTGGCTGGGATCTGGAATGCCCTCCACCCCAGCCCCCCCTGGGCATCTCCTGGAGTCTGGTTTGACTATGTCGTTGAGAATACACAGAGCAAAAGCACACACCAAGCTTCTACGCTGACAGCTCAGTGACATTGATTCAGTCCCTCTAGTTGGTTCAAACGTTCTCACCCTCCCTTCCCGAGTTCTTCTCCCTGAGGGAAATGAGGGGGCTTCAGAAACTGTGTAGAAAATAATGGGATTCCCCCTCCCCCCTTATAAATTCATTGTCCTCCAGGATCCTGGCTGTTCTTTGAAGAGGCTGTTTTCAGTCTGAGCCCGGTTGGAGTTTAAAAGAGCACCATGCTCATGGAAGAGGGATGGAGATCCTTTACTGGCTAAGTTGAACTAGTACTGGGCGTAAAGGAGACATCAGGGGACACTTTGGATGGAAGGTTGAAATCTTTATTCGCAGGACTTTCTCGTTTTTACACCCCTGGCTGTCTTGAGGCGCAAGGCTCTGGGTGGGCAGGTTCTGCCTCTCATGTGCCCTGCTCCGCCAAATCTGCCCAGGACCTTCTTTGTGTTGGCAGTGCACAAGGACCACTACGAAAACCTCTACTGTGTCCTCTCTGGAGAGAAACATTTCCTGTTACACCCGCCCAGCGACCGACCCTTCATCCCCTATGGTAGGGCTGGGACATGCCTTATGCATGGGCCCCAAACCAGAGGAAGGGTAGTGAGGCTTCCCTGCCTGTGTCCCTGGGGCCAGGCAGTCAACCGGAGAGGCTGGGAGGAGGTGTGAGGGGCTGGGAGCACTCTTTGCTGAGCTCCCCCTTTTTCTCTGGCATCAGAGCTGTACACCCCATCAACCTACCGACTCACTGAGGTGGGCACCTTTGAGGTGGTGGATGAAGAGGCCATGGAGAAGGTGTCCATCTAGGCCCTGGGCCTCAGGGAGGGGCGAGCTCATCCATCTCCGAGGAGCAAGCGGGCCCCAAAGGTCCTGGGAAGGTGGCCCCTTCCTCTGTAAGGTCCCGCCGTCTGGGGCTGGCTTCCCAGGGCGGATGGAGGGGGACCTTTGGCCCTTACCGTTGGCAAGGCCAAAGGCCGAGTTCCCCGGTCCTGCTCCATCCCCAGGTGCCCTGGCTTCCACTGGATCCCTTGACACCAGATCTGTCCCGGTACCCACAGTACCGTGGGGCCCAGGCCCTCCGCTGCACCATGCAGGCCGGCGAGATGCTCTACCTGCCGGCCTTGTGGTTCCACCACGTGCAGCAGGCCCAGGGCTGCATTGCTGGTGAGGAGCTGCTGGCCTCGGCCAGCGGGTGGGCTGGGGAGGCCCTGGGTCAGAGCTGGGCCACCCACTCCTGTGCTTGCTCTCCCCACAGTGAACTTCTGGTACGACATGGAGTATGACCTCAAGTATAGTTACTTCCAACTGCTCGACACCCTCACCAAGGCCTCAGGCCTGGACTAGTGGAGCCCCCAGGGAACGTGCCCCCCCACAGCTCAGGGGGCACTCTGGCTCCTCCCCAGATGGGCCCCCACAGAGACACCCTGCAATCTGTCTGACCCAGAACCCCGTTTGGGTTGGGACGGACCCTGGAGACTATCGTGGGTGATAGGAGGAGGACCAGGAAGTGCCAGGCAGGTGTCTAGGTCAGGGTTCCCAGAAAGCTGCCACGCAGGTGAAGCAGCCCCGTGGGTGGAGGCCAGCTGCGGCGTCCTCCCTCCTCTGTAAAGCTGTGAAGTGGATATAATGATGGTCCCTACCTTTCTGGCTGCCCTGGGGCCTGGAGAGGGTTTCTGTAAGGGCCCGCTCGCTCGCTCGAAGGACATGCTCAATAAAGCCGGGGAGGCTCCATGTGGTACCTGCCCCTTGTGGCTTTCTGTGTCTCCAGGAGGGCGGGGAGGGTTCAGATGGAAACGTCAGAGAGAGGAGCTAGCTCCCTGTCTGTCCAGGGACCACAGCTTGTACTCCGGTCTGGCCGGCAGGCCAACCCTGTTTTAACTCTCTGCCAGGGCTCGTTGACTGGGACTCTGGTTTGCTTCGCAATGGGGTTGGTGGCCTGGGGACGAGCCTGTGTCTCCTAACCAGCACAGGGACCAGGGGACATAAACTGCCCCACCCCCACCCCTGGGCTGCTCCTCTGCAGAAGGAACTGGCTTTCTCATGCTGCCCCCACAAAAGGGGAGATGAGCGCCCTTCCCCTGGGTGCCCACCTGGAGCTCCAGTCCTGGCCATCTCTGGGTACCCAGGTGGCCCATGCCCTGGCTTTGAAGAGCTGTTTTTAGTAACAGCCACTCCCCTGCTGTGATGATAGGCTCCGGATACACCCCTCCTCCGGGTCTGCTTCAGTGGAGACTGGGCATTCCTGTCCTACTGGTACCTGGATGTTGCTACAAGCCTTGTTGGTGGGGACTCTGCCCTTGCCCTACCTCTGGCGGCTGCCCAGACCTGTGGCCCCTCCAAGCCATGCCATCCTGTCCTGCTCACACGGGTGGTTGGTGAGCTGTCCTGGAAGCAGGACCCGGCTGGGCAGGCCCAGGTGGTGTCTGCTGGGGGCAGTAGGTTTTCCAGGAACCCAGCAGGGGTGGGGGACCTTGAGCCCATGGGAGGGTGTCAGTAGCCCCAGTATAGGCTGAGGTGCCTCATTTCTTGGGCAGGGTGTGGGGCTTGGGCGGAGCGGAAGATGCAGGTGGGAGAGGCTAGGGAGGCCAGTTGGGACATACTTGGATTTTGGCTTAAAACCCCACAGTCCTCGGCCCAGTGGCTACTGCTGCCTTTGCTCACCCCGCCTGGGACCCCCAGCCTCATGGCTCTGGTAAGACTGGCGTGGCACTGGAGCCCACTCTGACCCTTGCTGCCCACCTGAGTCCTGGCTAATGCTTTCTCTGGAGGGCTGTGGCCGCGGTGGTCTTCAGGTGTAGGGGGCGTATTTGCCAGCTTTGGGTAGGGGCATGGCTGGGCTGCGGATCCACAGAGCTTCTAGGCAGGGAGAGGCTCCTGGCTGCTCCCCTGCTCCCTCTGAGTCAGTTGCCTGGGCTGTCGGGGCCTGAGACTGATGAGATGGGTGACTTTCCCGGGTTCTTCCTCTGCCAGGAACCCCTGGGCGCATGCTGCTGGGACTTCCAACCGCAGCTGGGAGGCCAGTGAAAGGGTGTGCTGACACACGCTCCCTGTCCCCAGCGCACCTGGCAGGGCTTCAGCCCAGAGCCCGGGGTGGTTTGGGATGGAGTCCTGGGGTCCTTTGTTTCTCTGCCCTCGGAAAACATGGATGGCGCAGGGCTTGGCGCCCATGGGCTGCCTGGCCTGGTAACCTCCCACCTGCCCCAGCACAGAGGTGACTTCCAGAACTGCCTCCTGACCAGGGGTGGGATGCACAGGGAGTAGCGAGTGAGCAAGCAGGAGCTTAGTCCTAGCAGGCCGCTCCCTCCATGCCCTTCTGTATGCCCACCCAGAGCTTTGTAAGCGAGGGCATGGGCTGGGGCAGACAGGTGGCAAGATGGGAGCCTGCTGGTTCCAGGAGAGGGAAGCGGAGAGCACAGCGATCCTGCCTCTGGGTCTCCGGCCAGTTGCTGGGTCACCTCTCCATGCCTCCACCTCCTCGTGAGGCAGCGTAGTAGTCGGCTGAGTTAATGTATGGATAGCCCTTGGGACAGACCTGTCATGTGGCATTGTGTAAGTTCCTATGGACGTGCCCTGTCTCTTCTAGACTCAGGGTTCTGAGTGGCCTTGGCCCTGTTGGTGCAGGGTGAGCCCTCACAGGTGCCCCAACCTCCCTTCCATCGCCTGCGCCCTTTGGTCATGTCATCCCACAGCAAGCTTGTCCCCTCCCCGCTGCTCTGCAGGCCAAGTTGCCCGGGACCTGCCTGCTCACCATTCGTGTGCTGCAGGCCCACAGCCTGCCTGCCAGGGATGTGGGTGAGTTGACCGAGAGAGGAGAAGGGAACTGAGGTTGCAATTGGAGCAGGGCAGGGACGGTGGGAGGTGGCAGGAGGGCTGGGCCTGCGAGGTCCTGGGAGGAGGGCCTGCAAAGAGTGACGGGCAACAGCTGGTGATGGAGGGTGGGGCTTGGTGCGTCCCCAGGGATCCCTCTGGTGGTGAACTCTGCGTGGCTTGGGGGAGAATTGGCCCTCATTTCTTCTCCTCCAAGTGACCCACCCTGACTTCTATGTGACCCTGTGGCTGCCCACGGCCTGCAACCACCGGCTCCAGACGCCCACGGTCAACAACTGCAGAAACCCTGTCTGGAACCAGAGCTTCCACTTCCGGGTGCACAGCCAGATCAAGGTGGGCCTGCCTCAGCCCAGCCCTGCGTACCCCCAGCGCCACCCCCACCCCACCCTCCACCCCATGGCCCTGTCCCGCTGCTCCCCTTCCAGAACATGGTGGAGCTGAAAGTCTTTGACCAGGACCTGCTGACCAGCGACGACCCCGTGCTGTCAGTGCTGTTTGACGTGGGCACTCTGCTGCCTGGGGAGTTCCGGCGCCAGAGCTTCTTGCTGAGCCTGCAGGCAAGACTCCACATGGGTGGCCACCCTCGGTACCACCAACGGGATGCTGCTTAAATGCCCCTCTTCAAAGAACTTGTTTACAGACCATGAGGTCAGGTTTCCCTGGTGCCCGAGGCCCTTGTCAACCAGGACCTGCTTCCCGAGGAGCGGCCCCCTCCTCGGGGCCACATTATGGACAGCAGCCCTCCCCGCATTGGCACCCCTGGCTGGCATCTGGGTTGGAATCTGCACATACCCACACTGACACACACACTCACATTCACACCCACACGCAGCCTCACACACATACACAGGTACACTCACACGCAAGCACACGCACTCAACCACTGTCACACTCACACATGCACAGCCATGTGGATACACATGCACACACACTCACATGTGCACACAACCACTCACATGCATGCCCACATACATGCACACATCTTACCTTTATAACTTGCTTTTTCAGGGTGGGGAGCGGTTTGACTTCGAATTCCGCCTGCGGAGTGTGTGAGTTGGGGGTTGCGGGGGTCAGGGGAGTTGGGGGTTGCGAGGTAGGGAGAGGGGCTCTGGGTCAAATCTGTCCCTTCTGGAAGGAGAGAGCCTCATGCGCTCAGGGCTGGTGTCCTTCCCCGGGGACTTTCTGTGGTTGGAAGGACTGCCTAGGCTTCCTTGGGGGCAAGAACCTGACCCCTGCTCATGGCTTTTCCCAGGACAGACTGTGCGGAGCAGCTCACCAGCAACGGTGTCCTAGTGGTGAGTCAGATCATTGTAGTGATTGATTCAGGATCATAGTAGTGATTCGGGATCATAGTGGTGATTTGGGATGGTAATGGTGACTTAGGATCATGGTACTAATTCGGGATCATGGTAGTGATTCGGGATCATAGTAGTGCTGTGTGATCAGAGTAGTGATTTGGGATCATAGTAGTGATTAGGGATCATAGTAGTGCTTTGTGATCATAGTAGTGCTTTGGGATCATAGTAGTGATTTGTGATCATAGTAGTGCTTTATGATCATAGTAGTGCTTTGTGATCATAGTAGTGCTTTGTGATCATAGTAGTGCTTTGTGATCATAGTAGTGCTTTGTGATCATAGTAGTGATTTGGCATCATAGTAGTGATTTGGTATCACAGTAGTGATTTGGGATGATAGTAGTGCTTTGGGATTGTAGTGGTGAGTGACACACCCTCCCTCAGGCCATCTGCTCACCTGCCCTCCTGGCTGCAAGTCTGTCTGGACCAGGAAAGAGCAAAGTGGGAGGGGCTATGATTTCCAGAGGACATGGGACTGAGGAGCAGGAACCTCGGGCTGCAGGGGAAAGGGTAGTGGTGAGGTATCCTCGCGTGGGAGGGGCGGCATATGAATCTTCTCTTCCCAACACAGGCCCGTGAGCTTTCCCGCTTGCATGTGCGGCTGGAGGAGGCCGGGGACCAGAAGGGTGAGTCTCCCAGGTCACCAGGACAGCCCTGGCCCTCAGCCTATGTCTTCCCCCTTCCTCAGCTGCCCATCCTGGAAGAAGCTGCCAGCCACCTTTAGCCTCCGAAGGCTACGGGCTGGGGGTGAAACTGCCCGGGCTTACAAAGACCTGGTCTTTTCCCATGACCCTGCTCCGAGGGGGCTGGGCTGGGGGTAACTCCTCCCAGCCTCTGCCAGCCACAGGGGCAGGAGACAACTCACGGGCAGGGAACCCCCTCCCACCCCTACCTCGGTTCCTTTCTCCAGAGTCAAAGGGAAAAGTTCAGCTTGTGGTCCCCGGGTCCTACGAGGGATCTCAGGAGGCCACCGTAGGCAGCGACTCCTTCCGTTTCCACTTCCCCACCTGCTGGGAGCAGGAGCTGAGTATCCACCTGCAGGTAGGGTGCCCCCCCCACTGACCCCCTGGAATTCAGGCCCACATGGGCAGGTGGTACCGCTGCTCTGAGACTCGGGTAAGTGTACAGTTTTGGTCAACTTGCAGAACGCCCCCCAGGAGCAACTGTGGTGCCGCTCAGGGCCCTGCCATCAGACCAGCTCGTGAGGCTGGTCTTCCCTACATCCCAGGTACTCTTCACTCAGAGGAAGAGACCTCATGTGGGGGTGGGACAGGGCCTCAGGCCAGTGCGGGGGTGGAGGTAGGGGGTGACTCCTTCTCTCCCTTTTCTTTTGGGCCAAGCCCCTGGGCTGGGCTGTGGGGGTGCATCCCTGTGGAGATGACTGGGGCATCCCAGGGCCGAAGTTGGTGTGGAGGTGCCAGCCTTTCTGAGTGGTGTTTTGCTGGTTTGCAGGAGCCTCTGATGAAGGTGGCGCTGAGAAAAGAAGACAGGTGAGAGGCTGGGCTGGGGGAGAGCAGCCGGGGGAGGGAGGGCGCTACGTGCAGCTGGGTGGCCTGGAGGACCGGAAGCAAGCGGGTGGCTGCAGCAGGGAGCTCCCAGTCTTGGGAAGGTGCTCAGAGCAGAGAGGGTCCTTCCTCAGCCTTGTAGTCTGCGTGTGGCCTCACTGGGTGGGAGAGAGGTGGGGGCTGAGGAGAGTAACACGCCTGGTTTGAGGAGCACAAAGACCAGAAGGAAGCGACCTTTTGGGTGGAAGCAACGTGGCTGGGCCTTAAAGAACTTTTGCTCGCCCTCAGTTTCTAGGAGCATAGGCAGCCCCAACTTAAAGGCCTTTGTTCCTTCTCAGCCCCCGTGCCCCCTCCCCAGTGTAGCCCTGGTCCAGCGTTGCAGGGGAGGGAGAAGCTGAGACTCAGGGCCACCTTTGGCCTCAGGGACACCCTCATCTGCCGGCTGGCCTTGCTGTCATGCCGGGCATGTTGGTGTGGCTCTGGGCCCACCATCCCCCCCTCACTCTCCAAGCTTCAGCACGCAGGCTGAAGGGAGAGAAGAGATGGACGTGGATCTTGCAGGGAGATGGGCCCAGTGTCCTCTTTTCTGACGAGGATGAGCACTGCCTCACTGTCCGTCCATTCCCCACCCCACCCCCAGACCAGGGGAGCTGGCCGTGCGCCTGGGCTTCGAGCTGTTTGCTGAGGAGCGGGCCTGCCTGAGCAGGAGGAAGCAGGTGGTGGCCAAGGCCCTGAAGCAGGCCCTGCAGCTGGAGGGAGACCTGCAGGAGGATGAGGTCTGTCGGGCTGGGCAGGAGTGTGGGGGTCTCAGGCCGAGTGTTAAGCTGAGTGGGCCTCCACACTTCCATTGCCCGACCAGGGTTGGTTGTAAGGCGGACTTGTGTTTGCCTCTCGTCTGCCCACCTACCCCCCTTGTACTTCCCGGAGCTTTCTTGATGTTATCTTGGGCCCGATGCGGCTGAGCAGTGTCAGAACCACGGGCCCCACCAGGGGTAGCTACCCTTCTCTGGGCGTTGGCCCTTGGCCTGGAGCTGATTTTAAGACTGGGCCTCTCAGACAACTCGGTGGACATCTGGCCAGGTCTCTCTGCTGGTTGGGCTGGCTCCTAAGGAAATGAGCTCCTTGCAAGGAGAGAGGGACGCTGATTTGGGGGTTTTGAGGTGAGCCTGTGTCTTTTAAGAAGTGACCGCCGTACTCCCCAGGCTGGGGATGGGGAGATAAGGCCTGTGGCCTGTACGCTCCCTGGAGTTTTCAAAACCCGAAAGGACCCACCCTGCTGAAGGAGGTTATTCTGACATGACTCTCCTCAGCTGCTCTGACTCAGACCCGCTCCATGGGTCCCCACCAGACTCTGACCTATGCTAACTTGGTGGTGGGGCCAGGGGCAGGGGACTGAGTGGCCACTTGACTTGCTGTGTTCTCTTCCTGTGGTTTTTACTGCCCGGTGCAACCTGACCTCCCCTCCACCAACTGGAAGTCCCCGCAGGGCCTCCCTTGAGCCCAGCTGTACTCTGCCCTTCCAGGTCCCAGTGGTGGCAATCATGGCTACTGGTGGAGGGGTCCGGGCAATGACTTCCCTGTATGGGCAGCTGACCGGCCTCAGGGAGCTGGGCCTCTTGGACTGCGTCTTCTACATCACAGGGGCCTCGGGCTCCACTTGGTGAGCAGGCTGAGTGTGGATCTGGGGGTGAGTGGGCAGAGGCAGGGGTGCCTGTGGTAAGGCTTCTCCAGTGCCCCCTTGGGTCCCTGACTAGATTGGAAGGTCTGCGAGGAGGCAGGTGGCAGGTGCGATATGCCCAAGTTGCCCCATGGGCTTTGGCTGTCTCCATGGAGCTGGAAGGCACCCGCGGGCTGCTGCCCTGGGAGAGAAGGTCCGAAGGGGTGTGAGGTCTCGGGGGACTCTTAGAGGAACCTGTCTGCCCCCGACCTCTGGCTTTGCCTAGGACCTTAGAAAACCTCTACAAGTTTCCAGAGTGGTCGCAGAAGGACCTGGGGGCGCCACCGTACTGCTGAAGACGCAGGTGACCAAGAACAAGCTGGGCGTGTTGGCTCCCAGCCAGCTGCAATGGTACTACCAAGAGCTGGAGGAGCGCGCTCGCCTGGGACACCCGGCCTGCTTCACCAACCTCTGGGACCTCATCAATGAGGCCATGCGACATGATGGGGTACAGAAGGGCGGGCCACGGGGACGGGCCTGGACCTGGAGGCAGCCCTGCTGGGTAGCAGGGCGAGGGGAGATCTCCAGAGACCAGGAAGTAATGGGTTTATACGGAGGTATCTCCCTACAGCCTGATGTCCACAAGCTCTCGGAGCAGCGACAGGCTCTGAGGCACGGCCAGAAACCTCTCCCCATGTACTATGCCCTCAACACTAAGGGGCACGGCCTGTCCACCTTTGAATTTGGAGGCATTTTGAGGCAGCTGGTTGAGGCCCCGGGCGGCCAGGTGTCGGGGAAGGGGTGGTTGGGATGGTGTGGGGAGGCAGTTTTTCATGCCCTTCTCCTTACACTCTGGTCCGGGACCCGAGTGAATCCAGACACCCACGACTCAAGAGTCACTTGGACTGGAGGGGAGTCGCCCCGTCCTTTGTGGCTGCCCTGCGTGGGTTCGGGTGGGCAGGAGGGTGGTGGCCAACAGCGGTCCCTTCCCACCGTAGAGTGGTGTGATTTCTCCCCTTACGAGCTCGGTTTCTCCAAGTAAGGTGCCTTCATCCCCTCCAAGCTCTTCGGCTCCGAGTTCTTCATGGGGCGGCTGATGAAGAGGATGCCTGAGTCCCGCATCTGCTTCCTGGAAGGTGAGGGGGTCTTGGAGAGAGAAAGGGGGAGAGGAGGATGTTTCTGGGGGAGCCCCATCACTGAGGCGGGCAGCAGGGAAGGGTCAGGCTGTGACAGGAATGGGGGCTCTCGTCCCCTTGTGTCTGCGCTCCCAGGTATCTGGACCAACCTATATGCAGCCAGCCTCCAAGACAGCTTATACGGGTCCTCGGAGCCCAGTCCATTCTGGGATCGCTGGGCTCAGACCCTGACCAGCTTGGGTAGGTGCCCAGGCTCCGGGGCTGTTGCTGGGGGTGGGCATGTGACTCCCAGCTCTGTGTGTGTGTGGTGGTGGGGGCACTGGTCTCAGCTCTTTCCCTCTCCGGGGTCACTGCCCTCAGACTGGGCTAGCACCCATGCCCCACTCCCTGGCTGTGCAGACAAGGAGCAGGTCCCAGTGCTGAAGATGGAAGTGCCACCCAGCCTGGCTGGGAGGATCAGGGAGTTGTTCTCTGGCCTCCTGACATGGCGCCCGCTTGCCCAGGCCACCCACAAATTTCTGCGTGGTCTCCAGTTCCACAAAGACTATTTCCAGCACCCTCACTTCTCCTCCTGGAAAGGTAGCTTCTCCCAATGGGGCCCAGCCCCCTGATGTCTTCCCAGAGCTGTGGGCCTTGGCTCCAGGCCCCTCCTAGGCCCCTCACCCCACCCCTTGGCTCCAGGCCTTCCATGTGTGGCCCCACGGGATGTGGGAAGTAGAGTTTCCTGCCTTCTCCTTCAGCTGGGGCTGGAGGTTGCTTCAGGGCTGGGGCCAGGTGGGTGGGCCCTGAGGGCGGAGTCTTTTTCCAGGAGCAGCCAGTGACTGCCACTGACCAGGGGAGCAAGCGTGGTGTCCTCAGCACCCGTGCTCAAGGCTGCCCTCCCACCCCGCCCACCTCTCTAGACACCGAACTGGATGGACTCCCTAACCAGCTGACCCCTGGGGAGCCCCGCCTGTACCTGCTGGACGTGCGCTACTTTGTCAACACCAGCTGCCCGCCCCTCCTGCAGCCCACCCGGGACGTGGACCTCATCCTGTCGCTGGACTAAAACTTAAATGCCGCCTTTCAGGTGGGGGAGCTGATGAGTGGCACCCGAGGATGCTAGGGCGGCTTCACAGTGTGTGCCTTGCTGGCTTCCTCCCAACCCTACGAGACAGGGACCCACATGCTATGTGCTGAGCTGTGCAGAGAAACAAAAGCAGCAACACTCCTCTGTGTAGAAAAAAAGAGCTTTAGATCAAGAAGTCATTTTAGATCAGCAAGGCATCCCAGCCCATTGTGATTCAAGACCATGCTAGTCAGAACCGTCCTCAGCCTCTGTGTAGCTGCAGGCAGATAATGCCCAGGCTGGCGTGAACATGACCAAGTCAGCGGCTCTCCAGGCTGGTGGCCCCATGGGGCCGTCCCTGGAGACAGAATCCCAGCGAGGAGGAAGAGGCTCATAGCATCTCCCCTTCCTTCCAAGGAGGGATCACCAGGCTTCCACCTGAGTGACAGGTGGGACTCAACCCCTGCACTTTCACGCAGGTCCAAGTGGACATAATATCTAACCACCACACCATGTCAAAAGAACCAAACCAGGATCCCCACCATGGAGTCCATGCTGACTCACCAGGGCCCCCTTGGTGTGTTTCCGAGATCGAACTGCTTACGGGAGTAAAAATGACCACGGAGCAGTTTTTCACAGGAAACCAGCCTCTAACAACCAATGGGTCAGTAGGCACAATTGTATGGCGATAAAATAGTAAAGGTCTAGTAAAGTCATAGAGGCTAGGAGAGATAGGGGAGCGAGAGTACAATAAAGGAGTCAGGCACGTTTTATGATAGCATGCTCACCTCAGCTCCTCTTGATGGACCACGTGGAAGTGGGGGAAGAGAGAGCATCTGTATTATCTTGGGGTAGTTACAGGTAGCCTTAAGACATGCATATTCAGTAGTTACATACGCCACAAGGTGGGTGGGATCGACAGTAACGCTGAGCTCACAAGTGAGGAAGCCTAACAGCTGCATTGGGGGAAGCTGAGAGTGGGGGCTGGGCGACAGCAGGAAGAGAGAGCCAGAGGATGTCTGCCTCTGTAGGGAGATCAGACCAGCCATGTGCTCACTTGAAGGCAGCATGGCTGTTAAGGGAGAGTCTGTGGCTACCAACGTGGAGGCACAAGTTCAGGAACGTGGTGCTCGGCCCTCTCTCCATGGAGCAGCGGGTGGTTTCCCAGTGCTGACCCTGCAGAACCTCGCCCAGCACATAACTGCTTCACCACTAGCGCTCCCTGTGAAAAGAACTGGGGTTTCATTCATGCTCCTTCAGGGGGCTTTCTCCGCAATGGGGAGAGGATGTGATGGTGAATCTGGTTGGCTGCACCTGCACCCCAGCTGGTTGCAGGCCGTCAACACCCCAGCGTTTAGTTTCTGTGTTAATTTAGTGAGAGGTGTGTGCCCTTCATGGCTGGCCTCAGCGATGGCTACAGTCCGTTTGGTGGAGCTCTGAGGGGCTGCGGCACAGCTGTCCACTCCGACTGATGCTTGGTCCTATGTGACGTCAGTGTCCAGGACCAAGGGAGCCCGAGGCTAGCCCTCTCCTGCCCTCTGTGCCCCTGCAGCAGCTGCAGCTGGTGGGCCGCATGTGCCAAGAGCAGGGCATCCCGTTCCTGCCCATCTCTCCCAGCCTCGATGAGGAGCGCCAGCCTCGGGAGTGCCACAAGTTCTCCGACCCCGCCGGCCTGAGGCCCCAGTCATTCTGCACTTCCCCCTGGTCAAGGACTCCTTCCGGGACCACTCGGCCCCTGGTGAGCCAGCTTGCCGCCACCCCCTTCCTGGTGTCCCAGCCTCCCCGACCCAGCAGACCCGCCCTCCACCCCAGCACCCTGCCCCTCCATGCCCACGATGTGCTCTCTGCACAGGGGTCCCTAGGACACCCGAGGAGCAGGAGGCCGGCCGGGTGAACCTGTCTCCGTCTGACTCCCCCTACCACTACTCGAAAGTGATCTATAGCCAGGAGGACTTGGACAAGCTTCTGGGCCTGGCCCACTACAACATCTGCAACAACCAGGAGCCGCTGCCAGCTGCCCTGCGCGAGGCCGTGCGGAGGAGGAGGCAGCGCTGACAGCCCGCCCCGAGTGACGCCATGGAGGGACAGCGCTGCAGCTCTGCCCGGCCATGCCTCAGCCTCAGAGAGCCATCCCCCAGTGTTCTGGGGCCTCAGAGGGCCTGGTTGGCCCCAGCGGCACCCTTCCTAGCCTTGGGTGTATGCCCTGGTACCCCAGACGGGGCAGGAGCTGCCAGCACCTCACAGAGGGCCATCTGCACTGTGAACCGAAGCTGTGACTGCGGGCTTGCCACAGCTCAGCAGCTGCTCTGGTCCTGGGCCCTGGGCCCCTGGAGCAGGCCACAGTGGGCCTCTTCTCCAAGCACCGGGAGAGGTGGGGTGCAGAGGTGCTGTGGCAGCCGGGGTGCAAATGGGGTGGGGTTGGGGTTTGGGGTGGCTGGGCCCGGTGTAGAGTGCTGGCACTGGGGGGAGGGTCCCAGGCTCCCCCGCCCTGCTGCTCTGAATGCTGTACGCAGGGACTCGGGGGCTGCACACATTACAGGACTCGTCCCACCAACGGTCTGAGGATGTCATTGCTGCTACGAATGGGGAGACCTTTGGTACCACCATCAAAGACCAGTTTAGGAAACAAGACAAGGACACATCTCCCTGGCCCCGCAAAGAGTTGCCAGCCTCTTGGTGCTGTGCCACCCTTTCCCAGCAGGAAGCCCCGTAGGACGTGTCTGCTTCGGGCACCCCTGCCCCACCCTCCCAGCCAGTAGCTGCCCTCTTTGCCGGGTGGGGGTCAGAGCACCTTGAGGAAGACCCTAGGAAGGTGTGACCTCGGAAGGGCTGCCTCTTACCAGGAGCTGCCCGTTCCCAGGGTGCTGCGTGGTGGCCTGGCTAGACTGTGGCGAGCCTGCATGGGCAGTCTGTGGCTGGTTCCATGTGGTGACCTAGATGGAGCACGTCCTCACCTACAGCCCCAGGGTCACTTCTGGGCCCACCCACTCACCTACAGCCCCAGGGTCACTTCTGGCCCCACCCACCCCTGTGGAGGAGCAGCGAGGCCCAGTGAATGAATGTTGGGTCCCTGGGTCACACCTGCCCCACCACCACCTCCCTGACAATACCCCACGTTCCTCTAGCATTGGTAACCACGTGGATTCCCATGACACTCCCCTTCTCCCTTCCCTCCAATGCATGGCTGAGTGACTCCCAAGTTGGGCACAGAGTGAGAGTCAGGGCAGGAGTGACTGCTCAGTATCCCTGTGTCCAGGATGAGGCTTCACCCTAGCCATTCATCCCATTCATGAACTGGACCCCATGGGAGAGTGAGTGGAGGTGGGCAATTACAGCGGAGATGGTGCCCCAGGATGTCTCCACTGGTGGAGGGTGGTGGGCTCAGGGGTGCTGCACATTCTGGGGGGTGGGAGTAGGGGGGAACAGGGGCTCCTGCTTGCACATGAGAGAGAGAGAGAGAGAGAGAGAGAGAGAGAGAGAGAGAGAGAGAGAGAGAGAGAGAGAGAGAGACAGAGAGAGAGCCTTGCCCTGCCCTGCCTTCTCTGCCTCCACCTTCTGACCCCTGACTAGATTCTCTTCTCCCCTTGGAGGGCGACAGGGCCTGTGCCTTGGGAGAGCTGCAGGGGACTGTGACAGCAAGGGACAGGGAGGCAGCAGGCTGCCAATGAGCCGAGGTTGTTTTGGAGAGGGAAGAGGAGAAGGCAGGCTAAAGGGCACAGTTGCAGGAGGCTAAGTCCAGGCAAGCTTGCTGGGACTATGCCAAGAGAGGCTGCCCTAACCCCGTGCTGCTCCAGTAGGCAAGGAGTTCCGAGAGGGCCTGCTCTTCTCCACAGACCAGCCAGCAGCAGGAAGCTGAAGGATCGCACGGGTCTGCAGATGTGTGTGTGTGCCCATGGACGCACACCACACAGACACACACACATAGATGGACATACCACAGGCATGTATACCATAAACACATCTGGATGAACACACACCACACCGATGGACATGCATCTACCAAAAACACGTGAACATCTATCACAGGTGCGCCCGCACACACACATGCACACATGGACAGGCATGAGTACAGAGGGCTGAGCCCGTGGGTGGGACAGCCGTCAAGTCTGGGGAAGGGAGTGACATGGTCCAGAAGCTGCCCGGGGACCATGGGTTGCCCTGGCGGGTGGGGGTGAGGCTTCTCTTAGTCCCAGGGCAGTGGGCGTCTGGTGCGGGAGGTGCAGAGCAGATGGGGACCCTGCTCCAGGAGCCCTGAGCGGGCGATGCGGGCGTGTCCACATCCAGTCACACCACCACTGTCCTGAGAGGTGAACTGGCTTTCTGTGTGCCCACATTGGGGGCCCGGGCCACGTGTTCCAGGGAGCAACTTGTGCAGCCTGGAGCTTGGGACCGCTTACTTAATCTGAGAGGCCCTGTCGGACGACCTTCAGCAAAGCTCAGCCTTTGAGTTCTGGGCTTCTGGCTTCAGGGCACGGTGAGGGCAGCTGCTGGTTCTGGCCCAGCTGCAAGCAGCCTCGCTGTACCTGGCCCTTCTGGGGACTCCAGATAGCACTGGGGAAACTGGGTGCACCGAGAGGCTGGGTTACTTGCTAGAGACCACAACTAATTAGCAGTGGAGTTGAGACCCGATATGGCCCTCACCGTAAAAAGGAAGTGTTTTCTGCCCTGGTGACCCTTGGCCTTCCCTGAGGTCAAGGGTGACCATAGCAGCCACATGAAGAGTGTCAGAAGCAGGGCACAGTGACTGCCTCAACCTCCCCACTCTCCCCCCGCCGGGGCTCTTCCAGTCTTGGCCTAGTGCCTCTATTGCTGGGGAGCAGGCTGGAGAGTCCCCCACCCCTGCAGGGCCCACAACCTTCCTAGCAGTGCCAGCGGATCTGACAAGGCACAGCCTGGCAGTGTGTGGCCAGGCTCCCTGGAAATGGTCCCATTGAAGATCTGGAGAGCAGACCGATTGTTTTCCTTTGATTGTGTTACAGACACCTTACAGGAGAGAAGACGTTTATAGAACACTGTCTACAGTTTCTGACATTCAAAGCACTCAAATCATTGCCATCGAGCCGATTTCTATCATCGAGGCCCTGTAGGACAGCACACGACGGACCCTGCGGCTCTCTGAGGCTATCACTATGGGAGCAGACAGCCGAGCCGCGTCTTTCTGATGGGTTTCAGACCACTGACCTTGCCACGAGCAGCAGCCCGGGGCATGCCTTTTTCTGACCTTGGGTTTGACTAATATATATATACGCACATATAATGCACATATATATATATATATATATGAATTTTAATATAGAGGGTTTTTGTTTTAAGTGGAAACATGCAGAGCAGTTTAACAATTTATACACATTTTGTTTGCAGCACTCATAATATAACACAGCACTCTTCTTGCCTCCTCCCTGGCCCCTCCCTCCCTCCTGAACTTTGAGGGCAAATGCTCCCCTTTGCTCTGGGAAGCAAGTGCCTCACAGGTGCCATGCGTTCACTTTATCAGCTCGACTGTTGCTTGGGCAGGGGTGATTCCCGGACCTGGGCTCTGTTTTGGATTTGAAGGGCCCTGGTCTCGGGGCTCCAGCAGTCCCTGTCAAACTTGTAATGCCCTCTTTTCATGAAGTCGACTTCCATTGGCTTTCAAGCTGTGCACAAGTTGCCAGTTTGAGCTCAACCAGAGCAGTTTGAGGCGGTGGCTGGGCACCATCTAACTCTCCTGGTCTCCAGGACAAGGATGGAGGGCTGTGGTGTAGGTGGTCCGTTAGTCCTGTGGACTGCTTTGCTTCAGGTTTTGATTTTCTTCACTTGTCTGCTCCAGATGGGGAGAGAGGGGATCTGAGTTGCTAGAGGTGGCTTTGCAATGGAGACAAACATTTTATACTAAAGTGAGATTCTTAGGTGATATTTGTGTGACTGCAGAGCCCCTGCTCATCTTCCTCCGTGCTCACCCTAGCTGACCACCTTCCTGCCTCAGAGGATGGGGCACTCCCTCTGCCCATCCACCCTCAGGTCCTCACTTTCAGTCCCACAGGATCCTGTGGTATCAACCCCCCCCTATCAGCCCCGCCCCCAGCCTACACAAGGATTACAAACCCTCGCTCCACTCAGATTCTCTGTAGCTAGTGTCACCTCCCGTGTGTTCCTCAGATTGTGCTCTGCACCCATGAGATTATTGATTGGTTTCCACCCATAGTGACCCTCTGTGAACCATAGGGCTTGCTCTGGGGGCAGCTCTCAGAGGGGGAAACCAGGAGGAGGAGGGGAGGGAGCAGTTGGGCAGAAGAAGCTGTGATGGACCCCACAGAGCCAGACTGCCTACGGAGGACAGGACCCTGCGGCTGTTTCCTCGAAGGGGTGCCCCTCAGGGCGGATCAATGCTCTGTGGACTCCACCGCAGGTTGAGGCCCCTCGACCCCTCCTCAGTCCCGCCCTCCACACCCTCACCTACATCTGGAGCTGGGTGAGCTTCTCCTCCTGGGTTGCCAGCTGCCTTTCCAAGTCCTGGTGCCAGGCATGTGGCCCTCTAAGTGGCGGATCCCTGCTCACCCCACAGTCAGGGTCTAGCAGGAGGTCTTCTCAGGAGGCCAGCCAGACCTCAGCCTGACCAAGCAATCCCCGAAGCTCCTCCTGGTCCTGGCTCACCAGGCAGTGCTCCTGGTGAAGGGCCCAGGTCGTCCGGAGCTCCTGCAGCTGCCTGTTCAGCTCCCGGAGACGCTGTGACCTGGGGGACAGAAGGGTGTTGGGAGGGGCTCAGGGTGTCGCCTGGGTGGGGCAGGACTGGGTTACCGTGGAGCAGGGAGAAGCAGGAAAGCGGCCTCTGGCCACACACCACACTGGCCCTAGCCCTCAGCGCGCACATCTCTGGGGCTATGACGTGGCTGGTGTCCAGCAGCAGCTACCCCGCCGGCCGCACTGCCTGGGCTCTCAGGCAGAGCTCCTGCCCCAGTGTCTCCTTGGCCCCAGCTGGCCCTTCTGAGGATATAGACTAGCGCCTGCTTCTCTTGAGCCCGAGTGCTAGGTGGGTGACAGGGCATGGGAACAGGTCTTAGGGCCAGGAGGGCAGAACAGGGAGGAGGCAGGGAAGAGCTGGGTGCTCCCACCCGCATGGAACAGAGCGAGCCCCCATCCAGGTGGGGTGGCACATACAGCAGTTCCTGGCAGTGCCTGAGGAAGGCATGGCCATGGGCTGCCCACTCCAGCTGCTGGTCCTGCTCCCAGGCCTTCATGTCCAGGTGGCCCAGGCCTCCTGCACCTCAGCCAGCTGCCCGGCCAGGCCCTCCTGGACCGCAGGGTGTACCTGAATGGCCTCCATCCCCATCTGAACCACCACCTCGTCCACAGCCACCAGCTCCCTCTGCAGCTGGCAAAGAGCAGGCTGAATGCTTCTCCACCCAGGACTCTGCAGGCCATCCTGGCTGTACCCCAGCCTAGGTCAAGACCAGGCCCGTCACCCCCCATCGCAGAGGGGGCAGGGGCAGGCTGCAGTCCTGCCTGAGGTCAGCTGGGGGCGAGGGCTCCTCATCCATCCATTGCCTACAAAGAGGGGTTCATGCGGGGGGGGGGAGGGACTGGGGCCCTCCCTGCAAGAGGCGGTGCTGGCGCTGCAGGACCTCCACAGACGCCAGGTCGTGGCCAAGGACAGCACCCTCCACCAGGACCACCTTCTGCATGTGGCCCCAGAGCTAGAGCGCCGCCTTGTGGAAGTCGAGGGCACAGCGGGAAGGAGGGCCAGCAACTTTCTCCCTGAGAACAGGGCCACCTCCTTTTGAGCAAAGACTGTGGCTTGGGGATTTGTGGGGCGTTAACACGGAGGGAAATAGGACGAAGACTCTATTCCCTAACTTATAACAGTGAGAATCTGGAAAACTGGTGTTCCACGGTAGGAAAGCCTCTACTTTGGTAAGTTAGAGGTAAAGTCCAAGTACATTATCCTACTTTTAAAATCATTCCCATGGATTCTCCGTTAACAGCCAGGCTGCCTTAACATGAGCACATGGCTGATTGTATCTCTGTGTAGAAGCAGATATGATCCTTTTGTCCTCTCTTCCCACCGTGACACCCAGCCCCCTTTGTAGCTTCCCCCAATGCAGGTATTAGCTTTCCTCACCTTGCTGAGCTCAAGTATAGGGGCCTTACGATAGATACCACCCACCTTGTGACCCATGTCACTACTGAAGAGGTGTGTCTCCAGGCTCCCTATACACATCCCAAGATAGCAAAGGTTCCACTTCTCCCAGTTCCACGTGTTCCATCAAGAGGAGCTGAAGTGAGAATGCCTAATAAAACATGTCTGACTCTGTATTGTATTCTCTCGCCCCTGTCTTTCCTGTCCTCTGTGACTTTACCGTGACCTTTACCTATTATCATCGCTGTACATTCGCGCCTTCTGGCCCTTTGGTGGTTAGAAGATGGTTTCCTCTGATCACAGCAGGTTCCTGATGAGGCCCGGGGGCCACAGGCAGGGCCCGAGGGAGGAAAGGGTCTTGACACGCATGTTGGGTGGAAGGCAAAAATATGGGGAGCCCTGAGCACATGAGGACGGCGGCTCAGGGAGCGAGTGGGCTGCCTGTCAGGGGGTCTGCCTGTAGCACCTCCAACAGTCAGTGAGGAGAGGGCTGGCCCTGGGGCCACCCAGGCCCAGGATTTCGGTTGCAGGACCTGTCAGGTGCTCAGTGCACTGAGACACCAGATCCCGAGAAAGGAGGGTGTGGTGAGGGGAGGCAGGGAGCTCTAAGAGTGGCGGTCAGCAAGAAGACCAGCAGGGCCTGTGCCCCCAACGAAACTGCGGCCCGTGCTCAGGGAGCATTGGGAGAGTCCACTTCGTGCTCCTGCCACAAGGGGTGACCTGCGCTGAAGGACTCCAAACTGGGGGCAGGAAGGAGCGTGGTTGGACGGGGAAGGCTGATTGATGCTGGGAGCTGGAGTCAGCCATGCCCCTTCATACACACATGCACACACGAGAATACACACAGAAGTACGCATGCACACACCCACATGCCCACCCCTACGCATGAGCACACACACACGCGCACACACATCTGGGGTAGGCCCCTGTGTCCCGAGCCCCTTGGCTGTCGCTGGCCTGTCCCTCTAGGCACCCACCTCTGTGCGGGCTTTCATTGCCTTGTCCAGCCTCACCCATGTGGCCTCAACCCAGCTCCTGTGGACTTGACTCTGGGCCATGGAGCTGGGGGAGTCGAGTTCCAGGGCACCTGCCAGCTCCCTCAGAGCCTGCACCCTGGCAGCCCCACACTCTGCCCTTTCTCCCGGAAGACCTTGAACTTCTGTTCCAGCATCTGCAAAGGTGGGGCTGGAGGGGGTCAATGTGGATAGGGTTCAGGCAGCTCCTAAAACTCACGAAAGGGCCAGCTGGCCCCAACAGCTCCCACATCCCTCAGCCCTGGTTCTAGAACTCCGCAGGGCATCTCCTGCCCCCTCAGCCCACCCAGCATCTACCCTACCCTCCGTTCCTCCATCCACTTTCCCGGCACGACTCACTTCCACACCCTCAAGGTCCTGCCCACAGTCCTGGGAGTCGGCAGTGGCCACCTTGCTGTACAGCCAGGCGTGGAGGAGCAGGGCTTCTCCCTCCAGTTGGCACTACCCCTGGGCCTCCGCTGCCCATAGTCGTACTGTGTGGACCTCCCTCACCGCCCACAGCTGGACAGCACTGTGGGGCTGCATCAGGAAAGTCAAAGGGGATTGCTGCCCTCTCCTCTCTGGCTGCCCACCCCCTGCTCCCTAGGTTTCCCACCCCCTGCCAACCTGTCTGAGTTCTGCAAATCCTCCAGGTGCCCGCAGAACCCTTTCAGCTCGCTCTGGGTGGCCTCCAACCATGGCATCAGGGTGCACGAGGCCCGTGTTCATGCCGTCCAGGGCACAGCCCTGCTCTGCCAGCCAGGATTCTGCCTCCAGGAGCTGGGGTGACAGCCGGGCGGGCCATGGCCTCCAGCCTGGGTTTGCAGCCTTGAGAAGGAGTGCACCGGCCCACCTGGCTGCTCTTTAGAAGCCCGCCCCCTGTTTCTTTTTTATTTCCCACAGTTTACTCTGAAGGCAGTCTTGGTTCTCAGGAAGCAAGACAGCTCCTTCCCCGAGGTCCCCTGCAGCCCTGTGGCCTTTTCTTTTCCCTTTCCCACGAAGTTCTCCCGTGTCACAAGAACACGGTGGTTCCGGCCATACGGTTGTCCAGAGTGGCTTATCTGTTTCCCCACTGGACCTGGGTGTGCTGCCTCCTCCCCGCGGGGTTGGCAGGAGAGCTTTAAAAGGTGCTTCTGCCTAGGCCCCACCCCTGTAGATCCAGATTTTGTCTGGATTGGAGGCTGCATGTCCATATCTTTTCAAAGTTCCAGGACATTCGAATGCAATAACCGACTGAGAAGAGCCACCGGCTTAGAAGACACCCCCACACCCACTGCCATTGGGTCCATTCTGCCTCAGTAGGAAAGCAAAGCTAAAGGACCCAGTGGGTCTCATCTCTGGACACGTGTGGAAGAGAGGCCTTGGAACAAGAGAGCGCTTAGAGGAGTTGCTAGGCACATCGAGAGTCTGGGTCCCCCATAGGAGTCCCCTTGAGCCCTGGACACCGGGCAGACCCCCACTTTTCGTGCCCCTCACATCTATATATCTGCAGCTGCTGGGCCTCCTGAGCCTGCTGTAGCCTCAGCCTCCTTTGCTCTGCCTCTGCGCACAGGCAGCGCATAACGCTCTCCAGCTGCTGCACCTCAGCTGCCACCTCTTGGGTGGCAAAGTGCCGGCCTGTAGCTTGTGCCCTGTGTCCTCCACCATCCTGGCCAGGACCGGCTGTGCAGCTCTTGCTCCAAGTTCTGTGGAGTACGCAAGGTCTCCAGGGCTGCTATGTGAACAGGCCATTCCTTGGGAGACTCCCTTGAAGCCTTATGGGGCCCCATAGACATGGACCCTGTCTCCATGGTCAGCAAAGAGCCCAGGATGTCCCAAAGCATGCTGGGGCAGAAGCTCCTCCTTGGGTCCCACATTGTGTCTTCTCGTAGTCTCCAGTGGTCACTCAGGGCCCTGTGCTTGCTCCCTGCTGGGGCAGACACCCTCCCCTCTGATCCTGGGGTGGGCTGGCACCTGGTGCTGCTGCTGCAGGTGCTGCACCTCGCTCAGACTCTGGCCGTTGTCCTGGGCTGTGGCCAGGGCCAGTTTTTCCTGCACCCAGGCCAGTTCCTCATCAGTGTCCCTAAAGAACTGGGAAAGGAGGCTCCGGGCCTCAGGGCTCCCGCAGGCACTCTAGCTTGCTGTCAGTGCGGGGGGTGGGGGTGAGGGGTGGGGGTGAGGGGGGTCAGGGTGTGGTGGTGGTGCAGGGTTGACAGTCTTAAGGTGAGCTCCTCATGCTGGTCACAGGAGAGCTGGGAGTGGGTGTGCTGGGGACAGGGGTGGGATTCCTGCAGGGAAGGAGGAGGGGGCACAGGCAGAGCTACTTCTGATGCAGCAGCCGGGCAGGATCCTCCACGTTGAGGCTGAGCCCTTCAGGAATGAAGGCCCAGGCCCGGGCCAGCAGGCTCCGTGCCCTTTGAGCATGCTCAGCCACTGCTGCCTCCACGTCTGCCTGTGCCCCCAGGAGCTCATCCACCCCAGGACGGTCCTATCCACTGCCAGGGACTCGCAGCTCCCCCTCCACAGGATGCAGCCAGCTCTCCAGCTCCCAGATGCTCCCCCGTACGCAGGGCCTGGGGCAGGACGTGGGGTGAGCAGTGGGCACTGGGCAACCTTGGGTCCCATCCAACCTGTCCCTGGGCGTGCACAGTCCTACCTTGCAGGCCTCCTGGAGCGTGGCCTCTTTCCTCCTACAGTTGGCCCTCAGCTTGCCCCAGAGCTGCTGCAGTTCCTGTAGCCTCGCCTGGAAGGTCTCTGAGGCCCAGTGCTCCCCCCCTGCAGGCCCCTCTGTCCCTCCTGCAGCCACAGTGGGCACACAGACCTCCTCCAGCCACCAGCCTTGTGGCTGTAGGTTCTGGGCACTAGCTTGTAAGCTTCGTGCCCCCCTCTATGTAATGGGCACAGCAATGGGTTATTTTGTTTCAAGGAGAGGAACCATATAGAGTCCTGAGTGGGGTCCATCTTTTGTAGATGGGAATAGAGACATTTAAAAAAGAAGGAAAAAAAAAGGATTGACCTCCAGTCCCTTCACCGGCAGGGACAAATACTCTGGTCTCACTGTGTCCCCTAAAAACATCATGTAAAAACACTTTCTTTTAAATTATGGACATCACTGCATTATAGTTACGAAAGCCAAAGGTGGAAGCCGCCTTTGAGTCCGTGGACAGATGGATGGACCAAGTCAGTGAGTTCGAGTTCTAGAACGGAGTGGTGTCCTTTCATTAAAATAGGAGGATAAATGTCAGGTCACAAATGAACCTTGGAAAGACATGCTGGGAATGAAATAAATAAAATTCCCAACTCACTGCCATCCAGTCAACTCTGTCTCATGGTGACCCTAAAGGGCAGAGTGGAACTGCCCCCATGGGTTCCGGGGATGGTAACGCTTTTACAGACATAGAAAGCTTCATCTTTCTCACAAGGCGCAGCTGGTGGACTTGAACTGCCGGTCTTGCAGATCACAGTCCAATTTGTAACCACTACGCCAGCAGGGCTACTGGTAATGACATAAGCCAGACACAAAAGAACAGGTGTAGGACCGAGTCAAGTAGAGAAAGGGTGAGCACAGGCAAAGGCACAGAGGCAGGCAGATCGGAGATATACGGGTTCACGGTGGCCCCGTTGGGCGGGTTAGTGCCCTGTGACCCTGCTACCCATTTATTTATTATTATTATTACTTTTCCTTTCCTCGCCTCTTTTTATCTGTCTACCATGTGTATCCCTGAATTTGGTCTGGTCCCTGCCATATTACCTGGTCCTCACCCCAGGAGTGTTCATACAGTAGCTTTTCACCTATATCCCTTTTGCATTGTTTTTAAAGCTTACCTCCGTGGACTCAATGTGTACTTGTCCTTTTGTGCTTGGTTTACTTCGCTTAGCATGCTTTCCTCCAGTTCTTCCCATGCAGTGATGTGCTTCATACGTTCATCACTACTTTTTAGCGATGCGTAGTACTCCATTGTATGTATGTACCACAGTTTTTTTTCCCCCACTGAAAAAGAAGTCTTTATTCTGATCCCACCAGCTGTACCATCTGTTATGCGCCTTCCTCCTTGGCAATCCGGTCTTTCTTGAGTGGTCCCATGAAAGCTTTTTTCTCTTCCACGGTCTGGAAACGGCCATGGCCCAACTTGGAAGTGGTGTCGATGAACTTGAGGTCGATCTTCTCCAGGACACGGCGCTTGGTCTGCACCAGCAGGGACTTGTGCAGAGTGAGCACTCGCTTCTTGGTGCCCACGATGCAGCGCTTGAGCATGACAAAGTCATTGATCACTTCCCCGTAGTGGACAAAGTCGCCCAGGAGGTTGATGCTCTTGTCAGAGAGATCATAGTCGGTGGAGGCGTTGTTTGATAAGCTTGCCATCCTTGACGAGGTAGCCCTGGCCAATCTTATAGATCTTCTTTTTGATCTCTGTGCAGTGGTGGTAGCCTTTCTGCACAGCGCGGGCCATCGAGAAGGCCACACGGGCGGGATGCCAGACCCCGATACAAGCCACCTTGTGCAACCCTCGGTGGGTCTTTCGGGGCAGCTTCTTGGTGTGCCAACGACTGGTGACCCCTTTGTAGCCTTTGCCCTTGATCACCCCCGTGACGTCGATCATTTCATCCTGCCCGAACACCTGGTTCACTGGCACCAGCTTCTCTCGGGCCCAGTCTAGCTTCTCAGCCACGGAGCGAGCCCCCGTTCACCTGCATCTCCGTCAGGTGGAGCAGGCGCGTCTGGGTGTTGGCGATGGCGCGCATGACCGTGCAGGACTTCTTCATGCTGCTAAAGTCTTTCTCGAGCTGCTTCTTACCCTCGTCATCCTGCCACTTCTTGCAGTACTTGGTGAAAGCCTTCTTCTTCGACTTGTGCCAGTTCTTATAGAACCGTCGCTTGCACTCGTCGTCACTGATGTGTTCCGCAAAGACTGTCTTGAAGGTCCGGAGGCTGCGAGGTGTCTCCACATAGCCCACGATGCCCACCACCACCATGGGAGGGGTCTCCATGATGGTCACGGCCTCCACCACTTCCTTCTTGTTCACCTTGGAGCCTGGCCTGTCGACCTCGCGCACAATGTGGGTCATGCCGGCCTTGTAGCCCAGGAAGGCCGTCAGGTGGACCGGCTTGGAGGCGTTCATCCTTGGGGAAGCTCTTCACCTTCCCGCCGTGCCGGCTGCTGCGCTTCCGAGGCAGGAAGCCCAGAGACCCATGCTGGGGCGCCGAGAACTTCCGGTGTGACATTACATCGTTGATCCCCGCTGGTAGAGGTACCCAGCTTTTTAATCCAATTGTCAGGTGATGGAAATTTGGGTTGTTTCCAATTCCTTGCAATTGTGAACTGTGCCACAATGAACATTGGAGCACAGATGTCTGATCTTGGTTTGTTTCTTGCCCAGTAAGGGTGCGGGGGTTGTTGGGTCATATGGTAACTCTATTTCCATCTGTTTTAGATATCGCCAGTAGACCTCTTTCTTACACACATATGAGTCTCCCTGGATTTGTTTCACGGATGATGTGTCTGGGTCATTGTGTGGTCGTGGTCTCTTTTAAGACTTGATCGATGTTTTCTTTACATTGTTTGTCCTGAAGGTCTCTTTTGTACCCTAAAACAAGGAGTCAAAGAGATGCATGGGACTTGATTGCTGAAGGGGGGCAGGAGTGAAGAAATGGACCCAAAGGTTGTCCATACCACTTCTGGGCTCTGCTCTGGAGCTCTTGCCAGCTGTCCATAAACTGTTGGCATCTGTGGCCGAGGCTGCGGGCTGACCCCAGGCTTCTCTGGCAGAGGAGGGCTGCCTTCTGCTCCGGGATATGGGGGATGTCTGGAGGCTGAGGAAGGGGATCAGGTTGTGCTCAAGAGGCCCCTGGCATGGGAGTATACTGGCTCAGCTCTTCCTCTGCAGGGTCCCAAAGAAGAGGTCCCCTGGCCTGGCCCCAATGCTAGACCCAGTGGCATACCTGCCCCTGAACTTGTAGGAGGCCCATCTCCTGCTCCAAGGCCTCGTGTCTGTGCAGCAGCCTCTCCATGCTCTCCCAATCCTTCCCAAGGTCCAGGACTCTAGCAAGGGCACACTGTGGAGGACGGGCACATTACAGGCTTGGCCTCTGCCCTTCTGCCCAGGATTCTCTTCGATCCTTTCTTCCTGGCTGGTCTTGGCCTTGGCCTCGGGCAGGTGACAGAGTCTGATTAGTGTCTGCACAGTGACACTGCGGGTGTTGGGGACGAGGCTGCTGGATGGAAAACCAGTACCTAGCAGGGGTCCCAGGCCTTCCTGTTAATTCCCTTCCTGTCTCCCTTCCATGGGGTCTCTGTCTCATAGGCCAGTTGTTTCTGAAACCGCATCAGCTTCTCTTTGTGTTCCCCAAGAGGGACAGGCTATTCCAGCTGCTGGCCCCACCCCTGGATCCAGTCGCCATCCGGTGTGATGGTGGGGACATGAGTGCCCTGATGTTCATACTGCCTTGGCCCCAAGCGGTGACCCCGTCTCCCCCTCGGGCTGTGCCAAGGAGTGAAATGCTGACCAAGCTCAGGGACAGCACAATAATTTTTCTTTCACCCAAGATGACAGGGCCCATCAGTCTTCAGATCTAGGAAGTGGCTGGGCAGGGTCCATGGGTGGGTTCTCATCCTGGTCAGAGGGTGCCCCTCACCCACCCCTGGGGCCCTGTCTCCTCTGCCCATCAGGATGACAGGTGTCCACACGGGTCTGAGAATCAAGGGCCCTGAGCTCCAGTCCTAGCTTTGCCCCTGGAAAAGCCATTAAACTCTCCACATCCCATTCCACCGCAGGCCGCCCCTTGGCCCCTAGTGGGACTGAAGGTCACTTGTAAAAGTAAAATGGGTTTCAGGTGGGGTGCCCTCTGACCTGGCTAGCAGCCCTGAAACAGCCGGCAGTAATCAGAGAGGTGTGAATCTGTGTCGCTGACCTTATCCCCAGGCTTCCACTCCAGCCGGTCGCTCTCATATCGTGCCCAGCAGGCCCTGAACCCAGGGGCCTGGCAGCACCCTGGCCTGCTCTCTCAGCGCAGTCGCCTGCGTAGTGGGAGGTGGGAAGTGGGAGGTGGACCCAGCCCTGAGTACCGAGTGTACCCCTGCGGGGCTGGCTCACAGCCCATAGCCCTCACTATAAGTCTCTAACCCTCACTAACAGTTCTGCAGTAGAGGGTTGGCCAGGCTCCTGGGCAGAAGGAAGCAGGGGCCAGGTGATATGGGCAGATCCAAATGCCCTCTGTGGTCCCCAGAGTGTGGCCTAACCCATGCCCATGCACTTCTGGGTGCTTGGGCACCTCGGCTTGGTCACCAGCCCTGGATTGGAGCCCCTGGCTCCTTGGTAATCCCTCACCCACCAGAACAGGTTCGGTGTGCATACACACCTCACCCGTGTGCCCCCAACAGTCTGGATACCCCGGCGTAATCAGGTCAAGCCCATGACCGTCCTGGCCATCACCTCCCTTTCCTGTGTGCTCAGCACCTCTGGAAGGTGCCATGCTTCTGGATCCGCCGCTCCACCTCTTCCACAGAGCCCTCCAGGGCACTGGCTTCCTGGAAGACTTGGGGCAACCATGGAGGTGACACAGAGGTGTGGGGGGGATCAGGGGCACAGATGGTGGTTCAAAGGGAACCCTAGACAGCAACATCTGCCAGAACCTTGGTTTACAGCCTGGGCTCTCTGGGGATGCATCGAGGGGCCTGCGGCTGGGGGTGGGGAGGTGGGTGCTGAGCAGGAGGGGAAGGAACCTGAGGAAGAAGAGCACTCCAACCTGGGGGCCGTTAGGAATATCCCAACTTCTGACGGGGTGGGGAGGAGCCCCATCAATTTCCAACCAAACCGCGTAGGGCTTGGCTGGCCGGGGCCAGGTGTGGGGAGGAGATGGCCCTGAGTGACCTGAGGCTCAGGTTTACCCTTGGCCACTTGGGAAGACACACTATCTAGCTCCGTATCAGAATAGCAGCCAGTGATCCAGGAAGCAAGGGGGGTTGGGGTGGTACTACAGGAGGACTGGAGGTCCTGGGGTCAGTGTGTCTGTGTGTGGTGAGGGGAGCTGTCTCCCTGCCTGCAGGATCTTGTCCAGATGCCACACTGTCTGAGGAAGAGCTGCTTGTGGTGCATGGCCTGCCGTCTCCCTTGCTTCCGTTCCCAGGCCTGAAAGACCTGCTCCCAAGCATCCTGCATGGCGCATAGCCTTTCCTGGACCTGGGCATGGGCATGGACACAACCGAAGGTGGTGCTGAGGGAAGCTCCAGAGAAAAGGTGCCTGACTGTCCCACCCAAGGGGAGGGTATTGTTTGTGTTTCCAAAGGGAAAGAGGGACCAGATATAAAGCCAGTGCCAGATGAATGCAGTGTGCCCGCACGGAGTGGGGAGCCAGTGGAGGGGCCTGAGGGCTGGGCTCCCATACCAGCTATGTGGACAACTGCCCCTGCCCCCAGAAGAATTTACTTCAGAGGACAGCACTGAAGCTGCATCTAGGAGAGAGGGGCATGTTTGATCAATGCAAATGGGAGCAAAGAATGGGGAGGAAGAGAGAGTGGAGCACATCCTGGCCCATCAGGCCTGGAGGAATATCCCGGCTCTGAACAGCCAATGGACAGAGTGGACAATGTGGCTTATCCCACCATGAGACACACCGTCCATTGATGGCCCAGGGCCCTAAGGGGGACAACACTGGAGACTCAGGGTTAGAACTGGCCCAGACTGATCCTATGGTACTGAGGCAAACCACTAAAACTGTGTGGCAGAGCAACCGTGGGATCAGAGCAGGGAGCACCTGAGGTAGTACAAAGAACAGACTCTGGGGCCAAAGCATGGTACCCCATTGGACCTGACTAAAGGACATGCCTAGAGATTAAAAATCAGACCTTCATCTATGTATAGGTTTTTCTTTTTTAAAAATTTTTTTCTTTTATTTTCTTCTTAAAAAAGCATTTTATTAGGGACTCATACAACTCTTATCACAATCCATACTTACATCAGTTGTATAAAGCACATCTGTACATTCTTTGCCCTCATCATTTTCAAAGCATTTGCCTTCCAAAATTAATTTATTCTTCTATGGGTAATTGGTTTCCTTTTTGTTGTCATTGCTGTGTTCTCACTCATTGCCTATCTTGCAATGACTTGATTTTTGGTGCATATTATTATCTCTACAGACCTATCTAGATACGATAGACTGCATGAATAGTTTGGAGGAGAAAACAAGGGGACCAATAGTTCTGGGGGAATAGGGGAGTGGGAGGGAAGGGGGCAAAGGGGTAGTGCTGACCAACCCAGGGACAGGGGAGCAATAAGTTATCCAAAATCAGTAGCAAGGAGGGTGTGAGTGGTCTGGTAGGGATTCAGCAAGGGCAAGGTAACTGAGAGAAATTACTCAAACCCAAATGAAGGCTGAGCATGATAGTGGGACAAGAGGAAAATAAAAGGAAATAGAGGAGAGAACTAGGTGACAAAGGGTATTTATAGAGGTCCAAAGACTGGAATGTACATATGTAAATATATTTATATGAGTGTAGGGAAACAGATCTATGTGCATATATTTATAGGTTTAGAATTAAGGCAGCAGATGGACATTGGGCCTCCACTCAAGCACTTACTCAATGCAAGAGCACGTTGTTCTATTAAATTGGCATTCCAGGATTCACACCTTCCCGACACGATTGCTGAAGAAAAATGTGTGCATAAGCAAATGTGGTGAAGGAAGTTGACGGTGCCCGGCTATCAAAAGATATAGCGTCTGGGGTGTTAAAGGCTTGAAGATAAATAAGCGGCCATCTAGCTGAGAAGTATCAAAGCCCACATGGAAGAAGAACACCAGCCTGGCTGACCAGAGGTGTAGAAGGGACCAGTTATCAGACATCAAAGAACTAAAAATCGTATCAGTGGGTGCCCACCTTCCTGATACAATCAGTGAAGACAAACGTGTGCATAAGCAAATGTGGTGAAGAAAGCTGATGGTGCCTGGCTGTCAAAAGATATAGCATCTGGGATCTTTAAGGCTCAAAGATAAACAAGTGGCCACCTAGTTCAGAAGCAACAAAGCCCACATGGAAGAAACACACCAGCCTGTGTGACCACAAGCTGTCGAAGGGATCATGAGGTATCAAGAATCAAAGAACAAAAAATCATATCATTGAAAATGTGGGTGAGTGCAGAGTGGAGACTCAAAGCCCATTGGTAGCTAACCGGACACCCTTTACTGAAGGGTTGTGGGGAGGAGATGAGCCAGTCAGGGTGCAGGGTAGCAACGATGAAACATATAACTTTCCTCTAGTTCTAAAATGCTTCCTCCCCCGACTCTCATGATCCCAATTCTACCTTACAAATCTGGCTAGATAAGAGGGTGTACATAGGTACAGATAGGAACTGGAAACACAGGGAACGCAGGACAGATGACTCCTTCAGGACCAGTGGTGAGAGTGGCGATGCCTGGAGGGTGGAGAGAATGTGGGGTGGAAAGGGGAAATTGATTACAAGAATCTACAAATAGCCTCCTCCCTGGGGGAGGGACAGCAGAGAAGAAGGAAGGGGGAGACTTTGGACAGTGCAACATATGATAAAATAATATTAATTTATGAATGATGAAGGTTTCGTGAGGTAGGGGGGAGTGCGGAGGGAGGGGGAAAATGAACAGCAGATATTAAGGGCTCAAGTAGAAGGCAAATGTTTTGAGAATGATGATGGCAACAAATGTACATATGTTCTTTAAAAAAAAAAACTCTTTTATTATTTAAGCTTAATTTATTCCCAAGCCATGAGTTTTTGCTTCTTCAGTTTCTTCTGGGAAATCTTTTTCTTCAGTGCAACCTCCTCTTCTGGCTTGGGAACAATTTGTTCCTTCTCAGTCAGGATCATTTCAATGTGGCAGGGGGAGCTCCTGTGTGGATTAATCTAGCCAAGAGCTCTGTAAGTCCGGTGGTGCATATTGGGGGCTTTGTTCACCTGGATGTGCTCGATGACCTGAGAATCCACATCTAAACCCTTAAGTTCAGCATGACTTTCTGCATTTGTAAGCATGTGAACCAAAAATTCAGCACTCTTTTTGGGCTACCAACTCTGGGTCCCACCTCACTGTTTGGCCTGGGCACATCTACCAACACCATCATTGTCCCATAGGAAAGGCACACACTGCTTCTGCAGAGTGACGTCTTTCAAGTATTTGGTGGCTTTCCAGATGTGCATGCCTGGGCAGTTTCACGGGTGTTTTTGAAGTGGACCCGGAGATTGGACCCTCTGTATTTGCAGGATTTTGTAGGGTTTTCTGGGTCAAATGAGTAGCGAACCATTTTAGCAGGTCACCTCAGGCCGCTACAGTTAGAGGAAGAGCCTGTACATATGTTCTTGACACAATGCATGTATGTATGAATTGTGATAAGAATTGCACGAGCCCCCAATAAAATTGATTTAAAAAATAGAAAAAAAAGGTGCTTGGCCCTGTGGGGCCAGGGTGCGGGGGTCCAGTGGGCAGGGGGAGGGCCAGAAAGGGGAGCCGACCTCCACGGCGGACGGCCCTGTAGCCTGGAGCACCTGCTGTCCCCGCTGGGTGGCGCACTGGTGCAGCTCCTTCTGGGCCTCCAGCTTGGCCCGCAGCTCTTGGTGGACACTGAAGCTTTGGGCTCCACTGCCGGGGTCTTGGGGCTCCTCCACCACCTGCAAATCTCACTGCACACTGGCTGCCCAGGAGGCATAGTCTTGCACCTGAGCCTGGGAGAGCACGGGAGAGCACGGGGTGAGGGGAACTGGTACCGGGGCAGCGTCACAGCCGGCCTGAGTCCACCACCACTCATGTTCAAACCTCCATGTCTCTGCCGCTCAATCCCACAGCCTTACCAAGTGTCTACTCGGCCTCAGCTCTGCCCGCCACCCCTCCTTCCCACCCAGTTCTCCAGGGCCAATGAAGTCCCTCATGGGCCGCTTGATAGCTTTGCCCACCCATCCACAACTTTGCCAGACCCCCACTTAGAGGTAGCCTTTGGTGGCCTTGTGTGAGAGCCGAGGGACTCGGGACCCTTGCCCCTTCACTGCCTCACTGTGCAGATGGAGGTTTTTGGTGGTTTTTTTTTTTCTCTTTTCTTCTTTTACAATTTATTAGGGACTCATACAACTCTTACCACAATCCATACATATACATACATCAATTGTACAAAGCACATCCATACATTCCCTGCCCCAATCATTCTCAAGGCATTTGCTCTCCACTTAAGCCCCTGGCATCAGGTCCTCTTTTTTTTCCCCTTCCCTCCCCATTCCCCCCTCCCTCATATGCCCTTGGTAATTTATACATCGTTATTTTGTCATATCTTGCCCTATCCGGAGTCTCCCTTCTCCCCTTCTCTGCTGTCCCTCTCCCAGGGAAGAAGTCACATATGGATCCTTGTAATCAGTTCCCCCTTTCCAACCCACTCACCCCCCACTCTCCCAGCATCGTCCCTCACACCATTGGTCCTGAAGGTATCATCCACCCTGAATTCCCTGTACCTCCAACCCTCATATGCACCAGTGTACAGCCTCTGTCTTATCCAGCCCTGCAAGGTAGAATTCGGATCATGGTAGTTGGGGGGAGGAAACGTCCAGGATCTGGGGGAAAGCTGTGTTCTTCATCGATACTACCTCACACCCTAATTAACCCATTTCCTCTCCTAAACCCCTCTATGAGGGGATCTCCATTGGTTGACACTTGGGCCTTGGGTCTCCACTCTGCACTTCCCCCTTCATTTAATATGATATATATATATATACATATATACAGATACATATATACATATACACATATATACACATACATACACACACTTATATTTTTTTTTTTGCATGATGCCTTATACCTGGTCCCTTGAGCACCTCGTGATCGCACTGCCCGGTGTGCTTCTTCCATGTGGGCTTATTTGCTTCTGAGCTAGATGGCCGCTTGTTCACCTTCAAGCCTTTAAGACCCCAGACACTATCTCTTTTGATAGCCGGACACCATCAGCTTTCTTCACCACATTTGCTTATGCACCCATTTGTCTTCAGCGATCCTATCATGGAGGTGTGCAGTCAATGATATGATTTTTTGTTCTTTGATGCCTGGTAACTGATCCCTTTGGGACCACTCGATCACACAGGCTGGTGTGTTCTTCCATGTGGACTTTGTTGCTTCTGAGCTAGATGGCCGCTTGTTTATCTTCAAGCCTTTAAGACCCCAGGCACTATCTCTTTTGATAGCCGGTCACCATCAGCTTTCTTCACCACATTTACTTGTTCACCCACTTTGGCTCCAGCCGCCGTGTCGGGAGAGTGAGCATCATAGAGTTCCAATTTAATAAAAGAAGGTATTCATGCATTGAGGGAGTGTTTGAGTAGAGACCCAAGGTCCTTCCGCCACCTTAATACTTGACCTATAAATATAGACATATAGATCTATTTCCCCATCCTCCTATATATATTTGCATGTACATGTCTTTGTCTAGACCTCCATGAATGCCCTTTGACTCCTAGCTCTTTCCTCCATCTCCCTTGACTTTCCTCCTGCCCTACTACCATGCTTCATCGCCACCTGGGCTAGAGTATACCTCTTCTCTAAGCAACCTTACCCTTGATCATTTCCCACCAGGCCTGCCACTCCCCCTTCTCTACCATTTGGGGTCCCATGTTTTTCCCTTGTCCCTGGGTTTGTTAACACCACTTCCTTACCCCCCCTAACCCTCGACCCCAAGTCCCCCCAGAACTGTCGGTCCCGTTGTTTTTCCTCCAGATAGTTCATCCAGCCTGTCCTATTCAGACAGACCTGTGGAGTCACTAACATGCACGAAAACTAGACAGAGGAAAACAAAGCAACAGTATACAACCAGACAACAAAACAACAAAAACAAACCACTGACAAAGAACAGAACCAAACAGTTCACAAGAGAAAAGCTTGTAGTTAGTTCAGGGATCGTTTGCTGGCCCTTAGGAGCGTTTTCCAGTCCAGTCTGTTGGGACACCACGCCCTGGCCCCAAAGTCCACTTTCAGCATTCCCTGGGGACCTTGCCACTCCATTCCCTTGCTGTTCCACTGCACTCCCCCAGTGATTTGCCTCGGTGTGGTGGGATCAGGTCAGGTGCAATTCCCACACTGTGTCTCCGGTGCTGTCCCCTGTATCGCCCTTAGTCACTGAGGGGCATCATGTCTCATAGTGGGGCCAGCCATGTTGTTCTCTCTGTGGACTGGCTGCTCTACTCAGGAACATCATCATCACGGCCTGGTGGGCCAGGCTGTGCTCCACTCTGGAGAGGTCTGGGAGGCTGGCCCCAGCACCATAAATTAAGTGGATTCCTGCCCCTCCCCCGAAAAGAATTTGTTCCAAAGGACGACATTGACTCTGCAGCTCTGGGAGATGGACATATTTGATCAGAGCACACGGGAGCAGATGAAGGGGCAGGAGGAGACAGTGGTGGTTTTTTTTTAATTTAAATTTAAATTTATTTATTTTATTGGGGACTCTTATAACTCTTGTTACAATCCATACACCAATTGTATCTGACATAGTCATACGTATATTGCCATCATTTTTTTCTTTTTTTTAAATTAATTTATTTATTTTTACATTTTATTAGGGGCTCATACAACTCTTATCACAATCCATACATATACATATACATACATCAATTGTATAAAGCACATCCGTACATTCTTTGCCCTAATCATTTTCTTTCTTTCTTTTTAATCTTTTTATTGGGGCTCATAAGGCTCTTATCACAATCTGTACATACATCAAATGAGCAAAGCACCCTTATACATTCGTTGCACTCGTCACTCTCATAATTCACCTTCCACTTGGGTTCCTGGAATTAGCTCGGTTTCCCTTTCCCCCCCATCCCCCTCCCTCCCCGATCCCACCCCTGGTCCCTTGATAGTTTATAAATAATTATTATATCTTATCTTACACTCCCCGGCGTCTCCCCTCACCCGCCTCCCCCTTGACAATCTCCCAGAGAGGAGGTTACACATAGATCTCCGAGATCGGTTCTCCCTTTCTACATGCCCGTCCCTCCTGGTGTCGCCACTCCCACCGCTGGTGTTGAAGGGTTCGTCTGTGCTAGATTCCCTGTGCCTCCAGATCCCCACTGCACCGCTGTACATTCTCTGGTACTAACCCACCCAGGGGAGAGTATCGGTTGTGTCCCCACAGATCTGGAACATGCCATCATTCTTTTCGAAACATTTACTTTCTATTGAGCCCTTGGGATCAGCTCCTCTTTTTTTCCTCCTCCCCCAATCATGGTTCCTTGATAGATTATAGATTGTTATTATTTTCATATCTCACATCGACCATTGTCTCTTTTATCCTCAGGTTTCTGTTGCTACTCTCCCTGCGAGGGGTGTGTGGTTATATGTCATTCATTGCTATCGGTTCCCCTTCCTCCCATCCTCTACCTCCCTTCCCCCTACACTTTTGGTATCTCTATTCCCATACCTGTTCCTGGGTTCCATGTGTCGTGAGTTTTATCTCTTGCTAATACCTATGCACTCTAGTCCAGATTGGAAAGCGGCACCTGGGTGATGATAGTGGGGGGTGAGGAGGCCTAAAGGTGTCAGAGGCAGATTGTGTGATTCATTGGTGCGATCCATTTCTCCTCAGGGGGGCCTCCACCCAGTGGGACACAGCATCTAGGAGGCTTGTGGTTTTCTCCTGAGACAGCATGGTGGCCAAGGGCCCGGGCATTGAGTGTGGTACTCTGGGCCTGGGGTGGCAGCACTTGCAGAAGCCACCCCCTCCCCCAGGCACACACCTGGATACGGACGAGCACGTGAGACAGTTGGCTGTGAACTTTGAGGGTGGCCTCAGCGTCTCAGAGCAGGTGGGGTCTGGCCTGAGTCAGCTCCCACAGCTCCAACCAGGCAGCCCTGCCCCCACGCGGGGGTCAGCAGTTATCCCAGCATGCTCATTCCTCCCCCTCAGCTTCTGTCTGGTCAACCCTTCAGCTTCCTGGCTGGGTTTAGAACTTGTCCTAAGCTCCCAGAGGGCCACCGTTCTGAGATCTTGCTCGGCGCTTTAGGCCTTTCTGCAAACTCTCCTCCCAGGAGCCCATTATCACTAGCAGTTTACCCCTTGCTCTAACGATGCTCCAGGAGGCCTGCTTGGGAAGTGTTGGGCTGTTGCCTGGTTCAGTCCCACTAACTGCTCCTCAGGAGAAATAAGAGGTTCCCTACTCCTGGAAAGATTTACTGACTTGCAAACCCTCTGGAGGATCCCCATGAGTCAGCAGGTGGGGTCATTCTAAAGCCCGGCACACGGCAGGTAGCCACGTTGTGTGCCACCCAGGCATGCTGTGTGTTTGGAGGAGACTGCACACACTTCAAAGGTAGAAGCTGCACCCCTCCATGGTTCTTGCACGCAGCAAATGCCGGGCCCCTGAGACTCCGGGCCAGCCTCTAGGCTAGGATCATGGGCAAATCGGGATCTCGCCTAAGCTCCATCTGGGCTGGAAATGCAGTAGCTTGTACTGTGACCTGGGTCAGCCTGGGGCTGTGCAGGGCATCCTCAGCCCAGCTCAACTCTTCCCAGAACGCCCCTGCAGGTGCAGGGAGCCCGTGGCTTGGGAAAGTGACCCTGCTAAGTGGGCTTTGTGACCAGGCTCCCTGATCCACCGACCCAGCTTTGCCTCCTCCACAGGCCGCAGACAGCAGGGGCTGCCCTGGGTTCCCTGAACTCGGGCCCTCTCCAGAGACAGTGGTTTGCCAGAGCCGCAGCACAGCAAGGGTCTCCCTGGAAGCTTCTTCATCCCATGCCCAGCACCTCCTCCCAAACTCACCCCTGCTCCAGGCTGCTGGTACTCACTGTAGGTCCTGTCACCACTGCTGGGCCCTGGGGCAGTGCTGGGCCACCACTCCAGCAGGCTCTCCGCTAGTGGGGCAGGCTGCCCCCTGGTGGCCACCCATCTTCACTTGGTGCCAAAACATTGCAAACTTGGTTAAGAGGAGCTGAGAAGAGAGGAGAGGGGTCACAGGGGGCCCTGGCTGGTGGGCTGTGAGACACCTCAGTGAGTGACTGGGCAGGGCAGGAATGAACAGCCACAGAACTTGCCCCTCTACGCAGAGAGGGGAATAGGAAGCCACAGCTGTCCTCAGTCCAGACTGATGTTCCCCATCAGCCCCTTGTGCATGCAGTCCCCCTCCACTACCCGTCTTCATTCGGCTCCAGGGCACCTTCCTTGCCCCTAGCCCCTTCCCCACTAGAGTGTGCTCATAGTCCTCTCTCCTCTGGCCACCTGCTGCTGGCTGCTCAGCCAGCTCTGCAAGTCCTCAGCTTCCCTCAGGAAGCCCTGCAGTGCCAGCATCCTCTTCAGATCCTGGCCCCTGTGGTGACAGCCTGAGTCCCCCAACAGGTAGTGTGCATGTGTCCACACTGTGGAGGTCAAGGGACCCAATCAAAGGGCCTGCCTGAAGGACAAGTTTCTTCATGGTCTTTGCCCAGGCTGCTCCTCTGGATTCAAGAAGCAAACCCAGGGCATGGGGAGTTGGGACTGGCGAGGGTGTGGCTGTGGGGAAGGGCAGGTGACTGGAGCCAGGGAGCCGAGCCCCTGCCCTGCAGGCTCTCCTCAAAAGTTTGTGGGAAGAGGAAACAGTGAAGGACTCATCTTTTCCTGACACATGTCTACAGGCCTCTGTCATGGTTCTCTTCAAGGCAGGGGTAGCATCTTGGGGAATAAGCAACCCCAGCCAGTTTTCTGGTACCCACGGATGCAGTGACCCTCACTTTTGGGCTGCCAACTCCCACAGTGTCTGCAGCTGCTTCCAGAGCTTCCCCTGCATCACACCCAGCTGCTCTGAGACCTCAGTTACAAGGATCTACGTATAACTTCCTCCCTGGGGGATGTACAACGGAAACGTGAGTGAAGGGAGACAAAATATGTAAGATCTGAAAAATTATCAAGGGTTCATGATTGAGGGGGGACCAGGGAGGGCGGAGAAAAATGAGGACATGATGCCAGGGCTTTAAGTGGAAAGCAAATGTTTTGAGAATGATGAGGGCAATGAATGTACGGATGTGCTTTACACAACTGAAGTATGTATGGATTGTGATAAGAGTTGTATGTGCCCCTAATAAAATGATTTTTAAAAATTAAATCATTATAATTTCTTAGGACAATGCCATTTGTATTTCAAAGCAACATTCACGAAAACTATTTTTTCACCTTCACTATCTTCTATTTAGTTTTAGATAGAGCAAAACAATTCTTATGCCTTTTTATGAGATGTAATGCAAGTAGACATAAATTTATGCATAATTAAAATTTTGAATGAACAAAATATTTTGTTAAAGAATTTGACCTTTTGTGAAAATCATCGAAAGCATATAGCATTTTATTGAAGGGTTGGGAATGTTTTCCCCTATTTTATTCTAGTATTTGGTCTGAGGTTCTTATGCCATATTCTGATTGTTGTCATGTAAGAGAATGTACATTCCGTATAAGAGAAAACTTTCCTTATAATATTTTCCTATCCATTGCTTCCTGCTGAATCTCTCATTTGTTCTTTTATCATTATTTTTTCCTATAAAAAACCCAGGCTGCTTAATTTTATTCTTATTAATCATTTATATAAGTTAGGAAAATATTTATTATATATACATTTTTATTAAAAATCTTTTATTGGAGACTCTTACAACTTTTGTTGCAATCCATATTGATTGCATCAGGCATTTTGTACATATGTTGCCTTCATTCATTTAAAGATGTTTCTTTCTTTTTCTTTTTAAAAATCATTTTATTGGGGCTCATACAGCTCATCACAATGCATACATACCCCAATTGTGCAACGCACACTTATACATTCATTGCCTTCATCATTCTCAAAATTTGCTTTCTGCTTGGATTCCTGGAATCAGGTCATTTCCCCTTTCCCCTCTCCCCCTCTCACCCTGCTCCTTTTCCTTAATGAACCCTTAATAATTTATAAATTATTATTTTCTCTTATCTTACACTGCGCGGCGTCTCCCTTCACCCAATTTTCTGTTGCCCATCTCCCAGGGGGGAAGTTATATGTAGATTCTTGTGATCGGTTACACATTTCTACACCCACTTCCTTCCCAGTATCGCCACTCTCACCGCTGGTCCTGGGGGGTTCATCTGTCCTGGATTCCCTGTGTTTCTAGTTCTCATCTGTCGCGCTGTGTATGTTCTGGTCTAACCAGGTTTGCAAGGTAGAATTGGGATCATGAGAGGTGGGTGGAGGAAGTGTTTAATAACTAGAGGAAGGTTGTGGGTTTCATTATTGCTACACTGAACCCTGAGTGACTCATCTCCTTCCCACTACCCCTCCGCAAGGGATGTCCAGTTGTCTACAGGTGGGCATTGGTCCCCCGTCATGCACTCCCCTCATTCACGATGATGTAATCCCTCCTCCCGCCTTTGTTGCTTGAAAACTGGTCCCGTCAGTCCTTCATGATCACACATGTTGGTGTGATGCTTCCATGTGGGCTTTGTTGCTTCTGGGCCTGCTTGTTTACTTTCAAGCCTTTAAGACCCGGCACGCTATATCGCTTGATAGACGGGCACCATCAGCCTTTTTCACCACACTTACTTATGCACACATTCATCTTCAGCGTTTATGTGGGGAAGGTGATCACACAGTATTGGTTTTTGTTCTTTGGTGTCAGCTACCTGATCCCTTCAACACTTCGTGTTCATTTAGGCTTGTGTGCTTCTTCTCTGTGGGCTTTGTTGCTTCTGAGCTAGATTTCAGCCTGTTTACCTTCAAGCCTTTAAGACCCCCAGAGTTTCATTATATTGTGCAGAGAGTGGCTATGAGCCAAACCCACTCGACTGCACCCAACAACAATAACAACAGGACTTGTGCTTCTAACAATATTCTGAATAAGGCCTTAAGAGAATCTCCCCTTTGTTTAGAGCAGCGGCTCTCAACCTGTGGGTCGTGTCTACTTAGGGGGTCAAACAGCCCTTTCATGGGGTGGCCTGAATTATAGCAGTAGCAAAATTACAGCTATGATGTAGCAACAAAAATAATTTTATGGTTGGTTGGTCACGACTACATGAGGAACTATATGAAAGGGTCGTGAGTAAGAATGCTGAAAACCACTGTCCAAGAGGAAGACTCAATTCTTGATACAGTTGAAGGGCAACAAAATAGATTCAGCCACAATATAGATGGGATAGCACAGTGGCTGCAACAATAAACACAGCCAAAGAAACACTGCAAGGATGGCACAAGACGGGACAGTGTTTCATTTTATTGACATATAGTTGCTATGAGTCAAAACCCACAAGAAAAAAATAGGACTTGTTATTCTAACAATGTACCTAAGTAGACCTTAAGAGAACCTCCTATTAGTTTAGCGCAACGGTCCTCAAACTGAGGGTTGTGACCCGTTTTGGGGGACGAATGACCCTTTTACGGCAGTGGGCCGTTCATTAAAGTGGAAAAATTAGAGGTATGATGTAGCAATGAAAATAATTTCATTATTTGGCAGTCACCACTACATGAGGAATGGTATGAAAGAGTCATGGCATTAGGAAGGTTGAGAACCACTTCCCTAGAGGAAGACAGAATTCTTGGTAGAGTAGAAGGGCAGCAAAGGAGAGGCAGCCCCTACAAGATTGATTAGCCCAGTGGCTGCAACAATGAGCACAAGCAAATGAACAACTCTGAGCATGGCATTGGACTGGGCAGCATTTCATTACATTGTGCATAGAGTTCTTGTGACCAGAAACCCACTCAACAGCACTTAACGAAAATAACTACAGGACTTGTGCTTCTAACAATATGGTGAAGTAGGACTTAAGAGAAAGTCCTTTAACTTTAGAGCAGCAGTTCTCAACCTGTGGGTCGCGCCCCTTGGGAGGGTAGAATGACCCTTTCACAGGGGTGGCCCAATTCATAACTGTAGTACAATTACAGTGACAAAGTACCAATGAAAATAATTTTATGGTTGTGGGTCCCCACTAAATGAGAATCGATATGAAAGGGTAGTGGCATTAGGAAGGTTAAGAACCACTTCACTAGGCAAGACACAAATTTGGTACAAATGGGAAGGAAGAGAGCGGCAGTCTCCAACAAGTTGGATTAGCACAGTGGCTGCAACACTGAGGCCAAGCACAGAAGCACGGTGAGGGTGGCACAGGACAAGGCAGCGTTTCATTATATTGTGCATAGAGTTGCTAAGAGTCAAAACCCACTCGACGGAACTTAACGACAATAACTACAGGACGTGTACTTCTAACAATATGCTGAACTAGATCTTAAGAGAAACTCCTCTAAATTTAGAGCAGTGGTTCTTAACTTGTGGGTCGCGACCCCTATGGGGTTTCAGACGAGCCTCTCACAGGTGTTGCCCAATTCATAACAGTAGAAAAATCACAGTAATGGAGTAACAATGAAAAAAAAATTACTGTTGGAGGATCACCACAACATTAAGAATTGTATAAAGGAGCCATGCCATTAAGAAGGTTCAGAAACACTGCCCAAGAGGAATACACAAAACGTGGTACAGCAGAAGGGCAGACCCTAAAAGATGGAATAGCTCAGTGGCTGCAACAATGAGTGCCATCAACAAACCACTGTGAGGACGGCACAGGATGGGGCAGCGTTTCATTATATTGTGCGTAGAGTTGCTGAGAGTCAAAACCCACTCGACGGTAACTAACAGCAAAACATAAAAGGAATTGAGCTTCTAACAATATGCTGATGTAGATCTTAAGAGAAACTCCTCTTAGTTTAGAGCAGGGTTCTCAACCTATGAATCACGAACACTTTTGGGGAGTGAGTGGGTTGAATGACCCTTTCACAAGGGTTGCCTGATTCATAAGATTAGCAAAATTACAGTAATGAAATATCTGCGAAAATTTTGTATGACTGGGGGTCCACCACTATATTGGGAACTGCATGAAAGGGTCGTGGAATTAGGAAGATTGAGAACCACTGTCCGAGAGGAAGACACAAATGTTGGTAGAGTAGAAGGGCAGCAAAGGAGAGGCAGCCCCTCCAAGTTGGATTAGCTCAGTGGCTGAAACAACCAGCGCAAGCAAAGAACCACTGTGAGGAATGCACAGGATGGGGGAGCGTTTCGTTATATTTTGCCTAGAGTTGCTATGAGCCAAAACCTACTTGAAGGCACCTAAATACAACAACAACAGGACTTTTGCTTCTAACAATGTGCTGAAATATATCTTAAGAGACATTCTTCATAGTTTGGAGCAGAGATTCTCAACCTGTGGGTCAGGACTCCATTAGGGTGATGAACTACCCTTGCACAGGGGTGGCCCAATTCATAGCAGTAGCTTTATTACAGTTATGAAGTAGCAATGAAGATAAATTTATGACTGGGATTGTATCCACTTCATGAGGAGTGGTATATAAGGCCTGTGGCATTATAGGAAGGTTGAGAGCCACTGTCCTCGAGCAAGACAGAAATCTTGGCAGAGCAGAAAGGCAGCACGGGGGAAATAAACTTCTGTTTCTTTATAACGCCCACTCGTGGCCCTTTTAGCATCTGATGGCAAAGAGCTCGGGCCGCATGATATTCAGTTCACGCATGCCGCCTGCAGTTTCTTTCTTGCAGAATAAACTTTTCCCGTGTAATTCTTGAAACTGCTGCCAAACTGCGGCACAGAAGATTTAGTTTTAGGGTTAACTTTAGACGGGCACATAGCTGTAGGCATTGGGACACGTTTAGGGATAGGGTTAGCGTTCAGAGAGAGTTACGGCTGGGGTTAGGATTCACGTTATGTTAAGGTTGCAATGTAGGGTGAGTGTGAGGTTGAAGGTAACGGTAGGGTTTAGTGATTAAGGGTGAGCGAACCTGTTTTCTCATTTAGTCTTATGATAAACTTGACTGTTTAGGTATGGGTAGGGTTAGTATTTGTGCGAGGGTTTGAAAGTGTGCGAGGTTACGAGTTAGCATTAGGCTTACGGTTTGTGAGGGATAGAGTTGTTAGGTTTTGGAGAAGGGTGACGGTGAGGAGCAAGGTTAGTTGTAGGGTGAGCTGCATGTGAACATCAGATTTGGGGATAGGATAAGGGGTGGGCTTAGGTTAGACATACGGTTAAGGTTAGGGCTTGGTTTACGGTGAGCCTTAGGTTAGGGTTAAGTTTAGGGGTCGGAGTATACAGAGTTAGACCTCGGCTTAGGGGTAGACCTCTGCTTACGTTTAGTTAGACCTAGGGTTAGGTTTAGGCTTAGGATTCGGGTGGATTTTAGGTTAGGATTTAGATTTGAGGTTTCATTTACGTTTGGACTATTGGAAGTACATCTGCTCTCCCTGGCTGTCCTTCACGATCACAATGTTTCTGAGAGTCATGGTTTAGGGGAAATCTTGCTAGTTGCAGGTTTCAAAGCACAACGGCGCCTCCTGCAGTGTGGTTTTCCGTCAAACTTGTGCTCGCTCTTTGAGAATCCTGGGTCTCTGGGAAAACCGTGAGTCCGGCGACTTTCTCAGTTCCAGTGTGCCCCACGCAGCAGTGTGCTTTGTGTCTGAGAATTCCGGAAAATCAGGAACCGGCCGTGAAGTTCATCCTGCATTCTGTTTTCACACGCAAGTGGCTCCTTAGAGGTTCTCATGCCTCTGTACACTGACGCTTCCAGCAACGTCATTTCTCGCAGGTCAATAGCGCCTGTTTGATTTTCACAGGTCTGGGGAAAGGGGCGAAGCGCCTGGGATCCCGTGCTTTACCACTGTGCGGCCTCATGAAGATGCTTGTAAGTACAGCTGCAAGAACCTCGGTGTCAATTCTCTCAGATTGTCATTGCGATGGGAAGATCCTAATTCGCTAGAAAACGTTTTTCCATGGAAGACATTTCACCACAAAGCTCTCTTTTGTGTGGAGAAAACTCTGCTGAATGATGCTGCCAGCAGGTGCGTGTCTCCCAGTTCCTTTTACGTCGATGGAGGAGACGCGTGAGTGTAAGGATAACGGTGAATGGTGGCCCTTCATAACCCAGGAAGATCAGAAACCCGAGTCAACTTCAGGAACGTAGATGTGGAACTCCGGAGAAAACTTCACTCAGGTACTTACATGAACTTTCCTTACAATGTCGAGGCCTGAAACGCCTTGTGCCTGAGGGCACCCGTGCTCCAGGCCTAGATAATTCTGTGGAGCGTGCCTCCCTCAGCTTCTTCCTTTTCTCTCACCAACAACATTGCTCCGTGAAATTCTGCGGATGATGAAAACTATTTGTCACGGGTAGGTATTTTCTCATTATTGGCCTTCCCTTCGAAGTACAAATACTTTCCTACACGGGTGCTGCCTCCCTGAGCTTTCATTTGTCTGGGCTCCATCGATGCAGATTCCTGTGCTGAATACGCCATGGACTGGCACAGGTGTGTGCTTGTCAGCACGCCGGGCGTATGCAGCAATTTCGTTTTCCCAACTTCTACTGGGCTTGATCCAGGATCCTTATTCCAATGAAAACGTTTTATGTCAAATTCCAGAGGAGCACCATTGTGCCTCTGGGAGCTACACCCGGGTCTGTGGAACAGAGCCTCCAGTGGTTTCACAATTCTGACTTCACATTCAACACGGAATTTCATGGATCTAAGGAAACCGTGAATTGTGGCCATACGAGAGTCTCACATTCTCATCGTCTAATGGCAGCTTAAGTTTCCCAGTCTGATCTGGGTGCTGCTTCGTTTCTGGGCAATTACCATTCAATACTGGACGTTCAGCCTTCTTTTGAATTCTGTGTTTGCGGCATGTCCCCGTGGCTCACAAAGACCACCTAGTGGAGGCTTATGTGTCTCAGGACAATCGTCTTAATGTCAGGCATCTGCAACGGAGACCCCACAGAGGTTGATGAGCACGGGGGAAATAAACTTCTGTTTCTTTATAACGCCCACTCGTGGCCCTTTTAGCATCTGATGGCAAAGAGCTCGTGCCGCATGATATTCAGTTCACGCATGCCGCCTGCAGTTTCTTTCTTGCAGAAAAAACTTTTCCCGTGTAATTCTTGAAACTGCTGCCAAACTGCGGCACAGAAGATTTAGTTTTAGGGTAAACTTTAGACGGGCACATAGCTGTAGGCATTGGGGCACGTTTAGGGATAGGGTTAGCGTTCAGAGAGAGTTACGGCTGGGGTTAGGATTCACGTTATGTTAAGGCTGCAATGTAGGGTGAGTGTGAGGTTGAAGGTAACGGTAGGGTTTAGTGATTAATGGTGAGCGAACCTGTTTTCTCATTTAGCCTTATGATAAACTTGATTGTTTAGGTATGGGTAGGGTTAGTATTTGTGTGAGGGTTTGAAAGTGTGCGAGGTTACGAGTTAGCATTAGGCTTACGGTTTGTGAGGGATAGAGTTGTTAGGTTTTGGAGAAGGGTGACGGTGAGGAGCAAGGTTAGTTGTAGGGTGAGCTGCATGTGAACATCAGATTTGGGGATGGGGTAAGGGGTGGGCTTGGGTTAGACATACGGGTAAGGTTAGGGCTTGGTTTAGGGTGAGCCTTAGGTTAGGGTTAAGTTTAGGGGTCGGAGTATACAGAGTTAGACCTCGGCTTAGGGGTAGACCTCTGCTTACGTTTAGTTAGACCTAGGGTTAGGTTTAGGCTTAGGATTCGGGTGGATTTTAGGTTAGGATTTAGATTTGAGGTTTCATTTACGTTTGGAATATTGGAAGTACATCTGCTCTCCCTGGCTGTCCTTCACGATCACAATGTTTCTGAGAGTCATGGTTTAGGGGAAATCTAGCTAGTTGCAGGTTTCAAAGCACAACGGCGCCTCCTGCAGTGTGGTTTTCCGTCAAACTTGTGCTCGCTCTTTGAGAATCCTGGGTCTCTGGGAAAACCGTGAGTCCGGCGACTTTCTCAGTTCCAGTGTGCCCCACGCAGCAGTGTGCTTTGTGTCTGAGAATTCCGGAAAATCAGGAACCGGCCATGAAGTTCAGCCTGCATTCTGTTTTCACACGCAAGTGGCTCCTTAGAGGTTCTCATGCCTCTGTACACTGACGCTTCCAGCAACGTCATTTCTCGCAGGTCAATAGCGCCTGTTTGATTTTCACAGGTCTGGGGAAAGGGGCGAAGCGCCTGGGATCCCGTGCTTTACCACTGTGCGGCCTCATGAAGATGCTTGTAAGTACAGCGGCAAGAACCTCGGTGTCAATTCTCTCAGATTGTCATTGCGATGGGAAGATCCTAATTCGCTAGAAAACGTTTTTCCATGGAAGACATTTCACCACAAAGCTCTCTTTTGTGTAGAGAAATCTCTGCTGAATGATGCTGCCAGCAGGTGCGTGTCTCCCAGTTCCTTTTACGTCGATGGAGGAGACGCGTGAGTGTAAGGATAACGGTGAATGGTGGCCCTTCATAACCCAGGAAGATCAGAAACCCGAGTCAACTTCAGGAACGTAGATGTGGGACTCCGGAGAAAACTTCACTCAGGTACTTACATGAACTTTGCTTACAATGTTGAGGCCTGAAACGCCTTGTGCCTGAGGGCACCCGTGCTCCAGGCCTAGATAATTCTGTGGAGCGTGCCTCCCTCAGCTGCTTCCTTTTCTCTCACCAACAACATTGCTCCGTGAAATTCTGCGGATGATGAAAACTATTTGTCACGGGTAGGTATTTTCTCATTATTGGCCTTCCCTTCGAAGTACAAATACTTTCCTACACGGGTGCTGCCTCCCTGAGCTTTCATTTGTCTGGGCTCCATCGATGCAGATTCCTGTGCTGAATACGCCATGGACTGGCACAGGTGTGTTCTTGTCAGCACGCCGGGCGTATGCAGCAATTTCGTTTTCCCAACTTCTACTGGGCTTGATCCAGGGTCCTTATTCCAATGAAAACGTTTTAGGTCAAATTCCAGAGGAGCACCATTGTGCCTCTGGGAGCTACACCCGGGTCTGCGGAACAGAGCCTCCAGATTTTTCACAATTCTGACTTCACATTCAACACGGAATTTCATGGATCTAAGGAAACCGTGAATTGTGGCCATACGAGAGTCTCACATTCTCATCGTCTAATGGCAGCTTAAGTTTCCCAGTCTGATCTGGGTGCTGCTTCGTTTCTGGGCAATTACCATTCAATACTGGACGTTCAGCCTTCTTTTGAATTCTGTGTTTGCGGCATGTCCCCGGCATGTCTCACAAAGACCACCTAGTGGAGGCTTATGTGTCTCAGGACAATCGTCTTAATGTCAGGCATCTGCAACGGAGACCCCACAGAGGTTGATGAGCACGGGGGAAATAAACTTCTGTTTCTTTATAACGCCCACTCGTGGCCCTTTTAGCATCTGATGGCAAGAGCTCGTGCCGCATGATATTCAGTTCACGCATGCCGCCTGCAGTTTCTTTCTTGCAGAAAAAACTTTTCCCGTGTAATTCTTGAAACTGCTGCCAAACTGCGGCACAGAAGATTTAGTTTTAGGGTAAACTTTAGACGGGCACATAGCTGTAGGCATTGGGACACGTTTAGGGATAGGGTTAGCGTTCAGGAGAGAGTTACGGCTGGGGTTACGATTCACGTTATGTTAAGGTTGCAATGTAGGGCGAGTGTGAGTTTGAAGGTAACGGTATGGTTTAGTGATTAAGGGTGAACGAACGTGTTTTCTCATTTAGTCTTATGATAAACTTGACTGTTTATGTATGGGTAGGGTTAATATTTGTGTGAGGGTTTGAAAGTGTGCGAGGTTACGAGTTAGCATTAGGCTTACGGTTTGTGAGGGATAGAGTTGTTAGGTTTTGGAGAAGGGTGATGGTGAGCAACAAAGTTAGTTGTAGGGTGAGCTGCATGTGAACATCAGATTTGGAGATAGGATAAGGGGTGGGCTTAGGTTAGACATACGGTTAAGGTTAGGGCTTGGTTTAGGGTGAGCCTTAGTTTAGGGTTCGGAGTATACAGATTAGACCTCGGCTTAGGGGTAAACCTCTGCTTAGGTTTAGTTAGACCTAGGGTTAGGTTTAGGCTTAGGATTCGGGTTGATTTTAGGATAGGATTTAGATTTGAGGTTTCATTTACGTTTGGACTATTGGAAGTACATCTGCTCTCCCTGGCTGTCCTTCATGATCACAATGTTTCTGAGAATCATGGTTTTGGGGAAATCTTGCTAGTTGCAGGTTTCAAAGCACAACGGCGCCTCCTGCAGTGTGGTTTTCCGTCAAACTTATGCTCGCTCTTTGAGAATCCTTGGTCTCTGGGAAAACCGTGAGTCCCGCGACTTTCTCAAGTCCAGTGTGCCCTCACGCAGCAGTGTGCTTTGTGTCTGAGAATTCCGGAAAATCAGGAACCCGGCCATGAAATTCAGCCTGCATTCTGTTTTCACACACAAGTGGGTCCTTAGAGGTTCTCATGCCTCTGTACACTGACGCTTCCAGCAACGTAATTTCTCACAGGTCAATAGCGCCTGTTTGATTTTCACAGGTCTTGGGAAAGGGGCGAAGCTCCTGGGATCCCGTGCTTTACCACTGTGCGGCCTCATGAAGATGCTTGTAAGTACAGCGGCAAGAACCTCGGTGTCAAGTCTCTCAGATTGTCATTGCGATGGGAAGATCCTAATTCGCTAGAAAACGTTTTTCCATGGAAGACATTTCACCACAAAGCTCTCTTTTATGTGGAGAAATCTCTGCTGAATGATGCTGCCAGCAGGTGCGTGTCTCCCAGTTCCTTTTACGTCGATGGAGGAGACGCGTGAGTGTAAGGATAACGGTGAATGGTGGCCCTTCATAACCCAGGAAGATCAGAAACCCGAGTCAACTTCAGGAACGTAGATGTGGGACTCCGGAGAAAACTTCACCCAGGTACTTAAATGAACTTTCCTTACAATGTTGAGGCCTGAAACGCCTAGTGCCTTAGGGCACCCGTGCTCCAGGCCTAGATAATTCTGTGGAGCGTGCCTCCCTCAGCTGCTTCCTTTTCTCTCACCAACAACATTGCTTCGTGAAATTCTGCGGATGATGAAACCTATTTGTCACGGGTAGGTATTTTCCCATTATTGGCCTTCCATTCGAAGTACAAATACTTTGCTACACGGGTGCTGTCTCCCTGAGCTTTCATTTGTCTGGGCTCCTTCGATGCAGATTCCTGTGCTGAATACGCCATGGACTGGCACAGGTGAGTGCTTGTCAGCACGCCGGGCGTATGCAGCAATTTCGTTTTCCCAACTTCTACCGGGCTTGATCCAGGGTCATTATTCCAATGAAAACGTATTATGTCAAATTCCAGAGGAGCACCATTGTGCCTCTGGGAGCTACACCCGGGTCTGCGGAACAGAGCCTCCAGAGGTTTCACAATTCTGACTTCACATTCAACACGGAATTTCATGGATCTAAGGAAACCGTGAATTGTTGCCATACGAGAGTCTCACATTCTCATTGTCTAATGGCAACTTAAGTTTCCCAGTCTACTCTGGGTGCTGCTTCGTTTCTGGACAATTACCATTCAATACTGGACGTTCAGCCTTCTTTGCAATTCTGTGTTTGCGGCATGTCCCCGTGGCTCACTAAGACCACCTAGTGGAGGTTGATGTGTCTCCGGACAATCGTCTTAATGTCAGGCGTCTGCAACGGAGACCCCACAGAGGTTGATGAGCACGGGGGAAATAAACTTCTGTTTCTTTATAACGCCCACTTGTGGCCCTTTTAGCATCTGATGGCAATGCGCTCGTGCCGCATGATATTCAGTTCACGCATGCCGCCTGCAGTTTCTTTCTTGCAGAAAAAACTTTTCCCGTGTAATTCTTGAAACTGCTGCCAAACTGCGAAACAGAAGATTTAGTTTTAGGGTTAACTTTAGACGGGCACATAGCTGTAGGCATTGGGACACGTTTAGGGATAGGTTAGCCTTCAGGAGAGAGTTACGGCTGGGGTTAGGATTCACGTTATTTTAAGGTTGCAATGTAGGGCGAGTGTGAGGTTGAAGGTAACGGTAGGGTTTAGTGATTAAGGGTGAGCGAACCTGTTTTCTCATTTAGTCTTATGATAAACTTGACTGTTTAGGTATGGGTAGGGTTAATATTTGTGTGAGGGTTTGAAAGTGTGCGAGCTTACGAGTTAGCATTAGGCTTACGGTTTGTGAGGGATAGAGTTGTTAGGTTTTGGAGAAGGGTGACGATGAGCAGCAAGGTTAGTTGTAGGGTGAGCTGCATATGAACATCAGATTTGGAGATAGGATAAGGGTTGGGCTTGGGTTAGACATACGGTTAAGGTTAGGGCTTGCTTTAGGGTGAGCCTTAGTTTAGGGTTCGGAGTATACAGAGTTAGACCTCGGCTTAGGGGTAGACCACTGCTTAGGTTTAGTTAGACCTAGGGTTAGGTTTAGGCTTAGGATTCGGGTTGATTTTAGGATAGGATTTAGATTTGAGGTTCATTTACGTTTGGACTATTGGTAGTACATCTGCTCTCCCTGGCTGTCCTTCACGATCACAATGTTTCTGAGAATCATGGTTTTGGGGAAATCTTGCTAGTTGCAGGTTTCAAAGCACAACGGCGCCTCCTGCAGTGTGGTTTTCCGTCAAACTTATGCTCGCTCTTTGAGAATCCTGGGTCTCTGGGAAAACCGTGAATCCCGCGACTTTCTCAAGTCCAGTGTGCCCTCACGCAGCAGTGGGCTTTGTGTCTGAGAATTCCGGAAAATCAGGAACCCGGCCATGAAGTTCAGCCTGCATTCTGTTTTCACACGCAAGTGGCTCCTTAGAGGTTCTCATGCCTCTGTACACTGACGCTTCCAGCAACGTCATTTCTCGCAGGTCAATAGCGCCTGTTTGATTTTCACAGGTCTGGGGAAAGGGGCGAAGCGCCTGGGATCCCGTGCTTTACCACTGTGCGGCCTCATGAAGATGCTTGTAAGTACAGCGGCAAGAACCTCGGTGTCAATTCTCTCAGATTGTCATTGCGATGGGAAGATCCTAATTCGCTAGAAAACGTTTTTCCATGGAAGACATTTCACCACAAAGCTCTCTTTTGTGTGGAGAAATCTCTGCTGAATGATGCTGCCAGCAGGTGCGTGTCTCCCAGTTCCTTTTACGTCGATGGAGGAGACGCGTGAGTGTAAGGATAACGGTGAATGGTGGCCCTTCATAACCCAGGAAGATCAGAAACCCGAGTCAACTTCAGGAACGTAGATGTGGGACTCCGGAGAAAACTTCACCCAGGTACTTAAATGAACTTTCCTTACAATGTTGAGGCCTGAAACGCCTAGTGCCTTAGGGCACCCGTGCTCCAGGCCTAGATAATTCTGTGGAGCGTGCCTCCCTCAGCTGCTTCCTTTTCTCTCACCAACAACATTGCTTCGTGAAATTCTGCGGATGATGAAACCTATTTGTCACGGGTAGGTATTTTCCCATTATTGGCCTTCCATTCGAAGTACAAATACTTTGCTACACGGGTGCTGTCTCCCTGAGCTTTCATTTGTCTGGGCTCCTTCGATGCAGATTCCTGTGCTGAATACGCCATGGACTGGCACAGGTGAGTGCTTGTCAGCACGCCGGGCGTATGCAGCAATTTCGTTTTCCCAACTTCTACCGGGCTTGATCCAGGGTCATTATTCCAATGAAAACGTATTATGTCAAATTCCAGAGGAGCACCATTGTGCCTCTGGGAGCTACACCCGGGTCTGCGGAACAGAGCCTCCAGAGGTTTCACAATTCTGACTTCACATTCAACACGGAATTTCATGGATCTAAGGAAACCGTGAATTGTTGCCATACGAGAGTCTCACATTCTCATTGTCTAATGGCAACTTAAGTTTCCCAGTCTACTCTGGGTGCTGCTTCGTTTCTGGACAATTACCATTCAATACTGGACGTTCAGCCTTCTTTGCAATTCTGTGTTTGCGGCATGTCCCCGTGGCTCACTAAGACCACCTAGTGGAGGTTGATGTGTCTCCGGACAATCGTCTTAATGTCAGGCGTCTGCAACGGAGACCCCACAGAGGTTGATGAGCACGGGGGAAATAAACTTCTGTTTCTTTATAACGCCCACTTGTGGCCCTTTTAGCATCTGATGGCAATGCGCTCGTGCCGCATGATATTCAGTTCACGCATGCCGCCTGCAGTTTCTTTCTTGCAGAAAAAACTTTTCCCGTGTAATTCTTGAAACTGCTGCCAAACTGCGAAACAGAAGATTTAGTTTTAGGGTTAACTTTAGACGGGCACATAGCTGTAGGCATTGGGACACGTTTAGGGATAGGGTTAGCCTTCAGGAGAGAGTTACGGCTGGGGTTAGGATTCACGTTATTTTAAGGTTGCAATGTAGGGCGAGTGTGAGGTTGAAGGTAACGGTAGGGTTTAGTGATTAAGGGTGAGCGAACCTGTTTTCTCATTTAGTCTTATGATAAACTTGACTGTTTAGGTATGGGTAGGGTTAATATTTGTGTGAGGGTTTGAAAGTGTGCGAGCTTACGAGTTAGCATTAGGCTTACGGTTTGTGAGGGATAGAGTTGTTAGGTTTTGGAGAAGGGTGACGATGAGCAGCAAGGTTAGTTGTAGGGTGAGCTGCATATGAACATCAGATTTGGAGATAGGATAAGGGTTGGGCTTGGGTTAGACATACGGTTAAGGTTAGGGCTTGCTTTAGGGTGAGCCTTAGTTTAGGGTTCGGAGTATACAGAGTTAGACCTCGGCTTAGGGGTAGACCACTGCTTAGGTTTAGTTAGACCTAGGGTTAGGTTTAGGCTTAGGATTCGGGTTGATTTTAGGATAGGATTTAGATTTGAGGTTCATTTACGTTTGGACTATTGGTAGTACATCTGCTCTCCCTGGCTGTCCTTCACGATCACAATGTTTCTGAGAATCATGGTTTTGGGGAAATCTTGCTAGTTGCAGGTTTCAAAGCACAACGGCGCCTCCTGCAGTGTGGTTTTCCGTCAAACTTATGCTCGCTCTTTGAGAATCCTGGGTCTCTGGGAAAACCGTGAATCCCGCGACTTTCTCAAGTCCAGTGTGCCCTCACGCAGCAGTGGGCTTTGTGTCTGAGAATTCCGGAAAATCAGGAACCCGGCCATGAAGTTCAGCCTGCATTCTGTTTTCACACGCAAGTGGCTCCTTAGAGGTTCTCATGCCTCTGTACACTGACGCTTCCAGCAACGTCATTTCTCGCAGGTCAATAGCGCCTGTTTGATTTTCACAGGTCTGGGGAAAGGGGCGAAGCGCCTGGGATCCCGTGCTTTACCACTGTGCGGCCTCATGAAGATGCTTGTAAGTACAGCGGCAAGAACCTCGGTGTCAATTCTCTCAGATTGTCATTGCGATGGGAAGATCCTAATTCGCTAGAAAACGTTTTTCCATGGAAGACATTTCACCACAAAGCTCTCTTTTGTGTGGAGAAATCTCTGCTGAATGATGCTGCCAGCAGGTGCGTGTCTCCCAGTTCCTTTTACGTCGATGGAGGAGACGCGTGAGTGTAAGGATAACGGTGAATGGTGGCCCTTCATAACCCAGGAAGATCAGAAACCCGAGTCAACTTCAGGAACGTAGATGTGGGACTCCGGAGAAAACTTCACCCAGGTACTTAAATGAACTTTCCTTACAATGTCGAGGCCTGAAACGCCTAGTGCCTGAGGGCACCCGTGCTCCAGGCCTAGATAATTCTGTGGAGCGTGCCTCCCTCAGCTGCTTCCTTTTCTCTCACCAACAACATTGCTTCGTGAAATTCTGCGGATGATGAAACCTATTTGTCACGGGTAGGTATTTTCCCATTATTGGCCTTCCATTCGATGTACAAATACTTTGCTACACGGGTGCTGTCTCCCTGAGCTTTCATTTTTCTGGGCTCCATCGATGCAGATTCCTGTGCTGAATACGCCATGGACTGGCACAGGTGAGTGCTTGTCAGCACGCCGGGCGTATGCAGCAATTTCGTTTTCCCAACTTCTACCGGGCTTGATCCAGGGTCATTATTCCAATGAAAACGTATTATGTCAAATTCCAGAGGAGCACCATTGTGCCTCTGGGAGCTACACCCGGGTCTGCGGAACAGAGCCTCGAGAGGTTTCACAATTCTGACTTCACATTCAACACGGAATTTCATGGATCTAAGGAAACCGTGAATTGTGGCCATATGAGTCTCACATTCTCATTGTCTAATGGCAACTTAAGTTTCCCAGTCTAATCTGGGTGCTGCTTCGTTTCTGGACAATTACCATTCAATACTGGACGCTCAGCCTTCTTTGGAATTCTGTGTTTGCGGCATGTCCCCGTGGCTCACTAAGACCACCTAGTGGAGGTTGATGTGTCTCCGGACAATCGTCTTAATGTCAGGCGTCTGCAACGGAGACCCCACAGAGGTTGATGAGCACGGGGGAAATAAACTTCTGTTTCTTTATAACGCCCACTCGTGGGCCTTTTAGCATCTGATGGCAATGCGCTCGTGCCGCATGATATTCAGTTCACGCATGCCGCCTGCAGTTTCTTTCTTGCAGAAAAAACTTTTCCCGTGTAATTCTTGAAACTGCTGCCAAACTGCGAAACAGAAGATTTAGTTTTAGGGTTAACTTTAGACGGGCACATAGCTGTAGGCATTGGGACACGTTTAGGGATAGGGTTAGCCTTCAGGAGAGAGTTACGGCTGGGGTTAGGATTCACGTTATTTTAAGGTTGCAATGTAGGGCGAGTGTGAGGTTGAAGGTAACGGTAGGGTTTAGTGATTAAGGTTGAGCGAACCTGTTTTCTCATTTAGTCTTATGATAAACTTGACTGTTTAGGTATGGGTAGGGTTAATATTTGTGTGAGGGTTTGAAAGTGTGCGAGCTTACGAGTTAGCATTAGGCTTACGGTTTGTGAGGGATAGAGTTGTTAGGTTTTGGAGAAGGGTGACGATGAGCAGCAAGGTTAGTTGTAGGGTGAGCTGCATATGAACATCAGATTTGGAGATAGGATAAGGGTTGGGCTTGGGTTAGACATACGGTTAAGGTTAGGGCTTGGTTTAGGGTGAGCCTTAGTTTAGGGTTCGGAGTATACAGAATTAGACCTCGGCTTAGGGGTAGACCACTGCTTAGGTTTAGTTAGACCTAGGGTTAGGTTTAGGCTTAGGATTCGGGTTGATTTTAGGATAGGATTTAGATTTGAGGTTCATTTACGTTTGGACTATTGGTAGTACATCTGCTCTCCCTGGCTGTCCTTCACGATCACAATGTTTCTGAGAATCATGGTTTTGGGGAAATCTTGCTAGTTGCAGGTTTCAAAGCACAACGGCGCCTCCTGCAGTGTGGTTTTCCGTCAAACTTATGCTCGCTCTTTGAGAATCCTGGGTCTCTGGGAAAACCGTGAATCCCGCGACTTTCTCAAGTCCAGTGTGCCCTCACGCAGCAGTGTGCTTTGTGTCTGAGAATTCCGGAAAATCAGGAACCCGGCCATGAAGTTCAGCCTGCATTCTGTTTTCACACGCAAGTGGCTCCTTAGAGGTTCTCATGCCTCTGTACACTGACGCTTCCAGCAACGTCATTTCTCGCAGGTCAATAGCGCCTGTTTGATTTTCACAGGTCTGGGGAAAGGGGCGAAGCGCCTGGGATCCCGTGCTTTACCACTGTGCGGCCTCATGAAGATGCTTGTAAGTACAGCGGCAAGAACCTCGGTGTCAATTCTCTCAGATTGTCATTGCGATGGGAAGATCCTAATTCGCTTGAAAACGTTTTTCCATAGAAGACATTTCACCACAAAGCTCTCTTTTGTATGGAGAAATCTCTGCTGAATGATGCTGCCAGCAGGTGCGTGTCTCCCAGTTCCTTTTACGTCGATGGAGGAGACGCGTGAGTGTAAGGATAACGGTGAATGGTGGCCCTTCATAACCCAGGAAGATCAGAAACCCGAGTCAACTTCAGGAACGTAGATGTGGGACTCCGGAGAAAACTTCACTCAGGTACTTAAATGAACTTTCCTTACAATGTCGAGGCCTGAAATGCCTAGTCCCTGAGGGCACCCGTGCTCCAGGCCTAGATAATTCTGTGGAGCGTGCCTCCCTCAGCTGCTTCCTTTTCTCTCACCAACAACATTGCTTCGTGAAATTCTGCGGATGATGAAACCTATTTGTCACGGGTAGGTATTTTCCCATTATTGGCCTTCCATTCGAAGTACATATACTTTGCTACACGGGTGCTGTCTCCCTGAGCTTTCATTTTTCTGGGCTCCATCGATGCAGATTCCTGTGCTGAATACGCCATGGACTGGCACAGGTGAGTGCTTGTCAGCACGCCGGGCGTATGCAGCAATTTCGTTTTCCCAACTTCTACCGGGCTTGATCCAGGGTCATTATTCCAATGAAAACGTATTATGTCAAATTCCAGAGGAGCACCATTGTGCCTCTGGGAGCTACACCCGGGTCTGCGGAACAGAGCCTCGAGAGGTTTCACAATTCTGACTTCACATTCAACACGGAATTTCATGGATCTAAGGAAACCGTGAATTGTGGCCATACGAGAGTCTCACATTCTCATTGTCTAATGGCAACTTAAGTTTCCCAGTCTAATCTGGGTGCTGCTTCGTTTCTGGACAATTACCATTCAATACTGGACGTTCAGCCTTCTTTGGAATTCTGTGTTTGCGGCATGTCCCCGTGGCTCACTAAGACCACCTAGTGGAGGTTGATGTGTCTCCGGACAATCGTCTTAATGTCAGGCGTCTGCAACGGAGACCCCACAGAGGTTGATGAGCACGGGGGAAATAAACTTCTGTTTCTTTATAACGCCCACTCGTGGGCCTTTTAGCATCTGATGGCAATGCGCTCGTGCCGCATGATATTCAGTTCACGCATGCCGCCTGCAGTTTCTTTCTTGCAGAAAAAACTTTTCCCGTGTAATTCTTGAAACTGCTGCCAAACTGCGAAACAGAAGATTTAGTTTTAGGGTTAACTTTAGACGGGCACATAGCTGTAGGCATTGGGACACGTTTAGGGATAGGGTTAGCCTTCAGGAGAGAGTTACGGCTGGGGTTAGGATTCACGTTATTTTAAGGTTGCAATGTAGGGCGAGTGTGAGGTTGAAGGTAACGGTAGGGTTTAGTGATTAAGGGTGAGCGAACCTGTTTTCTCATTTAGTCTTATGATAAACTTGACTGTTTAGGTATGGGTAGGGTTAATATTTGTGTGAGGGTTTGAAAGTGTGCGAGCTTACGAGTTAGCATTAGGCTTACGGTTTGTGAGGGATAGAGTTGTTAGGTTTTGGAGAAGGGTGACGATGAGCAGCAAGGTTAGTTGTAGGGTGAGCTGCATATGAACATCAGATTTGGAGATAGGATAAGGGTTGGGCTTGGGTTAGACATACGGTTAAGGTTAGGGCTTGCTTTAGGGTGAGCCTTAGTTTAGGGTTCGGAGTATACAGAGTTAGACCTCGGCTTAGGGGTAGACCACTGCTTAGGTTTAGTTAGACCTAGGGTTAGGTTTAGGCTTAGGATTCGGGTTGATTTTAGGATAGGATTTAGATTTGAGGTTCATTTACGTTTGGACTATTGGTAGTACATCTGCTCTCCCTGGCTGTCCTTCACGATCACAATGTTTCTGAGAATCATGGTTTTGGGGAAATCTTGCTAGTTGCAGGTTTCAAAGCACAACGGCGCCTCCTGCAGTGTGGTTTTCCGTCAAACTTATGCTCGCTCTTTGAGAATCCTGGGTCTCTGGGAAAACCGTGAATCCCGCGACTTTCTCAAGTCCAGTGTGCCCTCACGCAGCAGTGGGCTTTGTGTCTGAGAATTCCGGAAAATCAGGAACCCGGCCATGAAGTTCAGCCTGCATTCTGTTTTCACACGCAAGTGGCTCCTTAGAGGTTCTCATGCCTCTGTACACTGACGCTTCCAGCAACGTCATTTCTCGCAGGTCAATAGCGCCTGTTTGATTTTCACAGGTCTGGGGAAAGGGGCGAAGCGCCTGGGATCCCGTGCTTCACCACTGTGCGGCCTCATGAAGATGCTTGTAAGTACAGCGGCAAGAACCTCGGTGTCAATTCTCTCAGATTGTCATTGCGATGGGAAGATCCTAATTCGCTTGAAAACGTTTTTCCATGGAAGACATTTCACCACAAAGCTCTCTTTTGTGTGGAGAAATCTCTGCTGAATGATGCTGCCAGCAGGTGCGTGTCTCCCAGTTCCTTTTACGTCGATGGAGGAGACGCGTGAGTGTAAGGATAACGGTGAATGGTGGCCCTTCATAACCCAGGAAGATCAGAAACCCGAGTCAACTTCAGGAACGTAGATGTGGGACTCCGGAGAAAACTTCACCCAGGTACTTAAATGAACTTTCCTTACAATGTCGAGGCCTGAAACGCCTAGTGCCTGAGGGCACCCGTGCTCCAGGCCTAGATAATTCTGTGGAGCGTGCCTCCCTCAGCTGCTTCCTTTTCTCTCACCAACAACATTGCTTCGTGAAATTCTGCGGATGATGAAACCTATTTGTCACGGGTAGGTATTTTCCCATTATTGGCCTTCCATTCGATGTACAAATACTTTGCTACACGGGTGCTGTCTCCCTGAGCTTTCATTTTTCTGGGCTCCATCGATGCAGATTCCTGTGCTGAATACGCCATGGACTGGCACAGGTGAGTGCTTGTCAGCACGCCGGGCGTATGCAGCAATTTCGTTTTCCCAACTTCTACCGGGCTTGATCCAGGGTCATTATTCCAATGAAAACGTATTATGTCAAATTCCAGAGGAGCACCATTGTGCCTCTGGGAGCTACACCCGGGTCTGCGGAACAGAGCCTCGAGAGGTTTCACAATTCTGACTTCACATTCAACACGGAATTTCATGGATCTAAGGAAACCGTGAATTGTGGCCATACGAGAGTCTCACATTCTCATTGTCTAATGGCAACTTAAGTTTCCCAGTCTAATCTGGGTGCTGCTTCGTTTCTGGACAATTACCATTCAATACTGGACGCTCAGCCTTCTTTGGAATTCTGTGTTTGCGGCATGTCCCCGTGGCTCACTAAGACCACCTAGTGGAGGTTGATGTGTCTCCGGACAATCGTCTTAATGTCAGGCGTCTGCAACGGAGACCCCACAGAGGTTGATGAGCACGGGGGAAATAAACTTCTGTTTCTTTATAACGCCCACTCGTGGGCCTTTTAGCATCTGATGGCAATGCGCTCGTGCCGCATGATATTCAGTTCACGCATGCCGCCTGCAGTTTCTTTCTTGCAGAAAAAACTTTTCCCGTGTAATTCTTGAAACTGCTGCCAAACTGCGAAACAGAAGATTTAGTTTTAGGGTTAACTTTAGACGGGCACATAGCTGTAGGCATTGGGACACGTTTAGGGATAGGGTTAGCCTTCAGGAGAGAGTTACGGCTGGGGTTAGGATTCACGTTATTTTAAGGTTGCAATGTAGGGCGAGTGTGAGGTTGAAGGTAACGGTAGGGTTTAGTGATTAAGGTTGAGCGAACCTGTTTTCTCATTTAGTCTTATGATAAACTTGACTGTTTAGGTATGGGTAGGGTTAATATTTGTGTGAGGGTTTGAAAGTGTGCGAGCTTACGAGTTAGCATTAGGCTTACGGTTTGTGAGGGATAGAGTTGTTAGGTTTTGGAGAAGGGTGACGATGAGCAGCAAGGTTAGTTGTAGGGTGAGCTGCATATGAACATCAGATTTGGAGATAGGATAAGGGTTGGGCTTGGGTTAGACATACGGTTAAGGTTAGGGCTTGGTTTAGGGTGAGCCTTAGTTTAGGGTTCGGAGTATACAGAATTAGACCTCGGCTTAGGGGTAGACCACTGCTTAGGTTTAGTTAGACCTAGGGTTAGGTTTAGGCTTAGGATTCGGGTTGATTTTAGGATAGGATTTAGATTTGAGGTTCATTTACGTTTGGACTATTGGTAGTACATCTGCTCTCCCTGGCTGTCCTTCACGATCACAATGTTTCTGAGAATCATGGTTTTGGGGAAATCTTGCTAGTTGCAGGTTTCAAAGCACAACGGCGCCTCCTGCAGTGTGGTTTTCCGTCAAACTTATGCTCGCTCTTTGAGAATCCTGGGTCTCTGGGAAAACCGTGAATCCCGCGACTTTCTCAAGTCCAGTGTGCCCTCACGCAGCAGTGTGCTTTGTGTCTGAGAATTCCGGAAAATCAGGAACCCGGCCATGAAGTTCAGCCTGCATTCTGTTTTCACACGCAAGTGGCTCCTTAGAGGTTCTCATGCCTCTGTACACTGACGCTTCCAGCAACGTCATTTCTCGCAGGTCAATAGCGCCTGTTTGATTTTCACAGGTCTGGGGAAAGGGGCGAAGCGCCTGGGATCCCGTGCTTTACCACTGTGCGGCCTCATGAAGATGCTTGTAAGTACAGCGGCAAGAACCTCGGTGTCAATTCTCTCAGATTGTCATTGCGATGGGAAGATCCTAATTCGCTTGAAAACGTTTTTCCATAGAAGACATTTCACCACAAAGCTCTCTTTTGTATGGAGAAATCTCTGCTGAATGATGCTGCCAGCAGGTGCGTGTCTCCCAGTTCCTTTTACGTCGATGGAGGAGACGCGTGAGTGTAAGGATAACGGTGAATGGTGGCCCTTCATAACCCAGGAAGATCAGAAACCCGAGTCAACTTCAGGAACGTAGATGTGGGACTCCGGAGAAAACTTCACTCAGGTACTTAAATGAACTTTCCTTACAATGTCGAGGCCTGAAATGCCTAGTCCCTGAGGGCACCAGTGCTCCAGGCCTAGATAATTCTGTGGAGCGTGCCTCCCTCAGCTGCTTCCTTTTCTCTCACCAACAACATTGCTTCGTGAAATTCTGCGGATGATGAAACCTATTTGTCACGGGTAGGTATTTTCCCATTATTGTCCTTCCATTCGAAGTACATATACTTTGCTACACGGGTGCTGTCTCCCTGAGCTTTCATTTTTCTGGGCTCCATCGATGCAGATTCCTGTGCTGAATACGCCATGGACTGGCACAGGTGAGTGCTTGTCAGCACGCCGGGCGTATGCAGCAATTTCGTTTTCCCAACTTCTACCGGGCTTGATCCAGGGTCATTATTCCAATGAAAACGTATTATGTCAAATTCCAGAGGAGCACCATTGTGCCTCTGGGAGCTACACCCGGGTCTGCGGAACAGAGCCTCGAGAGGTTTCACAATTCTGACTTCACATTCAACACGGAATTTCATGGATCTAAGGAAACCGTGAATTGTGGCCATACGAGAGTCTCACATTCTCATTGTCTAATGGCAACTTAAGTTTCCCAGTCTAATCTGGGTGCTGCTTCGTTTCTGGACAATTACCATTCAATACTGGACGTTCAGCCTTCTTTGGAATTCTGTGTTTGCGGCATGTCCCCGTGGCTCACTAAGACCACCTAGTGGAGGTTGATGTGTCTCCGGACAATCGTCTTAACGTCAGGCGTCTGCAACGGAGACCCCACAGAGGTTGATGAGCACGGGGGAAATAAACTTCTGTTTCTTTATAACGCCCACTCGTGGGCCTTTTAGCATCTGATGGCAATGCGCTCGTGCCGCATGATATTCAGTTCACGCATGCCGCCTGCAGTTTCTTTCTTGCAGAAAAAACTTTTCCCGTGTAATTCTTGAAACTGCTGCCAAACTGCGAAACAGAAGATTTAGTTTTAGGGTTAACTTTAGACGGGCACATAGCTGTAGGCATTGGGACACGTTTAGGGATAGGGTTAGCCTTCAGGAGAGAGTTACGGCTGGGGTTAGGATTCACGTTATTTTAAGGTTGCAATGTAGGGCGAGTGTGAGGTTGAAGGTAACGGTAGGGTTTAGTGATTAAGGGTGAGCGAACCTGTTTTCTCATTTAGTCTTATGATAAACTTGACTGTTTAGGTATGGGTAGGGTTAATATTTGTGTGAGGGTTTCAAAGTGTGGGAGGTTACGAGTTAGCATTAGGCTTACGGTTTGTGAGGGATAGAGTTGTTAGGTTTTGGAGAAGGGTGACGATGAGCAGCAAGGTGAGTTGTAGGGTGAGCTGCATATGAACATCAGATTTGGAGATAGGATAAGGGTTGGGCTTGGGTTAGACATACGGTTAAGGTTAGGGCTTGCTTTAGGGTGAGCCTTAGTTTAGGGTTCGGAGTATACAGAGTTAGACCTCGGCTTAGGGGTAGACCACTGCTTAGGTTTAGTTAGACCTAGGGTTAGGTTTAGGCTTAGGATTCGGGTTGATTTTAGGATAGGATTTAGATTTGAGGTTTCATTTACGTTTGGACTATTGGAAGTACATCTGCTCTCCCTGGCTGTCCTTCACGATCACAATGTTTCTGAGAGTCATGGTTTAGGGGAAATCTTGCTAGTTGCAGGTTTCAAAGCACAACGGCGCCTCCTGCAGTGTGATTTTCCGTCAAACTTTTGCTCGCTCTTTGAGAATCCTGGGTCTCTGGGAAAACCGTGAGTCCCGCGACTTTCTCAAGTCCAGTGTGCCCCACGCAGCAGTGTGCTTTGTGTCTGAGAATTCCGGAAAATCAGGAACCCGGCCATGAAGTTCAGCCTCATTCTGTTTTCACACGCAAGCGGCTCTTAGAGGTTCTCATGCCTCTGTACACTGACGCTTCCAGCAACGTCATTTCTCGCAGGTCAATAGCGCCTGTTTGATTTTCACAGGTCTGGTGAAAGGGGCGAAGCGCCTGGGATCCCGTGCTTTACCACTGTGCGGCCTCATGAAGATGCTTGTAAGTACAGCGGCAAGAACCTCAGTGTCAATTCTCTCAGATTGTCATTGCGATGGGAAGATCCTAATTCACTAGAAAACGTTTTTCCATGGAAGACATTTCACCACAAAGCTCTCTTTTGTGTGGAGAAATCTCTGCTGAATGATGCTGCCAGCAGGTGCGTGTCTCCCAGTTCCTTTTACGTCGATGGAGGAGACGCGTGAGTGTAAGGATAACGGTGAATGGTGGCCTTTCAAAACCCAGGAAGATCAGAAACCCGAGTCAACTTCAGGAACGTCGATGTGGACTCCGGAGAAAACTTAACTCAGGTACTTAAATGAACTTTCCTTACAATGTTGAGGCCTGAAACGCCTTGTGCCTGAGGGCACCCGTGCTCCAGGCCTAGATAATTCTGTGGAGCGTGCCTCCCTCAGCTGCTTCCTTTTCTCTCACCAACAAAATTGCTCCGTGAAATTCTGCGGATGATGAAAACTATTAGTCACGGGTAGGTATTTTCTCATTATTGGCCTTCCCTTCGAAGTACAAATACTTTCCTACACGGATGCTGCCTCCCTGAGCTTTCATTTGTCTGGGCTCCATCGATGCAGATTCCTGTGCTGAATACGCCATGGACTGGCACAGGTGTGTTCTTGTCAGCACGCCGGGCGTATGCAGCAATTTCGTTTTCCCAACTTCTACCAGGCTTGATCCAGGGTCCTTATTCCAATGAAAACGTTTTACGTCAAATTTCAGAGGAGCACCATAGTGCCTCTGGGAGCTACACCCGGGTCTGCGGAACAGAGCCTCCGGAGGTGTCACAATTCTGACTTCACATTCAACACGGAATTTCATGGATCTAAGGAAACCGTGAATTGTGGCCATACGAGAGTCTCACATTCTCATTGTCTAATGGCAGCTTAAGTTTCCCAGTCTGATCTGGGTACTGCTTCGTTTCTGTACAATTACCATTCAATACTGGACGCTCAGCCTTCTTTGGAATTCTGTGTTTGCGGCATGTCCCCGTGGCTCACTAAGACCACCTAGTGGAGGTTGATGTGTCTCCGGACAATCGTCTTAATGTCAGGCGTCTGCAACGGAGACCCCACAGAGGTTGATGAGCACGGGGGAAATAAACTTCTCTTTCTTTATAACGCCCACTCGTGGCCCTTTTAGCATCTGATGGCAAAGAGCTCATGCCGCATGATATTCAGTTCACGCATGCCGCCTGCAGTTTCTTTCTTGCAGAAAAAAATTTTCAGGTGTAATTCTTGAAACTGCTGCCAAACTGCGAAACAGAAGATTTAGTTTTAGGGTTAACTTTAGACGGGCACATAGCGGTAGGCATTGGGACACGTTTAGGGATAGGGTTAGCGTTCAGGAGAGAGTTACGGCTGGGGTTAGGATTCACGTTATGTTAAGGTTGCAATGTAGGGTGAGTGTGAGGTTGAAGGTAACGGTAGGGTTTATTGCTTAAGGGTGAACGAACCTGTTTTCTCATTTAGTCTTATGATAAACTTGACTGTTTTGGTATGGGTAGGGTTAATATTTGTGTGAGGGTTTGAAAGTGTGCGAGGTTACGAGTTAGCATTAGGCTTACGGTTTGTGAGGGATAGAGTTGTTAGGTTTTGGAGAAGGGTGACGGTGAGCAGCAAGGTTAGTTGTAGGGTGAGCTGCATGTGAACATTAGATTTGGAGATAGGATAAGGCGTGGGCTTAGGTTAGACATACGGTTAAGGTTAGGGCTTGGTTTAGGGTGAGCCTTAGTTTAGGGTTCGGAGTATACAGAGTTAGACCTCGGCTTAGGGGTAGACCTCTGCTTAGGTTTAGTTAGACCTAGGGTTAGGTTTAGGCTTAGGATTCGGGTTGATTTTACGATAGGATTTAGATTTGAGGTTTCATTTACGTTTGGACTATTGGAAGTACATCTGCTCTCCCTGGCTGTCCTTCATGATCACAATGTTTCTGAGAGTCATGGTTTAGGGGAAATCTTGCTAGTTGCAGGTTTCAAAGCACAACGGCGCCTCCTGCAGTGTGGTTTCCGTCAAACTTATGCTAGCTCTTTGAGAATCCTGGGTCTCTGGGAAAACCGTGAGTCCCGCGACTTTCTCAGTTCCAGTGTGCCCCACGCAGCAGTGTGGTTTGTGTCTGAGAATTCCGGAATATCAGGAACCCAGCCATGAAGTTCAGCCTGCATTCTGTTTTCACACGCAAGTGGCTCCTTAGAGGTTCTCATGCCTCTGTACACTGATGCTTCCAGCAACGTCATTTCTCGCAGGTCAATAGCGCCTGTTTGATTTTCACAGGTCTGGGGAAAGGGGGGAAGCGCCTGGGATCCCGTGCTTTACCACTGTGCGGCCTCATGAAGATGCTTGTAAGTACAGCGGCAAGAACCTCGGTGTCAATTCTCTCAGATTGTCATTGCGATGGGAAGATCCTAATTCGCTAGAAAACGTTTTTCCATGGAAGACATTTCACCACAAAGCTCTCTTTTGTGTGGAGAAAACTCTGCTGAATGATGCTGCCAGCAGGTGCGTGTCTCCCAGTTCCTTTTACGTCGATTGAGGAGACGCGTGAGTGTAAGGATAACGGTGAATGGTGGCCCTTCATAACCCAGGAAGATCAGAAACCCGAGTCAACTTAAGGAACGTAGATGTGGGACTCCGGAGAAAACTTCACTCAGGTACTTAAATGAACTTTCCTTACAATGTTGAGGCCTGATACGCCTTGTGCCTGAGGGCACCCGTGCTCCAGGCCTAGATAATTCTGTGGAGCGTGCCTCTCTCAGCTGCTTCCTTTTCTCTCACCAACAACATTGCTCCGTGAAATTCTGTGGATGATGAAAACTATTTGTCACGGGTACGTATATTCTCATTATTGGCCTTCCCTTCGAAGTACAAATACTTTCCTACACGGGTGCTGCCTCCTTGAGCTTTCATTTGTCTTGGATCCATCGATGCAGATTCCTGTGCTGAATACGCCATGGACTGGCACAGGTGTGTGCTTGTCAGCACGCCGGGCGTATGCAGCAATTTCGTTTTCCCAACTTCTACCGGGCATGATCCAGGGTCCTTATTCCAATGAAAACGTTTTATGTCAAATTCCAGAGGAGCACCAGTATATTGTGCCTCTGGGAGCTACACCCGGGTCTGCGGAACAGAGCCTCCAGAGGTTTCACAATTCTGCCTTCACTTTCAACACGGAATTTCATGGATCTAAGGAAACCGTGAATTGTGGCCGTACGAGAGTCTCACATTCTCATTGTCTAATGGCAGCTTAAGTTTCCCAGTCTGATCTGGGTGCTGCTTCGTTTCTGGACAATTACCATTCAATACTGGACGTTCAGCCTTCTTTGGAATTCTGTGTTTGCCGCATGTCCCCGTGGCTCACTAAGACCACCTAGTGGAGGTTGTTGTGTCTCCGTACAATCGTCTTAATGTCAGGCATCTGCAACGGAGACCCCACAGAGGTTGATGAGCATGGGGGAAATAAACTTCTGTTTCTTTATAACGCCCACTCGTGGCCCTTTTAGCATCTGATGGCAAAGAGCTCGTGCCGCATGATATTCAGTTCACGCATGCCGCCTGCAGTTTCTTTCTTGCAGAAAACTCTTTTCCCGTGTAATTCTTGAAACTGCTGCCAAACTGCGGCACAGAAGATTTAGTTTTAGGGTTCACTTTAGACGGGCACATAGCTGTAGGCATTGGGACATGTTTAGGGATAGGATTAGCGTTCAGGAGAGAGTTACGGCTGGGGTTAGGATTAACGTTATGTTAAGGTTGCAATGTAGGGTGAGTTTGAGGTTGAAGGTAACGGTAGGGTTTAGTGCTTAAGTGTGAGTGAACCTGTTTTCTCATTTAGTCTTATGATAAACTTGACTGTTTAGGTATGGGTAGGGTTAATATTTGTGTGAGGGTTTCAAAGTGTGGGAGGTTACGAGTTAGCATTAGGCTTACGGTTTGTGAGGGATAGAGTTGTTAGGTTTTGGAGAAGGGTGACGGTGAGAAGTAAGGTTAATTTTAGGGCGAGCTGCATGTGAACTGCAGATTTGGGGATAGGAAAAGGGTTGGGCTTAGGTTAGACAAACGGTTAAGGTTTGGCCTTGGTTTAGGGTGAGCCTTAGTTTAGGGTTCGGAGTATACAGAATTAGACCTCGGCTTAGGGGTAGACCTCTGCTTACGTTTAGTTAGACCTAGGGTTAGGTTTAGGCTTAGGATTCGGGTTGATTTTAGGATAGGATTTAGATTTGAGGTTTCATTTACGTTTGGACTATTGGAAGTACATCTGCTCTCCCTGGCTGTCCTTCACGATCACAATGTTTCTGAGAGTCATGGTTTAGGGGAAATCTTGCTAGTTGCAGGTTTCAAAGCACAACGGCGCCTCCTGCAGTGTGATTTTCCGTCAAACTTTTGCTCGCTCTTTGAGAATCCTGGGTCTCTGGGAAAACCGTGAGTCCCGCGACTTTCTCAAGTCCAGTGTGCCCCACGCAGCAGTGTGCTTTGTGTCTGAGAATTCCGGAAAATCAGGAACCCGGCCATGAAGTTCAGCCTCATTCTGTTTTCACACGCAAGCGGCTCTTAGAGGTTCTCATGCCTCTGTACACTGACGCTTCCAGCAACGTCATTTCTCGCAGGTCAATAGCGCCTGTTTGATTTTCACAGGTCTGGGGAAAGGGGCGAAGCGCCTGGTATCCCGTGCTTTACCACTGTGCGGCCTCATGAAGATGCTTGTAAGTACAGCGCCAAGAACCTCAGTGTCAATTCTCTCAGATTGTCATTGCGATGGGAAGATCCTAATTCACTAGAAAACGTTTTTCCATGGAATACATTTCACCACAAAGCTCTCTTTTGTGTGGAGAAATCTCTGCTGAATGATGCTGCCAGCAGGTGCGTGTCTCCCAGTTCCTTTTACGTCGATGGAGGAGACGCGTGAGTGTAAGGATAACGGTGAATGGTGGCCCTTCAAAACCCAGGAAGATCAGAAACCCGAGTCAACTTCAGGAACGTCGATGTGGACTCCGGAGAAAACTTAACTCAGGTACTTAAATGAACTTTCCTTACAATGTTGAGGCCTGAAACGCCTTGTGCCTGAGGGCACCCGTGCTCCAGGCCTAGATAATTCTGTGGAGCGTGCCTCCCTCAGCTGCTTCCTTTTCTCTCACCAACAACATTGCTCCGTGAAATTCTGCGGATGATGAAAACTATTAGTCACGGGTAGGTATTTTCTCATTATTGGCCTTCCCTTCGAAGTACAAATACTTTCCTACACGGATGCTGCCTCCCTGAGCTTTCATTTGTCTGGGCTCCATCGATGCAGATTCCTGTGCTGAATACGCCATGGACTGGCACAGGTGTGTTCTTGTCAGCACGCCGGGCGTATGCAGCAATTTCTTTTTCCCAACTTCTACCAGGCTTGATCCAGGGTCCTTATTCCAATGAAAACGTTTTACGTCAAATTTCAGAGGAGCACCATAGTGCCTCTGGGAGCTACACCCGGGTCTGCGGAACAGAGCCTCCAGAGGTGTCACAATTCTGACTTCACATTCAACACGGAATTTCATGGATCTAAGGAAACCGTGAATTGTGGCCATACGAGAGTCTCACATTCTCATTGTCTAATGGCAGCTTAAGTTTCCCAGTCTGATCTGGGTGCTGCTTCGTTTCTGTACAATTACCATTCAATACTGGACGTTCAGCCTTCTTTGGAATTCTGTGTTTGCGGCATGTCCCCGTGGCTCACTAAGACCACCTAGTGGAGGTTGATGTGTCTCCGGACAATCGTCTTAATGTCAGGCGTCTGCAACGGAGACCCCACAGAGGTTGATGAGCACGGGGGAAATAAACTTCTCTTTCTTTATAACGCCCACTCGGCGCCCTTTTAGCATCTGATGGCAAAGAGCTCGTGCCGCATGATATTCAGTTCACGCATACCGCCTGCAGTTTCTTTCTTGCAGAAAAAACTTTTCCCGTGTAATTCTTGAAACTGCTGCCAAACTGCGAAACAGAAGATTTAGTTTTAGGGTTAACTTTAGACGGGCACATAGCGGTAGGCATTGGCACACGTTTAGGGATAGGGTTAGCGTTCAGGAGAGAGTTACGGCTGGGGTTAGGATTCACGTTATGTTAAGGTTGCAATGTAGGGTGAGTGTGAGGTTGAAGGTAACGGTAGGGTTTATTGCTTAAGGGTGAACGAACCTGTTTTCTCATTTAGTCTTATGATAAACTTGACTGTTTTGGTATGGGTAGGGTTAATATTTGTGTGAGGGTTTGAAAGTGTGCGAGGTTACGAGTTAGCATTAGGCTTACGGTTTGTGAGGGATAGAGTTGTTAGGTTTTGGAGAAGGGTGACGGTGAGCAGCAATGTTAGTTGTAGGGTGAGCTGCATGTGAACATTAGATTTGGAGATAGGATAAGGCGTGGGCTTAGGTTAGACATACGGTTAAGGTTAGGGCTTGGTTTAGGGTGAGCCTTAGTTTAGGGTTCGGAGTATACAGAGTTAGACCTCGGCTTAGGGGTAGACCTCTACTTAGGTTTAGTTAGACCTAGGGTTAGGTTTAGGCTTAGGATTCGGGTTGATTTTACGATAGGATTTAGATTTGAGGTTTCATTTACGTTTGGACTATTGGAAGTACATCTGCTCTCCCTGGCTGTCCTTCATGATCACAATGTTTCTGAGAGTCATGGTTTAGGGGAAATCTTGCTAGTTGCAGGTTTCAAAGCACAACGGCGCCTCCTGCAGTGTGGTTTCCGTCAAACTTATGCTAGCTCTTTGAGAATCCTGGGTCTCTGGGAAAACCGTGAGTCCCGCGACTTTCTCAGTTCCAGTGTGCCCCACGCAGCAGTGTGGTTTGTGTCTGAGAATTCCGGAATATCAGGAACCCAGCCATGAAGTTCAGCCTGCATTCTGTTTTCACACGCAAGTGGCTCCTTAGAGGTTCTCATGCCTCTGTACACTGACGCTTCCAGCAACGTCATTTCTCGCAGGTCAATAGCGCCTGTTTGATTTTCACAGGTCTGGGGAAAGGGGGGAAGCGCCTGGGATCCCGTGCTGTACCACTGTGCGGCCTCATGAAGATGCTTGTAAGTACAGCGGCAAGAACCTCGGTGTCAATTCTCTCAGATTGTCATTGCGATGGGAAGATCCTAATTCGCTAGAAAACGTTTTTCCATGGAAGACATTTCACCACAAAGCTCTCTTTTGTGTGGAGAAAACTCTGCTGAATGATGCTGCCAGCAGGTGCGTGTCTCCCAGTTCCTTTTACGTCGATGGAGGAGACGCGTGAGTGTAAGGATAACGGTGAATGGTGGCCCTTCATAACCCAGGAAGATCAGAAACCCGAGTCAACTTAAGGAACGTAGATGTGGGACTCTGGAGAAAACTTCACTCAGGTACTTAAATGAACTTTCCTTACAATGTTGAGGCCTGATACGCCTTGTGCCTGAGGGCACCCGTGCTCCAGGCCTAGATAATTCTGTGGAGCGTGCCTCTCTCAGCTGCTTCCTTTTCTCTCACCAACAACATTGCTCCGTGAAATTCTGTGGATGATGAAAACTATTTGTCACGGGTACGTATATTCTCATTATTGGCCTTCCCTTCGAAGTACAAATACTTTCCTACACGGGTGCTGCCTCCTTGAGCTTTCATTTGTCTGGGATCCATCGATGCAGATTCCTGTGCTGAATACGCCATGGACTGGCACAGGTGTGTGCTTGTCAGCACGCCGGGCGTATGCAGCAATTTCGTTTTCCCAACTTCTACCGGGCATGATCCAGGGTCCTTATTCCAATGAAAACGTTTTATGTCAAATTCCAGAGGAGCACCAGTATATTGTGCTTCTGGGAGCTACACCCGGGTCTGCGGAACAGAGCCTCCAGAGGTTTCACAATTCTGCCTTCACTTTCAACACGGAATTTCATGGATCTAAGGAAACCGTGAATTGTGGCCGTACGAGAGTCTCACATTCTCATTGTCTAATGGCAGCTTAAGTTTCCCAGTCTGATCTGGGTGCTGCTTCGTTTCTGGACAATTACCATTCAATACTGGACGTTCAGCCTTCTTTGGAATTCTGTGTTTGCCACATGTCCCCGTGGCTCACTAAGACCACCTAGTGGAGGTTGTTGTGTCTCCGGACAATAGTCTTAATGTCAGGCGTCTGCAACGGAGACCCCACAGAGGTTGATGAGCATGGGGGAAATAAACTTCTGTTTCTTTATAACGCCCATTCGTGGCCCTTTTAGCATCTGATGGCAAAGAGCTCGTGCCGCATGATATTCCGTTCACGCATGCCGCCTGCAGTTTCTTTCTTGAAGAAAAAATTTTTCCCGTGTAATTCTTGAAACTGCTGCCAAACTGCGAAACAGAAGATTTAGTTTTAGGGTTAACTTTAGACGGCCACATAGCTGTAGGCATTGGGACACGTTTAGGGATAGGGTTAGCGTTCAGGAGAAAGTTACGGCTGGGGTTAGGATTCACGTTATGTTAAGGTTGCAATTTAGGGTGAGTGTGAGGTTGAAGGTAACGGTAGGGTTTAGTGCTTAAGGGTGAACGAACCTGTTTTCTCATTTAGTGTTATGATAAACTTGACTGTTTTGGTATGGGTAGGGTTAATATTTGTGTGAGGGTTTGAAAGTGTGCGAGGTTACGAGTTAGCATTAGGCTTACGGTTTGTGAGGGATAGAGTTGTTAGGTTTTGGAGAAGGGTGACGGTGAGGATCAAGGTTAATTGTAGGGTGAGCTGCATGTGAACATCAGATTTGGAGATAGGATAAGGGGTGGGCTTAGGTTAGACATACGGTTAAGGTTAGGGCTTGGTTTAGGGTGAGCCTTAGTTCAGGGTTCAGAGTATACAGAGTTAGATCTCCGCTTAGGGGTAGACCTCTGCTTAGGTTTAGTTAGACCTAGGGTTAGGTTTAGGCTTTGGATTCGGGTTGATTTTAGGATAGGATTTAGATTTGAGGTTTCATTTACGTTTGGACTATTGGAAGTACATCTGCTCTCCCTGGCTGTCCTTCACGATCACAATGTTTCTGAGAGTCATGGTTTTAGGGAAATCTTGCTAGTTGCAGGTTTCAAAGCACAACGGCGCCTCCTGCAGTGTGGTTTTCCGTCAAACTTATGCTCGCTCTTTGAGAATCCTGGGTCTCTGGGAAAACCGTGAGTCCCGCGAATTTCTCAGTTCCAGTGTGCCCCACGGAGCAGTGTGGTTTGTGTCTGAGAATTCCGGAAAATCAGGAACCCGGCCATGAAGTTCAGCCTGCATTCTGTTTTCACACGCAAGTGGCTCCTTAGAGGTTCTCATGCCTCTGTACACTGACCCTTCCAGCAACGTCCTTTCTCGCAGGTCAATAGCGCCTGTTTGATTTTCACAGGTCTGGGGAAAGGGGCGAAGCGCCTGGGATCCCGTGCTTTTCCACTGTGTGGCCTCATGAAGATACTTGTAAGTACAGCGGCAAGAACCTCGGTGTCAATTCTCTCAGATTGTCATTGCGATGGGAAGATCCTAATTCGCTAGAAAACGTTTTTCCATGGAAGACATTTCACCACAAAGCTCTCTTTTGTGTGGAGAAAACTCTGCTGAATGATGCTGCCAGCAGGTGCGTGTCTCCCAGTTCCTTTTACGTCAATGGAGGAGACGCGTGAGTGTAAGGATAACGGTGAATGGTGGCCCTTCATAACCCAGGAAGATCAGAAACCCGAGTCAACTTCAGGAACGTAGATGTGGGACTCCGAGAAAACTTCACTCAGTTAATTACATGAACTTTCATTACAATGGTGAGGCCTGAAACGCCTTGTGCCTGAGGGCACCCGTGCTCCAGGCCTAGATAATTCTGTGGAGCGTGCCTCCCTCAGCTGCTTCCTTTTCTCTCACCAACAACATTGCTCCGTGAAATTCTGCGGATGATGAAAACTATTAGTCACGGGTAGGTATTTTCTCATTATTGGCCTTCCCTTCGAAGTACAAATAATTTCCTACACGGATGCTGCCTCCCTGAGCTTTCATTTGTCTGGGCTCCATCGATGCAGATTCCTGTGCTGAATACGCCATGGACTGGCACAGGTGTGTGCTTGTCAGCACGCCGGGCGTATGAAGCAATTTCGTTTTCCCAACTTCTACCGGGCTTGATCCAGGTTCCTTATTCCAATGAAAACGTTTTAGGTCAAATTCCAGAGGAGCACCATAGTGCCTCTGGGAGCTACACCCGGGTCTGCGGAACAGAGCCTCCAGAGGTGTCACAATTCTGACTTCACATTCAACACGGAATTTCATGGATCTAAGGAAACCGTGAATTGTGGCCGTACGAGAGTCTCACATTCTCATTGTCTAATGGCAGCTTAAGTTTCCCAGTCTGATCTGGGTGCTGCTTCGTTTCTGGACAATTACCATTCAGTACTGGACGCTCAGCCTTCTTTGGAATTCTGTGTTTGCGGCATGTCCCCGTGGCTCACTAAGACCACCTAGTGGAGGTTGATGTGTCTCCGGACAATCGTCTTAATGTAAGGCGTCTGCAACGGAGACCCCACAAGGTTGATGAGCACGGGGGAAATAAACTTCTGTTTCTTTATAACGCCCACTCGCCGCCCTTTTAGCATCTGATGGCAAAGAGCTCGTGCCGCATGATATTCAGTTCACGCATGCCGCCTGCAGTTTCTTTCTTGCAGAAAAAAATTTTCAGGTGTAATTCTTGAAACTGCTGCCAAACTGTGAAACAGAAGATTTAGTTTTAGGGTTAACTTTAGACGGGCACATAGCGGTAGGCATTGGGACACGTTTAGGGATAGGGTTAGCGTTCAGGAGAGAGTTACGGCTGGGGTTAGGATTCACGTTATGTTAAGGTTGCAAAGTAGGGTGAGTGTGAGGTTGAAGGTAACGGTAGGGTTTATTGCTTAAGGGTGAACGAACCTGTTTTCTCATTTAGTCTTATGATAAACTTGACTGTTTAGGTATGGGTAGGGTTAATATTTGTGTGAGGGTTTGAAAGTGTGCGAGGTTACGAGTTAGCATTAGGCTTACGGTTTGTGAGGGATAGAGTTGTTAGGTTTTGGAGAAGGGTGACGATGAGCAGCAAGGTTAGTTGTAGGGTGAGCTGCATGTGAACATCAGATTTGGAGATAGGATAAGGGGTGGGCTTGGGTTAGACATACGGTTAAGGTTAGGCCTTGGTTTAGGGTGAGCCTTAGTTTAGGGTTCGGAGTATACAGAGTTAGACCTCGGCTTAGGGGTAGACCACTGCTTAGGTTTAGTTAGACCTAGGGTTAGGTTTAGGCTTAGGATTCGGGTTGATTTTAGGATAGGATTTAGATTTGAGGTTTCATTTACGTTTGGACTATTGGAAGTACATCTGCTCTCCCTGGCTGTCCTTCACGATCACAATGTTTCTGAGAGTCATGGTTTAGGGGAAATCTTGCTAGTTGCAGGTTTCAAAGCACAACGGCGCCTCCTGCAGTGTGGTTTCCGTCAAACTTATGCTCGCTCTTTGAGAATCCTGGGTCTCTGGGAAAACCGTGAGTCCCGCGACTTTCTCAGTTCCAGTGTGCCCCACGCAGCAGTGTGCTTCGTGTCTGAGAATTCCGCAAAATCAGGAACCCGGCCATGAAGTTCAGCCTGCATTCTGTTTTCACACGCAAGTGGCTCCTTAGAGGTTCTCATGCCTCTGTTCACTGACGCTTCCAGCAACCTCATTTATCGCAGGTCAATAGCGCCTGTTTGATTTTCACAGGTCTGGGGAAGGGGGCGAAGCCCCTGGGATCCCGTGCTTTACCACTGTGCGGCCTCATGAAGATGCTTGTAAGTACAGCGGCAAGAACCTCATTGTCAAATCTCACAGATTGTCATTGCGATGGGAAGATCCTAATTCGCTAGAAAACGTTTTTCCATGGAAGACATTTCACCACAAAGGTCTCTTTTGTGTGGAGAAAACTCTGCTGAATGATGCTGCCAGCAGGTGCGTGTCTCCCAGTTCCTTTTACGTTGATGGAGGAGATGCGTGAGTGTAAGGATAACGGTGAATGGTGGGCCTTCATAACCCAGGAAGATCAGAAACCCGAGTCAACTTCAGGAACGTAGATGTGGGACTCTGGAGAAAACTTCACTCAGGTACTTAAATGAACTTTCCTTACAATGTCGAGGCCTGAAACGCCTTGTGCCTGAGGGCACCCGTGCTCCAGGCCTAGATATTTCTGTGGAGCGTGCCTCCCTCAGCTGCTTCCTTTTCTCTCACCAACAACATTGCTCCGTGAAATTCTGCGGATGATGAAAACTATTTGTCACGGGTAGGTATTTTCTCATTATTGGCCTTCCCTTCAAAGTACAAATACTTTCCTACACGGGTGCTGCCTCCCTGAGCTTTCATTTGTCTGTGCTCCATCGATGCAGATTCCTGTGCTGAATACGCCATGGACTGGCACAGGTGTGTGCTTGTCAGCACGCCGGGCGTATGCAGCAATTTCGTTTTCCCAATTCTACCGGGCTTGATCCAGGGTCCTTATTCCAATTAAAACGTTTTAGGTCAAATTCCAGAGGAGCACCATTGTATTGTGCCTCTGGGAGCTACACACGGGTCTGCGGAACAGAGCCTCCAGAGGTTTCACAATTCTGACTTCACATTCAACACGGAATTTCATGGATCTAAGGAAACCGTGAATTGTGGCCGTACGAGAGTCTCACATTCTCATTGTCTAATGGCAGCTTAAGTTTCCCAGTCTGATCTGGGTGCTGCTTCGTTTCTGGACAATTACCATTCAATACTGGACGTTCAGCCTTCTTTGGAATTCTGTGTTTGCCACATGTCCCCGTGGCTCACTAAGACCACCTAGTGGAGGTTGTTGTGTCTCCGGACATTCGTCTTAATGTCAGGCGTCTGCAACGGAGACCCCACAGAGGTTGATGAGCATGGGGGAAATAAACTTCTGTTTCTTTATAACACCCACTCGTGGCCCTTTTAGCATCTGATGGCAAAGAGTTCGTGTCTCATGATATTCAGTTCAGGCATGCCGCCTGCAGTTTCTTTCTTGCAGAAAAAAACTTTTCCCGTGTAATTCTTGAAACTGCTGCCAAACTGCGGCACAGAAGATTTAGTTTTAGGGTTAACTTTAGACGGGCACATAGCTGTAGGCATTGGGACACGTTTAGGGATTGGGTTAGCGTTCAGGAGAGAGTTACGGCTGGGGTTAGGATTCACGTTATGTTAAGGTTGCAATGTAGGGTGAGTGTGAGGTTGAAAGTAACGGTAGGGTTTAGTGCTTAAGGGTGAGCGAACCTGTTTTCTCATTTAGTCTTATGATAAACTTGACTGTTTAGGTATGTGTAGGGTTAATATTTGTGTGAGGGTTTGAAAGTGTGCGAGGTTACGAGTTAGCATTAGGCTTACGGTTTGTGAGGGATAGAGTTGTTAGGTTTTGGAGAAGGGTGACGGTGAGCAGCAAGGTTAGTTGTAGGGTGAGCTGCATGTGAACATCAGATTTGGGGATAGGATAAGGGGTGGGCTTAGGTTAGACATACGGTTAAGGTTAGGGCTTGGTTTAGGGTGAGCCTTAGTTTAGGGTTCGGAGTATACAGAGTTAGACCTCGGCTAAGGGGTAGACCTCTGCTTCGGTTTAGTTAGACCTAGGGTTAGGTTTAGACTTAGGATTCGGGTTGATTTTAGGATAGGATTTAGATTTGAGGTTTCATTTACGTTTGGACTATTGGAAGTACATCTGCTCTCCCTGGCTGTCCTTCACGATCACAATGTTTCTGAGAGTCATGGTTTAGGGGAAATCTTGCTAGTTGCAGGTTTCAAAGCACAATGGCGCCTCCTGCAGTGTGGTTTCCGTCAAACTTATGCTCGCTCTTTGAGAATCCTGGGTCTCTGGGAAAACCGTGAGTCCCGCGACTTTCTCAGTTCCAGTGTGCCCCACGCAGCAGTGTGGTTTGTGTCTGAGAATTGCGGAAAATCAGGAACCCGGCCATGAAGTTCAGCCTGCATTCTGTTTTCACACGCAAGTGGCTCCTTAGAGGTTCTCATGCCTCTGTACACTGACGCTTCCAGCAACGTCATTTCTCGCAGGTCAATAGCGCCTGTTTGATTTTCACAGGTCTGGGGAAAGGGGCGAAGCGCCTGGGATCCCGTGTTTTACCACTCTGCGGTCTCATGAAGATGCTTGTAAGTACAGCGGCAAAAACCTCATTGTCAATTCTCTTAGATTGTCATTTCGATGGGAAGATCCTAATTCGCTAGAAAACGTTTTTCCATGGAAGACATTTCACCACAAAGCTCTCTTTTGTGTGAAGAAACTGCTGAATGATGCTGCCAGCAGGTGCGTGTCTCCCAGTTCCTTTTACGTCGATGGAGGAGACGCGTGAGTGTAAGGATAACGGTGAATGGTGGCCTTTCATAACCCAGGAAGATCAGAAACCCGAGTCAAATTCAGGAACGTAGATGTGGGACTCCGGAGAAAACTTCACTCAGGTACTTAAATGAACTTTCCTTACAAGGTTGAGGCCTGAAACGCCTTGTGCCTGAGGGCACCCGTGCTCCAGGCCTAGATAATTCTGTGGAGCGTGCCTCCCTCAGCTGCTTCCTTTTCTCTCACCAACAACATTGCTCCGTGAAATTCTGCGGATGATGAAAACTATTTGTCACGGGTAGGTATTTTCTCATTATTGGCCTTCCCTTCGAAGTACAAATACTTTCCTACACGGGTGCTGCCTCCCTGAGCTTTCATTTGTCTGGGCTCCATCGATGCAGATTCCTGTGCTGAATACGCCATGGACTGGCACAGGTGTGTGCTTGTCAGCACGCCGGGCGTATGAAGCAATTTCGTTTTCCCAACTTCTACAGGGCTTGATCCAGGGTCCTTATTCCAATGAAAACATCTTATGTCAAATTCCAGAGGAGCACCATTGTATTGTGCCTCTGGGAGCTACACCCGGGTCTGCGGAACAGAGCCTCCAGAGGTTTCACAATTCTGACTTCTCATTCAACACGGAATTTCATGGATCTAAGGAAACCGTGAATTGTGGCCGTACGAGAGTCTCACATTCTCATTGTCTAATGGCAGCTTAAGTTTCCCAGTCAGATCTGGGTGCTGCTTCATTTCTGGACAATTACCATTCAATACTGGACGTTCAGCCTTCTTTGGAATTCTGTGTTTGCCACATGTCCCCGTGGCTCACTAAGACCACCTAGTGTAGGTTGATGTGTCTCCGGACAATCGTCTTAATGTCAGGCGCCTGCAACGGAGACCCCACAGAGGTTGATGAGCACGGGGGAAATAAACTTCTGTTTCTTTATAACGCCCACTCATGGCCCTTTTAGCATCTGATGGCAAAGAGTTCGTGTCTCATGATATTCAGTTCAGGCATGCCGCCTGCAGTTTCTTTCTTGCAGAAAAAAACTTTTCCCGTGTAATTCTTGAAACTGCTGCCAAACTGCGGCACAGAAGATTTAATTTTAGGGTTAACTTTAGACGGGCACATAGCTGTAGGCATTGGGACACGTTTAGGGTTTGGGTTAGCGTTCAGGAGAGAGTTACGGCTGGGGTTAGGATTCACGTTATGTTAAGGTTGCAATGTAGGGTGAGTGTGAGGTTGAAAGTAACGGTAGGGTTTAGTGCTTAAGGGTGAGCGAACATGTTTTCTCATTTAGTCTTATGATAAACTTGACTGTTTTGGTATGGGTAGGGTTAATATTTGTGTGAGGGTTTGAAAGTGTGGGAGGTTACGAGTTAGCATTAGGCTTACGGTTTGTGAGGGATAGAGTTGTTAGGTTTTGGAGAAGGGTGACGGTGAGGATCAAGGTTAATTGTAGGGTGAGCTGCATGTGAACATCAGATTTGGAGATAGGATAAGGGGTGGGCTTAGGTTAGACATACGGTTAAGGTTAGGGCTTGGTTTAGGGTGAGCCTTAGTTCAGGGTTCAGAGTATACAGAGTTAGATCTCCGCTTAGGGGTAGACTTCTGCTTAGGTTTAGTTAGACCTAGGGTTAGGTTTAGGCTTTGGATTCGGGTTGATTTTAGGATAGGATTTAGATTTGAGGTTTCATTTACGTTTGGACTATTGGAAGTACATCTGCTCTCCCTGGCTGTCCTTCACGATCACAATGTTTCTGAGAGTCATGGTTTTAGGGAAATCTTGCTAGTTGCAGGTTTCAAAGCACAACGGCGCCTCCTGCAGTGTGGTTTTCCGTCAAACTTATGCTCGCTCTTTGAGAATCCTGGGTCTCTGGGAAAACCGTGAGTCCCGCGACTTTCTCAGTTCCAGTGTGCCCCACGGAGCAGTGTGGTTTGTGTCTGAGAATTCCGGAAAATCAGGAACCCGGCCATGAAGTTCAGCCTGCATTCTGTTTTCACACGCAAGTGGCTCCTTAGAGGTTCTCATTCCTCTGTACACTGACGCTTCCAGCAACGTCATTTCTCGCAGGTCAATAGCGCCTGTTTGATTTTCACAGGTCTGGGGAAAGGGGCGAAGCGCCTGGGATCCCGTGCTTTTCCACTGTGTGGCCTCATGAAGATACTTGTAAGTACAGCGGCAAGAACCTCGGTGTCAATTCTCTCAGATTGTCATTGCGATGGGAAGATCCTAATTCGCTAGAAAACGTTTTTCCATGGAAGACATTTCACCACAAAGCTCTCTTTTGTGTGGAAAAAACTCTGCTGAATGATGCTGCCAGCAGGTGCGTGTCTCCCAGTTCCTTTTACGTCGATGGAGGAGACGCGTGAGTGTAAGGATAACGGTGAATGGTGGCCCTTCATAACCCAGGAAAATCAGAAACCCGAGTCAACTTCAGGAACGTAGATGTGGGACTCCGGAGAAAACTTCACTCAGTTAATTACATGAACTTTCATTACAATGGTGAGGCCTGAAACGCCTTGTGCCTGAGGGCACCCGTGCTCCAGGCCTAGATAATTCTGTGGAGCGTGCCTCCCTCAGCTGCTTCCTTTTCTCTCACCAACAACATTGCTCCGTGAAATTCTGCGGATGATGAAAACTATTAGTCACGGGTAGGTATTTTCTCATTATTGGCCTTCCCTTCGAAGTACAAATACTTTCCTACACGGATGCTGCCTCCCTGAGCTTTCATTTGTCTGGGCTCCATCGATGCAGATTCCTGTGCTGAATACGCCATGGACTGGCACAGGTGTGTTCTTGTCAGCACGCCGGGCGTATGCAGCAATTTCGTTTTCCCAACTTCTACCGGGCTTGATCCAGGTTCCTTATTCCAATGAAAACGTTTTACGTCAAATTCCAGAGGAGCACCATAGTGCCTCTGGGAGCTACACCCGGGTCTGCGGAACAGAGCCTCCAGAGGTGTCACAATTCTGACTTCACATTCAACACGGAATTTCATGGATCTAAGGAAACCGTGAATTGTGGCCGTACGAGAGTCTCACATTCTCATTGTCTAATGGCAGCTTAAGTTTCCCAGTCTGATCTGGGTGCTGCTTCGTTTCTGGACAATTACCATTCAGTACTGGACGCTCAGTCTTCTTTGGAATTCTGTGTTTGCGGCATGTCCCCGTGGCTCACTAAGTCCACCTAGTGGAGGTTGATGTGTCTCCGGACACTCATCTTAATGTAAGGCGTCTGCAACGGAGACCCCACAGAGGTTGATGAGCATGGGGGAAATAAACTTCTGTTTCTTTATAACGCCCACTCGTCGCCCTTTTAGCATCTGATGGCAAAGAGCTCGTGCCGCATGATATTCAGTTCACGCATGCCGCCTGCAGTTTCTTTCTTGCAGAAAAAAATTTTCAGGTGTAATTCTTGAAACTGCTGCCAAACTGTGAAACAGAAGATTTAGTTTTAGGGTTAACTTTAGACGGGCACATAGCGGTAGGCATTGGGACACGTTTAGGGATAGGGTTAGCGTTCAGGAGAGAGTTACGGCTGGGGTTAGGATTCACGTTATGTTAAGGTTGCAAAGTAGGGTGAGTGTGAGGTTGAAGGTAACGGTAGGGTTTATTGCTTAAGGGTGAACGAACCTGTTTTCTCATTTAGTCTTATGATAAACTTGACTGTTTTGGTATGGGTAGGGTTAATATTTGTGTGAGGGTTTGAAAGTGTGCGAGGTTACGAGTTAGCATTAGGCTTACGGTTTGTGAGGGATAGAGTTGTTAGGTTTTGGAGAAGGGTGACGATGAGCAGCAAGGTTAGTTGTAGGGTGAGCTGCATGTGAACATCAGATTTGGAGATAGGATAAGGGGTGGGCTTGGGTTAGACATACGGTTAAGGTTAGGCCTTGGTTTAGGGTGAGCCTTAGTTTAGGGTTCAGAGTATACAGAGTTAGACCTCGGCTTAGGGGTAGACCACTGCTTAGGTTTAGTTAGACCTAGGGTTAGGTTTAGGCTTAGGATTCGGGTTGATTTTAGGATAGGATTTAGATTTGAGGTTTCATTTACGTTTGGACTATTGGAAGTACATCTGCTCTCCCTGGCTGTCCTTCACGATCACAATGTTTCTGAGAGTCATGGTTTAGGGGAAATCTTGCTAGTTGCAGGTTTCAAAGCACAATGGCGCCTCCTGCAGTGTGGTTTCCTTCAAACTTATGCTCGCTCTTTGAGAATCCTGGGTCTCTGGGAAAACCGTGAGTCCCGTGACTTTCTCAATTCCAGTGTGCCCCACGCAGCAGTGTGCTTCGTGTCTGATAATTCCGCAAAATCATGAACCCGGCCATGAAGTTCAGCCTGCATTCTGTTTTCACACGCAAGTGGCTCCTTAGAGGTTCTCATGCCTCTGTTCACTGACGCTTCCAGCAACCTCATTTCTCGCAGGTCAATAGCGCCTGTTTGATTTTCACAGGTCTGGGGAAGGGGGCGAAGCCCCTGGGATCCCGTGCTTTACCACTGTGCGGCCTCATGAAGATGCTTGTAAGTACAGCGGCAAGAACCTCATTGTCAAATCTCACAGATTGTCATTGCGATGGGAAGATCCTAATTCGCTAGAAAACGTTTTTCCATGGAAGACATTTCACCACAAAGGTCTCTTTTGTGTGGAGAAAACTCTGCTGAATGATGCTGCCAGCAGGTGCGTGTCTCCCAGTTACTTTTACGTTGATGGAGGAGATGCGTGAGTGTAAGGATAACGGTGAATGGTGGCCCTTCATAACCCAGGAAGATCAGAAACCCGAGTCAACTTCAGGAACGTAGATGTGGGACTCTGGAGAAAACTTCACTCAGGTACTTAAATGAACTTTCCTTACAATGTCGAGGCCTGAAACGCCTTGTGCCTGAGGGCACCCGTGCTCCAGGCCTAGATATTTCTGTGGAGCGTGCCTCCCTCAGCTGCTTCCTTTTCTCTCACCAACAACATCGCTCCGTGAAATTCTGCGGATGATGAAAACTATTTGTCACGGGTAGGTATTTTCTCATTATTGGCCTTCCCTTCAAAGTACAAATACTTTCCTACACGGGTGCTGCCTCCCTGAGCTTTCATTTGTCTGGGCTCCATCGATGCAGATTCCTGTGCTGAATACGCCATGGACTGGCACAGGTGTGTGCTTGTCAGCACGCCGGGCGTATGCAGCAATTTCGTTTTCCCAATTCTACCGGGCTTGATCCAGGGTCCTTATTCCAATTAAAACGTTTTAGGTCAAATTCCAGAGGAGCACCATTGTATTGTGCCTCTGGGAGCTACACACGGGTCTGCGGAACAGAGCCTCCAGAGGTTTCACAATTCTGACTTCACATTCAACACGGAATTTCATGGATCTAAGGAAACCGTGAATTGTGGCCGTACGAGAGTCTCACATTCTCATTGTCTAATGGCAGCTTAAGTTTCCCAGTCTGATCTGGGTGCTGCTTCGTTTCTGGACAATTACCATTCAGTACTGGACGCTCAGCCTTCTTTGGAATTCTGTGTTTGCGGCATGTCCCCGTGGCTCACTAAGACCACCTAGTGGAGGTTGATGTGTCTCCGGACAATCGTCTTAATGTAAGGCGTCTGCAACGGAGACCCTACAGAGGTTGATGAGCACGGGGGAAATAAACTTCTGTTTCTTTATAACACCCACTCGTGGCCCTTTTAGCATCTGATGGCAAAGAGTTCGTGTCTCATGATATTCAGTTCAGGCATGCCGCCTGCAGTTTCTTTCTTGCAGAAAAAAACTTTTCCCGTGTAATTCTTGAAACTGCTGCCAAACTGCGGCACAGAAGATTTAGTTTTAGGGTTAACTTTAGACGGGCACATAGTTGTAGGCATTGGGACACGTTTAGGGATTGGGTTAGCGTTCAGGAGAGAGTTACGGCTGGGGTTAGGATTCACGTTATGTTAAGGTTGCAATGTAGGGTGAGTGTGAGGTTGAAAGTAACGGTAGGGTTTAGTGCTTAAGGGTGAGCGAACCTGTTTTCTCATTTAGTCTTATGATAAACTTGACTGTTTAGGTATGTGTAGGGTTAATATTTGTGTGAGGGTTTGAAAGTGTGCGAGGTTACGAGTTAGCATTAGGCTTACGGTTTGTGAGGGATAGAGTTGTTAGGTTTTGGAGAAGGGTGACGGTGAGCAGCAAGGTTAGTTGTAGGGTGAGCTGCATGTGAACATCAGATTTGGGGATAGGATAAGGGGTGGGCTTAGGTTAGACATACGGTTAAGGTTAGGGCTTGGTTTAGGGTGAGCCTTAGTTTAGGGTTCGGAGTATACAGAGTTAGACCTCGGCTAAGGGGTAGACCTCTGCTTCGGTTTAGTTAGACCTAGGGTTAGGTTTAGGCTTAGGATTCGGGTTGATTTTAGGATAGGATTTAGATTTGAGGTTTCATTTACGTTTGGACTATTGGAAGTACATCTGCTCTCCCTGGCTGTCCTTCACGATCTCAATGGTTCTGAGAGTCATGGTTTAGGGGAAATCTTGCTAGTTGCAGGTTTCAAAGCACAACGGCGCCTCCTGCAGTGTGGTTTCCGTCAAACTTATGCTCGCTCTTTGAGAATCCTGGGTCTCTGGGAAAACCGTGAGTCCCGCGACTTTCTCAGTTCCAGTGTGCCCCACGCAGCAGTGTGGTTTGTGTCTGAGAATTGCGGAAAATCAGGAACCTGGCCATGAAGTTCAGCCTGCATTCTGTTTTCACACGCAAGTGGCTCCTTAGAGGTTCTCATGCCTCTGTACACTGACGCTTCCAGCAACGTCATTTCTCGCAGGTCAATAGCGCCTGTTTGATTTTCACAGGTCTGGGGAAAGGGGCGAAGCGCCTGGGATCCCGTGCTTTACCACTGTGCGGTCTCATGAAGATGCTTGTAAGTACAGCGGCAAAAACCTCATTGTCAATTCTCTTAGATTGTCATTTCGATGGGAAGATCCTAATTCGCTAGAAAACGTTTTTCCATGGAAGACATTTCACCACAAAGCTCTCTTTTGTGTGAAGAAACTGCTGAATGATGCTGCCAGCAGGTGCGTGTCTCCCAGTTCCTTTTACGTCGATGGAGGAGACGCGTGAGTGTAAGGATAACGGTGAATGGTGGCCTTTCATAACCCAGGAAGATCAGAAACCCGAGTCAAATTCAGGAACGTAGATGTGGGACTCCGGAGAAAACTTCACTCAGGTACTTAAATGAACTTTCCTTACAATGTCGAGGCCTGAAATGCCTTGTGCCTGAGGGCACCCGTGCTCCAGGCCTAGATAATTCTGTGGAGCGTGCCTCCCTCAGCTGCTTCCTTTTCTCTCACCAACAACATTGCTCCGTGAAATTCTGCGGATGATGAAAACTATTTGTCACGGGTAGGTATTTTCTCATTATTGGCCTTCCCTTCGAAGTACAAATACTTTCCTACACGGGTGCTGCCTCCCTGAGCTTTCATTTGTCTGGGCTCCATCGATGCAGATTCCTGTGCTGAATACGCCATGGACTGGCACAGGTGTGTGCTTGTCAGCACGCCGGGCGTATGAAGCAATTTCGTTTTCCCAACTTCTACAGGGCTTGATCCAGGGTCCTTATTCCAATGAAAACATCTTATGTCAAATTCCAGAGGAGCACCATTGTATTGTGCCTCTGGGAGCTACACCCGGGTCTGCGGAACAGAGCCTCCAGAGGTTTCACAATTCTGACTTCACATTCAACACGGAATTTCATGGATCTAAGGAAACCGTGAATTGTGGCCGTACGAGAGTCTCACATTCTCATTGTCTAATGGCAGCTTAAGTTTCCCAGTCAGATCTGGGTGCTGCTTCGTTTCTGGACAATTACCATTCAATACTGGACGTTCAGCCTTCTTTGGAATTCTGTGTTTGCGGCATGTCCCCGTGGCACACTAAGACCACCTAGTGGAGGTTGTTGTGTCTCCGGACATTCGTCTTAATGTCAGGCGTCTGCAACGGAGACCCCACAGAGGTTGATGAGCATGGGGGAAATAAACTTCTGTTTCTTTATAACGCCCACTCATGGCCCTTTTAGCATCTGATGGCAAAGAGTTCGTGTCTCATGATATTCAGTTCAGGCATGCAGCCTGCAGTTTCTTCCTTGCAGAAAAAAAACTTTTCCCGTGTAATTCTTGAAACTGCTGCCAAACTGCGGCACAGAAGATTTAATTTTAGGGTTAACTTTAGACGGGCACAAAGCTGTAGGCATTGGGACACGTTTAGGGATTGGGTTAGCGTTCAGGAGAGAGTTACGGCTGGGGTTAGGATTCACGTTATGTTAAGGTTGCAATGTAGGGTGAGTGTGAGGTTGAAAGTAACGGTAGGGTTTAGTGCTTAAGGGTGAGCGAACCTGTTTTCTCATTTAGTCTTATGATAAACTTGACTGTTTAGGTATGGGTAGGGTTAATATTTGTGTGAGGGTTTGAAAGTGTGGTAGGTTACGAGTTAGCATTAGGCTTACGGTTTGTGAGGGATAGAGTTGTTAGGTTTTGGAGAAGGGTGACGGTGAGCAGCAAGGTTAGTTGTAGGGTGAGCTGCATGTGAACATCAGATTTGGGGATAGGATAAGGGGTGGGCTTAGGTTAGACATACGGTTAAGGTTAGGGCTTGGTTTAGGGTGAGCCTTAGTTTAGGGTTCGGAGTATACAGAGTTAGACCTCGGCTTAGGGGTAGACCTCTGCTTCGGTTTAGTTAGACCTAGGGTTAGGTTTAGGCTTAGGATTCGGGTTGATTTTAGGATAGGATTTAGATTTGAGGTTTCATTTACGTTTGGACTATTGGAAGTACATCTGCTCTCCCTGGCTGTCCTTCACGATCTCAATGTTTCTGAGAGTCATGGTTTAGGGGAAATCTTGCTAGTTGCAGGTTTCAAAGCACAACGGCGCCTCCTGCAGTGTGGTTTCCGTCAAACTTATGCTCGCTCTTTGAGAATCCTGGGTCTCTGGGAAAACCGTGAGTCCCGCGACTTTCTCAGTTCCAGTGTGCCCCACGCAGCAGTGTGGTTTGTGTCTGAGAATTCCGGAAAATCAGGAACCCGGCCATGAAGTTCAGCCTGCATTCTGTTTTCACACGCAAGTGGCTCCTTAGAGGTTCTCATGCCTCTGTACACTAACGCTTCCAACAACGTCATTTCTCGCAGGTCAATAGCGCCTGTTTGATTTTCACAGGCCTGGGGAAAGGGGCGAAGCGCCTGGGATCCCGTGCTTTACCACTGTGGGGCCTCATGAAGATACTTGTAAGTACAGCGGCAAGAACCTTGGTGTCAATTCTCTCAGATTGTCATTGCGATGGGAAGATCCTAATTCGCTAGAAAACGTTTTTCCATGGAAGACATTTCACCACAAAGCTCTCTTTTGTGTGGAGAAAACTGCTGAATGATGCTGCCAGCAGGTGCGTGTCTCCCAGTTCCTTTTACGTCGATGGAGGAGACGCGTGAGTGTAAGGATAACGGTGCATGGTGGCCTTTCATAACCCAGGAAGATCAGAAACCCGAGTCAAATTCAGGAACGTAGATGTGGGACTCCGGAGAAAACTTCACTCAGGTACTTAAATGAACTTTCCTTACAAGGTTGAGGCCTGAAACGCCTTGTGCCTGAGGGCACCCGTGCTCCAGGCCTAGATAATTCTGTGGAGCGTGCCTCCCTCAGCTGCTTCCTTTTCTCTCACCAACAACATTGCTCCGTGAAATTCTGCGGATGATGAAAACTATTTGTCACGGGTAGGTATTTTCTCATTATTGGCCTTCCCTTCGAAGTACAAATACTTTCCTACACGGGTGCTGCCTCCCTGAGCTTTCATTTGTCTGGGCTCCATCGATGCAGATTCCTGTGCTGAATACGCCATGGACTGGCACAGGTGTGTGCTTGTCAGCACGCCGGGCGTATGAAGCAATTTCGTTTTCCCAACTTCTACAGGGCTTGATCCAGGGTGCTTATTCCAATGAAAACATCTTATGTCAAATTCCAGAGGAGCACCATTGTATTGTGCCTCTGGGAGCTACACCCGGGTCTGCGGAACAGAGCCTCCAGAGGTTTCACAATTCTGACTTCACATTCAACACGGAATTTCATGGATCTAAGGAAACCGTGAATTGTGGCCGTACGAGAGTCTCACATTCTCATTGTCTAATTGCAGCTTAAGTTTCCCAGTCAGATCTGGGTGCTGCTTCGTTTCTGGACAATTACCATTCAATACTGGACGTTCAGCCTTCTTTGGAATTCTGTGTTTGCGGCATGTCCCCGTGGCACACTAAGACCACCTAGTGGAGGTTGTTGTGTCTCCGGACATTCGTCTTAATGTCAGGCGTCTGCAACGGAGACCCCACAGAGGTTGATGAGCATGGGGGAAATAAACTTCTGTTTCTTTATAACGCCCACTCATGGCCCTTTTAGCATCTGATGGCAAAGAGTTCGTGTCTCATGATATTCAGTTCAGGCATGCCGCCTGCAGTTTCTTTCTTGCAGAAAAAAAACTTTTCCCGTGTAATTCTTGAAACTGCTGCCAAACTGCGGCACAGAAGATTTAATTTTAGGGTTAACTTTAGACGGGCACAAAGCTGTAGGCATTGGGACACGTTTAGGGATTGGGTTAGCGTTCAGGAGAGAGTTTCGGCTGGGGTTAGGATTCACGTTATGTTAAGGTTGCAATGTAGGGTGAGTGTGAGGTTGAAAGTAACGGTAGGGTTTAGTGCTTAAGGGTGAGCAAACCTGTTTTCTCATTTAGTCTTATGATAAACTTGACTGTTTAGGTATGGGTAGGGTTAATATTTGTGTGAGGGTTTGAAAGTGTGGTAGGTTACGAGTTAGCATTAGGCTTACGGTTTGTGAGGGATAGAGTTGTTAGGTTTTGGAGAAGGGTGACGGTGAGCAGCAAGGTTAGTTGTAGGGTGAGCTGCATGTGAACATCAGATTTGGGGATAGGATAAGGGGTGGGCTTAGGTTAGACATACGGTTAAGGTTAGGGCTTGGTTTAGGGTGAGCCTTAGTTTAGGGTTCGGAGTATACAGAGTTAGACCTCGGCTTAGGGGTAGACCTCTGCTTCGGTTTAGTTAGACCTAGGGTTAGGTTTAGGCTTAGGATTCGGGTTGATTTTAGGATAGGATTTAGATTTGAGGTTTCATTTACGTTTGGACTATTGGAAGTACATCTGCTCTCCCTGGCTGTCCTTCACGATCTCAATGTTTCTGAGAGTCATGGTTTAGGGGAAATCTTGCTAGTTGCAGGTTTCAAAGCACAACGGCGCCTCCTGCAGTGTGGTTTCCGTCAAACTTATGCTCGCTCTTTGAGAATCCTGGGTCTCTGGGAAAACCGTGAGTCCCGCGACTTTCTCAGTTCCAGTGTGCCCCACGCAGCAGTGTGGTTTGTGTCTGAGAATTGCGGAAAATCAGGAACCCGGCCATGAAGTTCAGCCTGCATTCTGTTTTCACACGCAAGTGGCTCCTTAGAGGTTCTCATGCCTCTGTACACTGACGCTTCCAACAACGTCATTTCTCGCAGGTCAATAGCGCCTGTTTGATTTTCACAGGCCTGGGGAAAGGGGCGAAGGGCCTGGGATCCCGTGCTTTACCACTGTGCGGCCTCATGAAGATACTTGTAAGTACAGCGGCAAGAACCTCGGTGTCAATACTCTCAGATTGTCATTGCGATGGGAAGATCCTAATTCGCTAGAAAACGTTTTTCCATGGAAGACATTTCACCACAAAGCTCTCTTTTGTTTGGAGAAAACTGCTGAATGATGCTGCCAGCAGGTGCGTGTCTCCCAGTTCCTTTTACGTCGATGGAGGAGACGCGTGAGTGTAAGGATAACGGTGAATGGTGGCCTTTCATAACCCAGGAAGATCAGAAACCCGAGTCAAATTCAGGAACGTAGATGTGGGACTCCGGAGAAAACTTCACTCAGGTACTTAAATGAACTTTCCTTACAAGGTTGAGGCCTGAAACGCCTTGTGCCTGAGGGCACCCGTGCTCCAGGCCTAGATAATTCTGTGGAGCGTGCCTCCCTCAGCTGCTTCCTTTTCTCTCACCAACAACATTGCTCCGTGAAATTCTGCGGATGATGAAAACTATTTGTCACGGGTAGGTATTTTCTCATTATTGGCCTTCCCTTCGAAGTACAAATACTTTCCTACACGGGTGCTGCCTCCCTGAGCTTTCATTTGTCTGGGCTCCATCGATGCAGATTCCTGTGCTGAATACGCCATGGACTGGCACAGGTGTGTGCTTGTCAGCACGCCGGGCCTATGAAGCAATTTCGTTTTCCCAACTTCTACAGGGCTTGATCCAGGGTCCTTATTCCAATGAAAACATCTTATGTCAAATTCCAGAGGAGCACCATTGTATTGTGCCTCTGGGAGCTACACCCGGGTCTGCGGAACAGAGCCTCCAGAGGTTTCACAATTCTGACTTCACATTCAACACGGAATTTCATGGATCTAAGGAAACCGTGAATTGTGGCCGTACGAGAGTCTCACATTCTCATTGTCTAATGGCAGCTTAAGTTTCCCAGTCTGATCTGGGTGCTGCTTCGTTTCTGGACAATTACCATTCAATACTGGACGTTCAGCCTTCTTTGGAATTCTGTGTTTGCCACATGTCCCCGTGGCTCACTAAGACCACCTAGTGGAGGTTGTTGTGTCTCCGGACATTCGTCTTAATGTCAGGCGTCTGCAACGGAGACCCCACAGAGGTTGATGAGCATGGGGGAAATAAACTTCTGTTTCTTTATAACACCCACTCGTGGCCCTTTTAGCATCTGATGGCAAAGAGTTCGTGTCTCATGATATTCAGTTCAGGCATGCCGCCTGCAGTTTCTTTCTTGCAGAAAAAAACTTTTCCCGTGTAATTCTTGAAACTGCTGCCAAACTGCGGCACAGAAGATTTAGTTTTAGGGTTAACTTTAGACGGGTACATAGCTGTAGGCATTGGGACACGTTTAGGGATTGGGTTAGCGTTCAGGAGAGAGTTACGGCTGGGGTTAGGATTCACGTTATGTTAAGGTTGCAATGTAGGGTGAGTGTGAGGTTGAAAGTAACGGTAGGGTTTAGTGCTTAAGGGTGAGCGAACCTGTTTTCTCATTTAGTCTTATGATAAACTTGACTGTTTAGGTATGGGTAGGGTTAATATTTGTGTGAGGGTTTGAAAGTGTGGTAGGTTACGAGTTAGCATTAGGCTTACGGTTTGTGAGGGATAGAGTTGTTAGGTTTTGGAGAAGGGTGACGGTGAGCAGCAAGGTTAGTTGTAGGGTGAGCTGCATGTGAACATCAGATTTGGGGATAGGATAAGGGGTGGGCTTAGGTTAGACATACGGTTAAGGTTAGGGCTTGGTTTAGGGTGAGCCTTAGTTTAGGGTTCAGAGTATACAGAGTTAGACCTCGGCTTAGGGGTAGACCTCTGCTTCGGTTTAGTTAGACCTAGGGTTAGGTTTAGGCTTAGGATTCGGGTTGATTTTAGGATAGGATTTAATTTGAGGTTTCATTTACGTTTGGACTATTGGAAGTACATCTGCTCTCCCTGGCTGTCCTTCACGATCTCAATGTTTCTGAGAGTCATGGTTTAGGGGAAATCTTGCTAGTTGCAGGTTTCAAAGCACAACGGCGCCTCCTGCAGTGTGGTTTCCGTCAAACTTATGCTCGCTCTTTGAGAATCCTGGGTCTCTGGGAAAACCGTGAGTCCCGCGACTTTCTCAGTTCCAGTGTGCCCCACGCAGCAGTGTGGTTTGTGTCTGAGAATTCCGGAAAATCAGGAACCCAGCCATGAAGTTCAGCCTGCATTCTGTTTTCACACGCAAGTGGCTCCTTAGAGGTTCTCATGCCTCTGTACACTGACGCTTCCAACAACGTCATTTCTCGCAGGTCAATAGCGCCTGTTTGATTTTCACAGGCCTGGGGAAAGGGGCGAAGGGCCTGGGATCCCGTGCTTTACCACTGTGCGGCCTCATGAAGATACTTGTAAGTACAGCGGCAAGAACCTCGGTGTCAATTCTCTCAGATTGTCATTGCGATGGGAAGATCCTAATTCGCTAGAAAACGTTTTTCCATGGAAGACATTTCACCACAAAGCTCTCTTTTGTTTGGAGAAAACTGCTGAATGATGCTGCCAGCAGGTGCGTGTCTCCCAGTTCCTTTTACGTCGATGGAGGAGACGCGTGAGTGTAAGGATAACGGTGAATGGTGGCCTTTCATAACCCAGGAAGATCAGAAACCCGAGTCAAATTCAGGAACGTAGATGTGGGACTCCGGAGAAAACTTCACTCAGGTACTTAAATGAACTTTCCTTACAAGGTTGAGGCCTGAAACGCCTTGTGCCTGAGGGCACCCGTGCTCCAGGCCTAGATAATTCTGTGGAGCGTGCCTCCCTCAGCTGCTTCCTTTTCTCTCACCAACAACATTGCTCCGTGAAATTCTGCGGATGATGAAAACTATTTGTCACGGGTAGGTATTTTCTCATTATTGGCCTTCCCTTCGAAGTACAAATACTTTCCTACACGGGTGCTGCCTCCCTGAGCTTTCATTTGTCTGGGCTCCATCGATGCAGATTCCTGTGCTGAATACGCCATGGACTGGCACAGGTGTGTGCTTGTCAGCACGCCGGGCCTATGAAGCAATTTCGTTTTCCCAACTTCTACAGGGCTTGATCCAGTGTCCTTATTCCAATGAAAACATCTTATGTCAAATTCCAGAGGAGCACCATTGTATTGTGCCTCTGGGAGCTACACCCGGGTCTGCGGAACAGAGCCTCCAGAGGTTTCACAATTCTGACTTCACATTCAACACGGAATTTCATGGATCTAAGGAAACCGTGAATTGTGGCCGTACGAGAGTCTCACATTCTCATTGTCTAATGGCAGCTTAAGTTTCCCAGTCTGATCTGGGTGCTGCTTCGTTTCTGGACAATTACCATTCAATACTGGACGTTCAGCCTTCTTTGGAATTCTGTGTTTGCCACATGTCCCCGTGGCTCACTAAGACCACCTAGTGGAGGTTGTTGTGTCTCCGGACATTCGTCTTAATGTCAGGCGTCTGCAACGGAGACCCCACAGAGGTTGATGAGCATGGGGGAAATAAACTTCTGTTTCTTTATAACACCCACTCGTGGCCCTTTTAGCATCTGATGGCAAAGAGTTCGTGTCTCATGATATTCAGTTCAGGCATGCCGCCTGCAGTTTCTTTCTTGCAGAAAAAAACTTTTCCCGTGTAATTCTTGAAACTGCTGCCAAACTGCGGCACAGAAGATTTAGTTTTAGGGTTAACTTTAGACGGGTACATAGCTGTAGGCATTGGGACACGTTTAGGGATTGGGTTAGCGTTCAGGAGAGAGTTACGGCTGGGGTTAGGATTCACGTTATGTTAAGGTTGCAATGTAGGGTGAGTGTGAGGTTGAAAGTAACGGTAGGGTTTAGTGCTTAAGGGTGAGCGAACCTGTTTTCTCATTTAGTCTTATGATAAACTTGACTGTTTAGGTATGGGTAGGGTTAATATTTGTGTGAGGGTTTGAAAGTGTGGTAGGTTACGAGTTAGCATTAGGCTTACGGTTTGTGAGGGATAGAGTTGTTAGGTTTTGGAGAAGGGTGACGGTGAGCAGCAAGGTTAGTTGTAGGGTGAGCTGCATGTGAACATCAGATTTGGGGATAGGATAAGGGGTGGGCTTAGGTAAGACATACGGTTAAGGTTAGGGCTTGGTTTAGGGTGAGCCTTAGTTTAGGGTTCAGAGTATACAGAGTTAGACCTCGGCTTAGGGGTAGACCTCTGCTTCGGTTTAGTTAGACCTAGGGTTAGGTTTAGGCTTAGGATTCGGGTTGATTTTAGGATAGGATTTAATTTGAGGTTTCATTTACGTTTGGACTATTGGAAGTACATCTGCTCTCCCTGGCTGTCCTTCACGATCTCAATGTTTCTGAGAGTCATGGTTTAGGGGAAATCTTGCTAGTTGCAGGTTTCAAAGCACAACGGCGCCTCCTGCAGTGTGGTTTCCGTCAAACTTATGCTCGCTCTTTGAGAATCCTGGGTCTCTGGGAAAACCGTGAGTCCCGCGACTTTCTCAGTTCCAGTGTGCCCCACGCAGCAGTGTGGTTTGTGTCTGAGAATTCCGGAAAATCAGGAACCCAGCCATGAAGTTCAGCCTGCATTCTGTTTTCACACGCAAGTGGCTCCTTAGAGGTTCTCATGCCTCTGTACACTGACGCTTCCAACAACGTCATTTCTCGCAGGTCAATAGCGCCTGTTTGATTTTCACAGGCCTGGGGAAAGGGGCGAAGGGCCTGGGATCCCGTGCTTTACCACTGTGCGGCCTCATGAAGATACTTGTAAGTACAGCGGCAAGAACCTCGGTGTCAATTCTCTCAGATTGTCATTGCGATGGGAAGATCCTAATTCGCTAGAAAACGTTTTTCCATGGAAGACATTTCACCACAAAGCTCTCTTTTGTTTGGAGAAAACTGCTGAATGATGCTGCCAGCAGGTGCGTGTCTCCCAGTTCCTTTTACGTCGATGGAGGAGACGCGTGAGTGTAAGGATAACGGTGAATGGTGGCCTTTCATAACCCAGGAAGATCAGAAACCCGAGTCAAATTCAGGAACGTAGATGTGGGACTCCGGAGAAAACTTCACTCAGGTACTTAAATGAACTTTCCTTACAAGGTTGAGGCCTGAAACGCCTTGTGCCTGAGGGCACCCGTGCTCCAGGCCTAGATAATTCTGTGGAGCGTGCCTCCCTCAGCTGCTTCCTTTTCTCTCACCAACAACATTGCTCCGTGAAATTCTGCGGATGATGAAAACTATTTGTCACGGGTAGGTATTTTCTCATTATTGGCCTTCCCTTCGAAGTACAAATACTTTCCTACACGGGTGCTGCCTCCCTGAGCTTTCATTTGTCTGGGCTCCATCGATGCAGATTCCTGTGCTGAATACGCCATGGACTGGCACAGGTGTGTGCTTGTCAGCACGCCGGGCCTATGAAGCAATTTCGTTTTCCCAACTTCTACAGGGCTTGATCCAGGGTCCTTATTCCAATGAAAACATCTTATGTCAAATTCCAGAGGAGCACCATTGTATTGTGCCTCTGGGAGCTACACCCGGGTCTGCGGAACAGAGCCTCCAGAGGTTTCACAATTCTGACTTCACATTCAACACGGAATTTCATGGATCTAAGGAAACCGTGAATTGTGGCCGTACGAGAGTCTCACATTCTCATTGTCTAATGGCAGCTTAAGTTTCCCAGTCTGATCTGGGTGCTGCTTCGTTTCTGGACAATTACCATTCAATACTGGACGTTCAGCCTTCTTTGGAATTCTGTGTTTGCCACATGTCCCCGTGGCTCACTAAGACCACCTAGTGGAGGTTGTTGTGTCTCCGGACATTCGTCTTAATGTCAGGCGTCTGCAACGGAGACCCCACAGAGGTTGATGAGCATGGGGGAAATAAACTTCTGTTTCTTTATAACGCCCACTCATGGCCCTTTTAGCATCTGATGGCAAAGAGTTCGTGTCTCATGATATTCAGTTCAGGCATGCCGCCTGCAGTTTCTTTCTTGCAGAAAAAAAACTTTTCCCGTGTAATTCTTGAAACTGCTGCCAAACTGCGGCACAGAAGATTTAATTTTAGGGTTAACTTTAGACGGGCACAAAGCTGTAGGCATTGGGACACGTTTAGGGATTGGGTTAGCGTTCAGGAGAGAGTTTCGGCTGGGGTTAGGATTCACGTTATGTTAAGGTTGCAATGTAGGGTGAGTGTGAGGTTGAAAGTAACGGTAGGGTTTAGTGCTTAAGGGTGAGCAAACCTGTTTTCTCATTTAGTCTTATGATAAACTTGACTGTTTAGGTATGGGTAGGGTTAATATTTGTGTGAGGGTTTGAAAGTGTGGTAGGTTACGAGTTAGCATTAGGCTTACGGTTTGTGAGGGATAGAGTTGTTAGGTTTTGGAGAAGGGTGACGGTGAGCAGCAAGGTTAGTTGTAGGGTGAGCTGCATGTGAACATCAGATTTGGGGATAGGATAAGGGGTGGGCTTAGGTTAGACATACGGTTAAGGTTAGGGCTTGGTTTAGGGTGAGCCTTAGTTTAGGGTTCGGAGTATACAGAGTTAGACCTCGGCTTAGGGGTAGACCTCTGCTTCGGTTTAGTTAGACCTAGGGTTAGGTTTAGGCTTAGGATTCGGGTTGATTTTAGGATAGGATTTAGATTTGAGGTTTCATTTACGTTTGGACTATTGGAAGTACATCTGCTCTCCCTGGCTGTCCTTCACGATCTCAATGTTTCTGAGAGTCATGGTTTAGGGGAAATCTTGCTAGTTGCAGGTTTCAAAGCACAACGGCGCCTCCTGCAGTGTGGTTTCCGTCAAACTTATGCTCGCTCTTTGAGAATCCTGGGTCTCTGGGAAAACCGTGAGTCCCGCGACTTTCTCAGTTCCAGTGTGCCCCACGCAGCAGTGTGGTTTGTGTCTGAGAATTGCGGAAAATCAGGAACCCGGCCATGAAGTTCAGCCTGCATTCTGTTTTCACACGCAAGTGGCTCCTTAGAGGTTCTCATGCCTCTGTACACTGACGCTTCCAACAACGTCATTTCTCGCAGGTCAATAGCGCCTGTTTGATTTTCACAGGCCTGGGGAAAGGGGCGAAGGGCCTGGGATCCCGTGCTTTACCACTGTGCGGCCTCATGAAGATACTTGTAAGTACAGCGGCAAGAACCTCGGTGTCAATACTCTCAGATTGTCATTGCGATGGGAAGATCCTAATTCGCTAGAAAACGTTTTTCCATGGAAGACATTTCACCACAAAGCTCTCTTTTGTTTGGAGAAAACTGCTGAATGATGCTGCCAGCAGGTGCGTGTCTCCCAGTTCCTTTTACGTCGATGGAGGAGACGCGTGAGTGTAAGGATAACGGTGAATGGTGGCCTTTCATAACCCAGGAAGATCAGAAACCCGAGTCAAATTCAGGAACGTAGATGTGGGACTCCGGAGAAAACTTCACTCAGGTACTTAAATGAACTTTCCTTACAAGGTTGAGGCCTGAAACGCCTTGTGCCTGAGGGCACCCGTGCTCCAGGCCTAGATAATTCTGTGGAGCGTGCCTCCCTCAGCTGCTTCCTTTTCTCTCACCAACAACATTGCTCCGTGAAATTCTGCGGATGATGAAAACTATTTGTCACGGGTAGGTATTTTCTCATTATTGGCCTTCCCTTCGAAGTACAAATACTTTCCTACACGGGTGCTGCCTCCCTGAGCTTTCATTTGTCTGGGCTCCATCGATGCAGATTCCTGTGCTGAATACGCCATGGACTGGCACAGGTGTGTGCTTGTCAGCACGCCGGGCCTATGAAGCAATTTCGTTTTCCCAACTTCTACAGGGCTTGATCCAGGGTCCTTATTCCAATGAAAACATCTTATGTCAAATTCCAGAGGAGCACCATTGTATTGTGCCTCTGGGAGCTACACCCGGGTCTGCGGAACAGAGCCTCCAGAGGTTTCACAATTCTGACTTCACATTCAACACGGAATTTCATGGATCTAAGGAAACCGTGAATTGTGGCCGTACGAGAGTCTCACATTCTCATTGTCTAATGGCAGCTTAAGTTTCCCAGTCTGATCTGGGTGCTGCTTCGTTTCTGGACAATTACCATTCAATACTGGACGTTCAGCCTTCTTTGGAATTCTGTGTTTGCCACATGTCCCCGTGGCTCACTAAGACCACCTAGTGGAGGTTGTTGTGTCTCCGGACATTCGTCTTAATGTCAGGCGTCTGCAACGGAGACCCCACAGAGGTTGATGAGCATGGGGGAAATAAACTTCTGTTTCTTTATAACACCCACTCGTGGCCCTTTTAGCATCTGATGGCAAAGAGTTCGTGTCTCATGATATTCAGTTCAGGCATGCCGCCTGCAGTTTCTTTCTTGCAGAAAAAAACTTTTCCCGTGTAATTCTTGAAACTGCTGCCAAACTGCGGCACAGAAGATTTAGTTTTAGGGTTAACTTTAGACGGGTACATAGCTGTAGGCATTGGGACACGTTTAGGGATTGGGTTAGCGTTCAGGAGAGAGTTACGGCTGGGGTTAGGATTCACGTTATGTTAAGGTTGCAATGTAGGGTGAGTGTGAGGTTGAAAGTAACGGTAGGGTTTAGTGCTTAAGGGTGAGCGAACCTGTTTTCTCATTTAGTCTTATGATAAACTTGACTGTTTAGGTATGGGTAGGGTTAATATTTGTGTGAGGGTTTGAAAGTGTGGTAGGTTACGAGTTAGCATTAGGCTTACGGTTTGTGAGGGATAGAGTTGTTAGGTTTTGGAGAAGGGTGACGGTGAGCAGCAAGGTTAGTTGTAGGGTGAGCTGCATGTGAACATCAGATTTGGGGATAGGATAAGGGGTGGGCTTAGGTTAGACATACGGTTAAGGTTAGGGCTTGGTTTAGGGTGAGCCTTAGTTTAGGGTTCAGAGTATACAGAGTTAGACCTCGGCTTAGGGGTAGACCTCTGCTTCGGTTTAGTTAGACCTAGGGTTAGGTTTAGGCTTAGGATTCGGGTTGATTTTAGGATAGGATTTAATTTGAGGTTTCATTTACGTTTGGACTATTGGAAGTACATCTGCTCTCCCTGGCTGTCCTTCACGATCTCAATGTTTCTGAGAGTCATGGTTTAGGGGAAATCTTGCTAGTTGCAGGTTTCAAAGCACAACGGCGCCTCCTGCAGTGTGGTTTCCGTCAAACTTATGCTCGCTCTTTGAGAATCCTGGGTCTCTGGGAAAACCGTGAGTCCCGCGACTTTCTCAGTTCCAGTGTGCCCCACGCAGCAGTGTGGTTTGTGTCTGAGAATTCCGGAAAATCAGGAACCCAGCCATGAAGTTCAGCCTGCATTCTGTTTTCACACGCAAGTGGCTCCTTAGAGGTTCTCATGCCTCTGTACACTGACGCTTCCAACAACGTCATTTCTCGCAGGTCAATAGCGCCTGTTTGATTTTCACAGGCCTGGGGAAAGGGGCGAAGGGCCTGGGATCCCGTGCTTTACCACTGTGCGGCCTCATGAAGATACTTGTAAGTACAGCGGCAAGAACCTCGGTGTCAATTCTCTCAGATTGTCATTGCGATGGGAAGATCCTAATTCGCTAGAAAACGTTTTTCCATGGAAGACATTTCACCACAAAGCTCTCTTTTGTTTGGAGAAAACTGCTGAATGATGCTGCCAGCAGGTGCGTGTCTCCCAGTTCCTTTTACGTCGATGGAGGAGACGCGTGAGTGTAAGGATAACGGTGAATGGTGGCCTTTCATAACCCAGGAAGATCAGAAACCCGAGTCAAATTCAGGAACGTAGATGTGGGACTCCGGAGAAAACTTCACTCAGGTACTTAAATGAACTTTCCTTACAAGGTTGAGGCCTGAAACGCCTTGTGCCTGAGGGCACCCGTGCTCCAGGCCTAGATAATTCTGTGGAGCGTGCCTCCCTCAGCTGCTTCCTTTTCTCTCACCAACAACATTGCTCCGTGAAATTCTGCGGATGATGAAAACTATTTGTCACGGGTAGGTATTTTCTCATTATTGGCCTTCCCTTCGAAGTACAAATACTTTCCTACACGGGTGCTGCCTCCCTGAGCTTTCATTTGTCTGGGCTCCATCGATGCAGATTCCTGTGCTGAATACGCCATGGACTGGCACAGGTGTGTGCTTGTCAGCACGCCGGGCCTATGAAGCAATTTCGTTTTCCCAACTTCTACAGGGCTTGATCCAGTGTCCTTATTCCAATGAAAACATCTTATGTCAAATTCCAGAGGAGCACCATTGTATTGTGCCTCTGGGAGCTACACCCGGGTCTGCGGAACAGAGCCTCCAGAGGTTTCACAATTCTGACTTCACATTCAACACGGAATTTCATGGATCTAAGGAAACCGTGAATTGTGGCCGTACGAGAGTCTCACATTCTCATTGTCTAATGGCAGCTTAAGTTTCCCAGTCTGATCTGGGTGCTGCTTCGTTTCTGGACAATTACCATTCAATACTGGACGTTCAGCCTTCTTTGGAATTCTGTGTTTGCCACATGTCCCCGTGGCTCACTAAGACCACCTAGTGGAGGTTGTTGTGTCTCCGGACATTCGTCTTAATGTCAGGCGTCTGCAACGGAGACCCCACAGAGGTTGATGAGCATGGGGGAAATAAACTTCTGTTTCTTTATAACACCCACTCGTGGCCCTTTTAGCATCTGATGGCAAAGAGTTCGTGTCTCATGATATTCAGTTCAGGCATGCCGCCTGCAGTTTCTTTCTTGCAGAAAAAAACTTTTCCCGTGTAATTCTTGAAACTGCTGCCAAACTGCGGCACAGAAGATTTAGTTTTAGGGTTAACTTTAGACGGGTACATAGCTGTAGGCATTGGGACACGTTTAGGGATTGGGTTAGCGTTCAGGAGAGAGTTACGGCTGGGGTTAGGATTCACGTTATGTTAAGGTTGCAATGTAGGGTGAGTGTGAGGTTGAAAGTAACGGTAGGGTTTAGTGCTTAAGGGTGAGCGAACCTGTTTTCTCATTTAGTCTTATGATAAACTTGACTGTTTAGGTATGGGTAGGGTTAATATTTGTGTGAGGGTTTGAAAGTGTGGTAGGTTACGAGTTAGCATTAGGCTTACGGTTTGTGAGGGATAGAGTTGTTAGGTTTTGGAGAAGGGTGACGGTGAGCAGCAAGGTTAGTTGTAGGGTGAGCTGCATGTGAACATCAGATTTGGGGATAGGATAAGGGGTGGGCTTAGGTAAGACATACGGTTAAGGTTAGGGCTTGGTTTAGGGTGAGCCTTAGTTTAGGGTTCAGAGTATACAGAGTTAGACCTCGGCTTAGGGGTAGACCTCTGCTTCGGTTTAGTTAGACCTAGGGTTAGGTTTAGGCTTAGGATTCGGGTTGATTTTAGGATAGGATTTAATTTGAGGTTTCATTTACGTTTGGACTATTGGAAGTACATCTGCTCTCCCTGGCTGTCCTTCACGATCTCAATGTTTCTGAGAGTCATGGTTTAGGGGAAATCTTGCTAGTTGCAGGTTTCAAAGCACAACGGCGCCTCCTGCAGTGTGGTTTCCGTCAAACTTATGCTCGCTCTTTGAGAATCCTGGGTCTCTGGGAAAACCGTGAGTCCCGCGACTTTCTCAGTTCCAGTGTGCCCCACGCAGCAGTGTGGTTTGTGTCTGAGAATTCCGGAAAATCAGGAACCCAGCCATGAAGTTCAGCCTGCATTCTGTTTTCACACGCAAGTGGCTCCTTAGAGGTTCTCATGCCTCTGTACACTGACGCTTCCAACAACGTCATTTCTCGCAGGTCAATAGCGCCTGTTTGATTTTCACAGGCCTGGGGAAAGGGGCGAAGGGCCTGGGATCCCGTGCTTTACCACTGTGCGGCCTCATGAAGATACTTGTAAGTACAGCGGCAAGAACCTCGGTGTCAATTCTCTCAGATTGTCATTGCGATGGGAAGATCCTAATTCGCTAGAAAACGTTTTTCCATGGAAGACATTTCACCACAAAGCTCTCTTTTGTTTGGAGAAAACTGCTGAATGATGCTGCCAGCAGGTGCGTGTCTCCCAGTTCCTTTTACGTCGATGGAGGAGACGCGTGAGTGTAAGGATAACGGTGAATGGTGGCCTTTCATAACCCAGGAAGATCAGAAACCCGAGTCAAATTCAGGAACGTAGATGTGGGACTCCGGAGAAAACTTCACTCAGGTACTTAAATGAACTTTCCTTACAAGGTTGAGGCCTGAAACGCCTTGTGCCTGAGGGCACCCGTGCTCCAGGCCTAGATAATTCTGTGGAGCGTGCCTCCCTCAGCTGCTTCCTTTTCTCTCACCAACAACATTGCTCCGTGAAATTCTGCGGATGATGAAAACTATTTGTCACGGGTAGGTATTTTCTCATTATTGGCCTTCCCTTCGAAGTACAAATACTTTCCTACACGGGTGCTGCCTCCCTGAGCTTTCATTTGTCTGGGCTCCATCGATGCAGATTCCTGTGCTGAATACGCCATGGACTGGCACAGGTGTGTGCTTGTCAGCACGCCGGGCCTATGAAGCAATTTCGTTTTCCCAACTTCTACAGGGCTTGATCCAGGGTCCTTATTCCAATGAAAACATCTTATGTCAAATTCCAGAGGAGCACCATTGTATTGTGCCTCTGGGAGCTACACCCGGGTCTGCGGAACAGAGCCTCCAGAGGTTTCACAATTCTGACTTCACATTCAACACGGAATTTCATGGATCTAAGGAAACCGTGAATTGTGGCCGTACGAGAGTCTCACATTCTCATTGTCTAATGGCAGCTTAAGTTTCCCAGTCTGATCTGGGTGCTGCTTCGTTTCTGGACAATTACCATTCAATACTGGACGTTCAGCCTTCTTTGGAATTCTGTGTTTGCCACATGTCCCCGTGGCTCACTAAGACCACCTAGTGGAGGTTGTTGTGTCTCCGGACATTCGTCTTAATGTCAGGCGTCTGCAACGGAGACCCCACAGAGGTTGATGAGCATGGGGGAAATAAACTTCTGTTTCTTTATAACACCCACTCGTGGCCCTTTTAGCATCTGATGGCAAAGAGTTCGTGTCTCATGATATTCAGTTCAGGCATGCCGCCTGCAGTTTCTTTCTTGCAGAAAAAAAACTTTTCCCGTGTAATTCTTGAAACTGCTGCCAAACTGCGGCACAGAAGATTTAATTTTAGGGTTAACTTTAGACGGGCACAAAGCTGTAGGCATTGGGACACGTTTAGGGATTGGGTTAGCGTTCAGGAGAGAGTTACGGCTGGGGTTAGGATTCACGTTATGTTAAGGTTGCAATGTAGGGTGAGTGTGAGGTTGAAAGTAACGGTAGGGTTTAGTGCTTAAGGGTGAGCGAACCTGTTTTCTCATTTAGTCTTATGATAAACTTGACTGTTTAGGTATGGGTAGGGTTAATATTTGTGTGAGGGTTTGAAAGTGTGTTAGGTTACGAGTTAGCATTAGGCTTACGGTTTGTGAGGGATAGAGTTGTTAGGTTTTGGAGAAGGGTGACGGTGAGCAGCAAGGTTAGTTGTAGGGTGAGCTGCATGTGAACATCAGATTTGGGGATAGGATAAGGGGTGGGCTTAGGTTAGACATACGGTTAAGGTTAGGGCTTGGTTTAGGGTGAGCCTTAGTTTAGGGTTCAGAGTATACAGAGTTAGACCTCGGCTAAGGGGTAGACCTCTGCTTCGGTTTAGTTAGACCTAGGGTTAGGTTTAGGCTTAGGATTCGGGTTGATTTTAGGATAGGATTTAGATTTGAGGTTTCATTTACGTTTGGACTATTGGAAGTACATCTGCTCTCCCTGGCTGTCCTTCACGATCACAATGTTTCTGAGAGTCATGGTTTAGGGGAAATCTTGCTAGTTGCAGGTTTCAAAGCACAACGGCGCCTCCTGCAGTGTGGTTTCCGTCAAACTTATGCTCGCTCTTTGAGAATCCTGGGTCTCTGGGAAAACCGTGAGTCCCGCGACTTTCTCAGTTCCAGTGTGCCCCACGCAGCAGTGTGGTTTGTGTCTGAGAATTGCGGAAAATCAGGAACCCGGCCATGAAGTTCAGCCTGCATTCTGTTTTCACACGCAAGTGGCTCCTTAGAGGTTCTCATGCCTCTGTACACTGACGCTTCCAGCAACGTCATTTCTCGCAGGTCAATAGCGCCTGTTTGATTTTCACAGGTCTGGGGAAAGGGGCGAAGCGCCTGGGATCCCGTGCTTTACCACTGTGCGGCCTCATGAAGATGCTTGTAAGTACAGCGGCAAAAACCTCATTGTCAATTCTCTTAGATTGTCATTTCGATGGGAAGATCCTAATTCGCTAGAAAACGTTTTTCCATGGAAGACATTTCACCACAAAGCTCTCTTTTGTGTGAAGAAACTGCTGAATGATGCTGCCAGCAGGTGCGTGTCTCCCAGTTCCTTTTACGTCGATGGAGGAGACGCGTGAGTGTAAGGATAACGGTGAATGGTGGCCTTTCATAACCCAGGAAGATCAGAAACCCGAGTCAAATTCAGGAACGTAGATGTGGGACTCCGGAGAAAACTTCACTCAGGTACTTAAATGAACTTTCCTTACAATGTCGAGGCCTGAAACGCCTTGTGCCTGAGGGCACCCGTGCTCCAGGCCTAGATAATTCTGTGGAGCGTGCCTCCCTCAGCTGCTTCCTTTTCTCTCACCAACAACATTGCTCCGTGAAATTCTGCGGATGATGAAAACTATTTGTCACGGGTAGGTATTTTCTCATTATTGGCCTTCCCTTCGAAGTACAAATACTTTCCTACACGGGTGCTGCCTCCCTGAGCTTTCATTTGTCTGGGCTCCATCGATGCAGATTCCTGTGCTGGATACGCCATGGACTGGCACAGGTGTGTGCTTGTCAGCACGCCGGGCGTATGAAGCAATTTCGTTTTCCCAACTTCTACAGGGCTTGATCCAGGGTCCTTATTCCAATGAAAACATCTTATGTCAAATTCCAGAGGAGCACCATTGTATTGTGCCTCTGGGAGCTACACCCGGGTCTGCGGAACAGAGCCTCCAGAGGTTTCACAATTCTGACTTCACATTCAACACGGAATTTCATGGATCTAAGGAAACCGTGAATTGTGGCGGTACGAGAGTCTCACATTCTCATTGTCTAATGGCAGCTTAAGTTTCCCAGTCTGATCTGGGTGCTGCTTCGTTTCTGGACAATTACCATTCAATACTGGACGTTCAGCCTTCTTTGGAATTCTGTGTTTGCGGCATGTCCCCGTGGCTCACTAAGACCAACTAGTGGAGGTTGTTGTGTCTCCGGACATTCGTCTTAATGTCAGGCGTCTGCAACGGAGACCCCACAGAGGTTGATGAGCATGGGGGAAATAAACTTCTGTTTCTTTATAACGCCCACTCGTGGCCCTTTTAGCATCTGATGGCAAAGAGTTCGTGTCTCATGATATTCAGTTCAGGCATGCCGCCTGCAGTTTCTTTCTTGCAGAAAAAAACTTTTCCCGTGTAATTCTTGAAACTGCTGCCAAACTGCGGCACAGAAGATTTAATTTTAGGGTTAACTTTAGACGGGCACATAGCTGTAGGCATTGGGACACGTTTAGGGATTGGGTTAGCGTTCAGGAGAGAGTTACGGCTGGGGTTAGGATTCACGTTATGTTAAGGTTGCAATGTAGGGTGAGTGTGAGGTTGAAAGTAACGGTAGGGTTTAGTGCTTAAGGGTGAGCGAACCTGTTTTCTCATTTAGTCTTATGATAAACTTGACTGTTTAGGTATGGGTAGGGTTAATATTTGTGTGAGGGTTTGAAAGTGTGCTAGGTTACGAGTTAGCATTAGGCTTACGGTTTGTGAGGGATAGAGTTGTTAGGTTTTGGAGAAGGGTGACGGTGAGCAGCAAGGTTAGTTGTAGGGTGAGCTGCATGTGAACATCAGATTTGGGGATAGGATAAGGGGTGGGCTTAGGTTAGACATACGGTTAAGGTTAGGGCTTGGTTTAGGGTGAGCCTTAGTTTAGGGTTCAGAGTATACAGAGTTAGACCTCGGCTAAGGGGTAGACCTCTGCTTCGGTTTAGTTAGACCTAGGGTTAGGTTTAGGCTTAGGATTCGGGTTGATTTTAGGATAGGATTTAGATTTGAGGTTTCATTTACGTTTGGACTATTGGAAGTACATCTGCTCTCCCTGGCTGTCCTTCACGATCACAATGTTTCTGAGAGTCATGGTTTAGGGGAAATCTTGCTAGTTGCAGGTTTCAAAGCACAACGGCGCCTCCTGCAGTGTGGTTTCCGTCAAACTTATGCTCGCTCTTTGAGAATCCTGGGTCTCTGGGAAAACCGTGAGTCCCGCGACTTTCTCAGTTCCAGTGTGCCCCACGCAGCAGTGTGGTTTGTGTCTGAGAATTGCGGAAAATCAGGAACCCGGCCATGAAGTTCAGCCTGCATTCTGTTTTCACACGCAAGTGGCTCCTTAGAGGTTCTCATGCCTCTGTACACTGACGCTTCCAGCAACGTCATTTCTCGCAGGTCAATAGCGCCTGTTTGATTTTCACAGGTCTGGGGAAAGGGGCGAAGCGCCTGGGATCCCGTGCTTTACCACTGTGCGGCCTCATGAAGATGCTTGTAAGTACAGCGGCAAAAACCTCATTGTCAATTCTCTTAGATTGTCATTTCGATGGGAAGATCCTAATTCGCTAGAAAACGTTTTTCCATGGAAGACATTTCACCACAAAGCTCTCTTTTGTGTGAAGAAACTGCTGAATGATGCTGCCAGCAGGTGCGTGTCTCCCAGTTCCTTTTACGTCGATGGAGGAGACGCGTGAGTGTAAGGATAACGGTGAATGGTGGCCTTTCATAACCCAGGAAGATCAGAAACCCGAGTCAAATTCAGGAACGTAGATGTGGGACTCCGGAGAAAACTTCACTCAGGTACTTAAATGAACTTTCCTTACAATGTCGAGGCCTGAAACGCCTTGTGCCTGAGGGCACCCGTGCTCCAGGCCTAGATAATTCTGTGGAGCGTGCCTCCCTCAGCTGCTTCCTTTTCTCTCACCAACAACATTGCTCCGTGAAATTCTGCGGATGATGAAAACTATTTGTCACGGGTAGGTATTTTCTCATTATTGGCCTTCCCTTCGAAGTACAAATACTTTCCTACACGGGTGCTGCCTCCCTGAGCTTTCATTTGTCTGGGCTCCATCGATGCAGATTCCTGTGCTGGATACGCCATGGACTGGCACAGGTGTGTGCTTGTCAGCACGCCGGGCGTATGAAGCAATTTCGTTTTCCCAACTTCTACAGGGCTTGATCCAGGGTCCTTATTCCAATGAAAACATCTTATGTCAAATTCCAGAGGAGCACCATTGTATTGTGCCTCTGGGAGCTACACCCGGGTCTGCGGAACAGAGCCTCCAGAGGTTTCACAATTCTGACTTCACATTCAACACGGAATTTCATGGATCTAAGGAAACCGTGAATTGTGGCGGTACGAGAGTCTCACATTCTCATTGTCTAATGGCAGCTTAAGTTTCCCAGTCTGATCTGGGTGCTGCTTCGTTTCTGGACAATTACCATTCAATACTGGACGTTCAGCCTTCTTTGGAATTCTGTGTTTGCGGCATGTCCCCGTGGCTCACTAAGACCAACTAGTGGAGGTTGTTGTGTCTCCGGACATTCGTCTTAATGTCAGGCGTCTGCAACGGAGACCCCACAGAGGTTGATGAGCATGGGGGAAATAAACTTCTGTTTCTTTATAACGCCCACTCGTGGCCCTTTTAGCATCTGATGGCAAAGAGTTCGTGTCTCATGATATTCAGTTCAGGCATGCCGCCTGCAGTTTCTTTCTTGCAGAAAAAAACTTTTCCCGTGTAATTCTTGAAACTGCTGCCAAACTGCGGCACAGAAGATTTAATTTTAGGGTTAACTTTAGACGGGCACATAGCTGTAGGCATTGGGACACGTTTAGGGATTGGGTTAGCGTTCAGGAGAGAGTTACGGCTGGGGTTAGGATTCACGTTATGTTAAGGTTGCAATGTAGGGTGAGTGTGAGGTTGAAAGTAACGGTAGGGTTTAGTGCTTAAGGGTGAGCGAACCTGTTTTCTCATTTAGTCTTATGATAAACTTGACTGTTTAGGTATGGGTAGGGTTAATATTTGTGTGAGGGTTTGAAAGTGTGGTAGGTTACGAGTTAGCATTAGGCTTACGGTTTGTGAGGGATAGAGTTGTTAGGTTTTGGAGAAGGGTGACGGTGAGCAGCAAGGTTAGTTGTAGGGTGAGCTGCATGTGAACATCAGATTTGGGGATAGGATAAGGGGTGGGCTTAGGTTAGACATACGGTTAAGGTTAGGGCTTGGTTTAGGGTGAGCCTTAGTTTAGGGTTCGGAGTATACAGAGTTAGACCTCGGCTAAGGGGTAGACCTCTGCTTCGGTTTAGTTAGACCTAGGGTTAGGTTTAGGCTTAGGATTCGGGTTGATTTTAGGATAGGATTTAGATTTGAGGTTTCATTTACGTTTGGACTATTGGAAGTACATCTGCTCTCCCTGGCTGTCCTTCACGATCACAATGTTTCTGAGAGTCATGGTTTAGGGGAAATCTTGCTAGTTGCAGGTTTCAAAGCACAACGGCGCCTCCTGCAGTGTGGTTTCCGTCAAACTTATGCTCGCTCTTTGAGAATCCTGGGTCTCTGGGAAAACCGTGAGTCCCGCGACTTTCTCAGTTCCAGTGTGCCCCACGCAGCAGTGTGGTTTGTGTCTGAGAATTCCGGAAAATCAGGAACCCAGCCATGAAGTTCAGCCTGCATTCTGTTTTCACACGCAAGTGGCTCCTTAGAGGTTCTCATGCCTCTGTACACTGACGCTTCCAACAACGTCATTTCTCGCAGGTCAATAGCGCCTGTTTGATTTTCACAGGCCTGGGGAAAGGGGCGAAGCGCCTGGGATCCCGTGCTTTACCACTGTGCGGCCTCATGAAGATACTTGTAAGTACAGCGGCAAGAACCTCGGTGTCAATTCTCTCAGATTGTCATTGCGATGGGAAGATCCTAATTCGCTAGAAAACGTTTTTCCATGGAAGACATTTCACCACAAAGCTCTCTTTTGTGTGGAGAAAACTGCTGAATGATGCTGCCAGCAGGTGCGTGTCTCCCAGTTCCTTTTACGTCGATGGAGGAGACGCGTGAGTGTAAGGATAACGGTGAATGGTGGCCTTTCATAACCCAGGAAGATCAGAAACCCGAGTCAAATTCAGGAACGTAGATGTGGGACTCCGGAGAAAACTTCACTCAGGTACTTAAATGAACTTTCCTTACAAGGTTGAGGCCTGAAACGCCTTGTGCCTGAGGGCACCCGTGCTCCAGGCCTAGATAATTCTGTGGAGCGTGCCTCCCTCAGCTGCTTCCTTTTCTCTCACCAACAACATTGCTCCGTGAAATTCTGCGGATGATGAAAACTATTTGTCACGGGTAGGTATTTTCTCATTATTGGCCTTCCCTTCGAAGTACAAATACTTTCCTACACGGGTGCTGCCTCCCTGAGCTTTCATTTGTCTGGGCTCCATCGATGCAGATTCCTGTGCTGAATACGCCATGGACTGGCACAGGTGTGTGCTTGTCAGCACGCCGGGCGTATGAAGCAATTTCGTTTTCCCAACTTCTACAGGGCTTGATCCAGGGTCCTTATTCCAATGAAAACATCTTATGTCAAATTCCAGAGGAGCACCATTGTATTGTGCCTCTGGGAGCTACACCCGGGTCTGCGGAACAGAGCCTCCAGAGGTTTCACAATTCTGACTTCACATTCAACACGGAATTTCATGGATCTAAGGAAACCGTGAATTGTGGCCGTACGAGAGTCTCACATTCTCATTGTCTAATGGCAGCTTAAGTTTCCCAGTCTGATCTGGGTGCTGCTTCGTTTCTGGACAATTACCATTCAATACTGGACGTTCAGCCTTCTTTGGAATTCTGTGTTTGCGGCATGTCCCCGTGGCTCACTAAGACCACCTAGTGGAGGTTGTTGTGTCTCCGGACATTCGTCTTAATGTCAGGCGTCTGCAACGGAGACCCCACAGAGGTTGATGAGCATGGGGGAAATAAACTTCTGTTTCTTTATAACGCCCACTCGTGGCCCTTTTAGCATCTGATGGCAAAGAGTTCGTGTCTCATGATATTCAGTTCAGGCATGCCGCCTGCAGTTTCTTTCTTGCAGAAAAAAACTTTTCCCGTGTAATTCTTGAAACTGCTGCCAAACTGCGGCACAGAAAATTTAGTTTTAGGGTTAACTTTAGACGGGCACATAGCTGTAGGCATTGGGACACGTTTAGGGATAGGGTTAGCGTTCAGGAGAGAGTTACGGCTGGGGTTAGGATTCACGTTATGTTAAGGTTGCAATGTAGGGTGTGTGTGAGGTTGAAAGTAACGGTAGGGTTTAGTGCTTAAGGGTGAGCGAACCTGTTTTCTCATTTAGTCTTATGATAAACTTGACTGTTTAGGTATGGGTAGGGTTAATATTTGTGTGAGGGTTTGAAAGTGTGCGAGGTTACGAGTTAGCATTAGGCTTACGGTTTGTGAGGGATAGAGTTGTTAGGTTTTTGAGAAGGGTGACGGTGAGGAGCAAGGTTAGTTGTAGGGTGAGCTGCATGTGAACATCAGATTTGGAGATAGGATAAGGGGTGGGCTTAGGTTAGACATACGGTTAAGGTTAGGGCTTGGTTTAAGGTGAGCCTTAGTTTAGGGTTCGGAGTATACAGAGTTAGACCGCGGCTTAGGGGTAGACCTCTGCTTCGGTTTAGTTAGACCTAGGGTTAGGTTTAGGCTTAGGATTCGGGTTGATTTTAGGATAGGATTTAGATTTGAGGTTTCATTTACGTTTGGACTATTGGAAGTACATCTGCTCTCCCTGGCTGTCCTTCACGATCACAATGTTTCTGAGAGTCATGGTTTAGGAGAAATCTTGCTAGTTGCAGGTTTCAAAGCACAACGGCGCCTACTGCAGTGTGGTTTTCCGTCAAACTTATGCTCGCTCTTTGAGAATCCTGGGTCTCTGGGAAAACCGTGAGTCCCGCGACTTTCTCAAGTCCAGTGTGCCCCACGCAGCAGTGTGCTTCGTGTCTGAGAATTTCGGAAAATCAGGAACCCGCCCATGAAGTTCAGCCTGCATTCTGTTTTCACACGCAAGGGCTCCTTAGAGGTTCTCATGCCTCTGTACAGTGACTCTTCCAGCAACCTCATTTCTCGCTGGTCAATAGCGCCTGTTTGATTTTCACAGGTCTGGGGAAAGGGGCGAAGCGCCTGGGATCCCGTGCTTTACCACTGTGCGGTCTCATGAAGATGCTTGTAAGTACAGCGGCAAAAACCTCATTGTCAATTCTCTTAGATTGTCATTGCGATGGGAAGATCCTAATTCGTAAGAAAACGTTTTTCCATGGAAGACATTTCACCACAAAGCTCTCTTTTGTGTGGAGAAACTGCTGAATGATGCTGCCAGCAGGTGCGTGTCTCCCAGTTCCTTTTACGTCGATGGAGGAGACGCGTGAGTGTAAGGATAACGGTGAATGGTGGCCTTTCATAACCCAGGAAGATCAGAAACCCGAGTCAAATTCAGGAACTTAGATGTGGGACTCCGGAGAAAACTTCACTCAGGTACTTAAATGAACTTTCCTTACAATGTGGAGGACTGAAACGCCTTGTGCCTGAGGGCACCCGTGCTCCAGGCCTAGATAATTCTGTGGAGCGTGCCTCCCTCAGCTGCTTCCTTTTCTCTCACCAACAACATTGCTCCGTGAAATTCTGCGGATGATGAAAACTATTTGTCACGGGTAGGTATTTTCTCATTATTGGCCTTCCTTTCGAAGTACAAATACTTTCCTACACGGGTGCTGCCTCCCTGAGCTTTCATTTGTCTGGGCTCCATCGATGCAGATTCCTGTGCTGAATACGCCATGGACTGGCACAGGTGTGTGCTTGTCAGCACGCCGGGCGTATGAAGCAATTTCGTTTTCCCAACTTCTACAGGGCTTGATCCAGGGTCCTTATTCCAATGAAAACATCTTATGTCAAATTCCAGAGGAGCACCATTGTATTGTGCCTCTGGGAGCTACACCCGGGTCTGCGGAACAGAGCCTCCAGAGGTTTCACAATTCTGACTTCACATTCAACACGGAATTTCATGGATCTAAGGAAACCGTGAATTGTGACCATACGAGAGTCTCACATTCTCATTGTCTAATGGCAGCTTAAGTTTCCCAGTCTGATCTGGGTGCTGCTTCGTTTCTGGACAATTACCAATCAATACTGAACGTTCAGCCTTCTTTGGAATTCTGTGTTTGCCATATGTCCCCGTGGCTCACTAAGACCACCTAGTGGAGGTTGTTGTGTCTCCGGACATTCGTCTTAATGTCAGGCGTCTGCAACGGAGACCCCACAGAGGTTGATGAGCATGGGGGAAATAAACTTCTGTTTCTTTATAACGCCCACTCGTGGCCCTTTTAGCATCTGATGGCAAAGAGTTCGTGTCTCATGATATTCAGTTCAGGCATGCCGCCTGCAGTTTCTTTCTTGCAGAAAAAAACTTTTCCCGTGTAATTCTTGAAACTGCTGCCAAACTACGGCACAGAAGATTTAGTTTTAGGGTTAACTTTAGACGGGCACATAGCTGTAGGCATTGGGACACGTTTAGGGATAGGGTTAGCGTTCAGGAGAGAGTTACGGGTGGGGTTAGGATTCACGTTATGTTAAGGTTGCAATGTAGGGTGTGTGTGAGGTTGAAAGTAACGGTAGGGTTTAGTGCTTAAGGGTGAGTGAACCTGTTTTCTCATTTACTCTTATGATAAACTTGACTGTTTAGGTATGGGTAGGGTTAATATTTGTGTGAGGGTTTGAAAGTGTGCGAGGTTACGAGTTAGCATTAGGCTTACGGTTTGTGAGGGATAGAGTTGTTAGGTTTTTGAGAAGGGTGACGGTGAGGAGCAAGGTTAGTTGTAGGGTGAGCTGCATGTGAACATCAGATTTGGGGATAGGATAAGGGGTGGGCTTAGGTTAGACATACGGTTAAGGTTAGGGCTTGGTTTAAGGTGAGCCTTAGTTTAGGGTTCGGAGTATACAGAGTTAGACCGCGGCTTAGGGGTAGACCTCTGCTTCGGTTTAGTTAGACCTAGGGTTAGGTTTAGGCTTAGGATTCGGGTTGATTTTACGATAGGATTTAGATTTGAGGTTTCATTTACGTTTGGACTATTGGAAGTACATCTGCTCTCCCTGGCTGTCCTTCAAGATCACAATGTTTCTGAGAGTCATGGTTTAGGGGAAATCTTGCTGGTTGCAGGTTTCAAAGCACAACGGCGCCTCCTGCAGTGTGGTTTCCGTCAAACTTATGCTCGCTCTTTGAGAATCCTGGGTCTCTGGGAAAACCGTGAGTCCCGCGACTTTCTCAGTTCCAGTGTCCCCCACGCAGCAGTGTGGTTTGTGTCTGAGAATTCCGGAAAATCAGGAACCCAGCCATGAAGTTCAGCCTGCATTTTGTTTTCACATGCAAGTGGCTCCTTAGGAGTTCTCATGCCTCTGTACACTGACGCTTCCAGGAACGTCATTTCTCGCAGGTCAATAGTGCCTGTTTGATTTTCACGGGTCTGGGGAAAGGGGCGAAGCGCCTGGGATCCCGTGCTTTACCACTGTGCGGCCTCATGAAGATGCTTGTAAGTACAGCGGCAAGAACCTCGGTGTCAATTCTCTCAGATTGTCATTGCGATGGGAAGATCCTAATTCGCTAGAAAACGTTTTTCCATGGAAGACATTTCACCACAAAGCTCTCTTTTGTGTGGAGAAAACTCTGCTGAATGATGCTGCCAGCAGGTGCGTGTCTCCCAGTTCCTTTTACGTCGATGGTGGAGACGCGTGAGTGTAAGGATAATGGTGAATGGTGGCCCTTCATAACCCAGGAAGATCAGAAACCCGAGTCAACTTCAGGAACGTAGATGTGGGACTCCGGAGAAAACTTCACTCAGGTACTTAAATGAACTTTCCTTACAATGTCGAGGCCTGAAACGCCTTGTGCCTGAGGGCACCCGTGCTCCAGGCCTAGATAATTCTGTGGAGCGTGCCTCCCTCAGCTGCTTCCTTTTCTCTCACCAACAACATTGCTCCGTGAAATTCTGCGGATGATGTAAACTATTTGTCATGGGTAGGTATTTTCTCATTATTGGCCGTCCCTTCGAAGTACAAATACTTTCCTACACGGGTGCTGCCTCCCTGAGCTTTCATTTGTCTGGGCTCCATCGATGCAGATTCCTGTGCTGAATACGCCATGGACTGGCACAGGTGTGTGCTTGTCAGCACGCCGGGCGTATGCAGCAATTTCGTTTTCCCAACTTCTACTGGGCTTGATCCAGGGTCCTTATTCCAATGAAAACGTTTTACGTCAAATTCCAGAGGAGCACCATTGTGCCTCTGGGAGCTACACCCGTGTCTGCAGAACAGAGCCTCCAGAGGTTTCACAATTCTGACTTCACATTCAACACGGAATTTCATGGATCTAAGGAAACCGTGAATTGTGGCCGTACGAGAGTCTCACATTCTCATTGTCTAATGGCAGCTTAAGTTTCCCAGTCTGATGTGGGTGCTGCTTCGTTTCTGGGCAATTACCATTCAATACTGGACGTTCAGCCTTCTTTGGAGTTCTGTGTTTGCGGCATGTCCCCGTGGCTCACTAAGACCACCTAGTGGAGTTTGATGTGTCTCCGGACAATCGTCTTAATGTCAGGTGTCTGCTACAGAGACCCCAATGAGGTTGATGAGCACGGGGGAAATAAACTTCTGTTTCTTTATAACCCCCACTCGTGGCCATTTTAGCATCTGATGGCAAAGAGCTCGTGCCGCATGATATTCAGTTCACGCATGCCGCCTACAGTTTCTTTCTTGCAGAAAAAAACATTCACCGTTATCCTTACACTCACGCGTCTCCTCCATCGACGTAAAAGGAACTGGGAGACAAGCACCTGCTGGCAGCATCATTCAGCAGAGTTTTCTTCACACAAAAGAGAGCTTTGTGGTGAAATGTCTTCCATGGAAAAACGTTTTCTAGCGAATTAGGATCTTCCCATCGCAATGACAATCTTAGAGAATTGACACCGAGGTTCTTGCCGCTGTACTTACAAGCATCTTCATGAGACCGCACAGTGGTAAAGCACGGGATCCCAGACGCTTCGCCCCTTTCCCCAGACCTGTGAAAATCAAACAGGCGCTATTGACCTGCGAGAAATGACGTTGCTGGAAGTGTCAGTGTACAGAGGCATGAGAACCCTAAGGAGCCACTTGCGTGTGAAAACAGAATGCAGGCTGAACTTCATGGCCGGGTTCCTGATTTCCCGGAATTCTCAGACACAAAGCACACTGCTGCGTGGGGCACACTGGAACTGAGAAAGTCACGGGACTCACGGTTTTCCCTGAGACCCAGGATTCTCAAAGAGCGAGCATAAGTTTGACGGAAAACCACACTGCAGGAGGCGCCGTTGTGCTTTGAAACCTGCAACTAGCAAGATTTCCCCTAAACCATGACTCTCAGAAACATTGTGATCGTGAAGGACAGCCAGGGAGAGCAGATGTACTTCAAATAGTCCAAACGTAAATGAAACCTCAAATCTAAATCCTAACCTAAAATCCACCCGAATCCTAAGCCTAAACCTAACCCTAGGTCTAACTAAACGTAAGCAGAGGTCTACCCCTAAGCCGAGGTCTAACTCTGTATACTCCGAACCCTAAACTTAACCCTAACCTAAGGCTCACCCTAAACCAAACCCTAACCTTAACCGTATGTCTAAGCTAAGCCCACCCCTTATCCTATCCCCAAATCTGATGTTCACATGCAGCTCACCCTACAACTAACCTTGCTGCTCACCCTCACCCTTCTCCAAAACCTAACAACTCTATCCCTCTCAAACCGTAAGCCTAATGCTAACTCGTAACCTCGCACACTTTCAAACCCTCACACAAATATTAACCCTACCCATACCTAAACAGTCAAGTTTATCATAAGACTAAATGAGAAAACAGGTTCGCTCACCCTTAATCACTAAACCCTACCGTTACCTTCAACCGCACACTCACCCTACATTGCAACCTTAACATAACGTGAATCCTAACCCCAGCCGTAACTCTCTCTGAACGCTAACCCTATCCCTAAACGTGTCCCAATGCCTACAGCTATGTGCCCGTCTAAAGTTAACCCTAAAACTAAATCTTCTGTTTCGCAGTTTGTCAGCAGTTTCAAGAATTACACGGGAAAAGTTTTTTCTGCAAAAAAGAAACTGCAGGCGGCATGCGTGAACTGAATATCATGCGGCACGAGCTCTTTGCCATCAGATGCTAAAAGGGCCACGAGTGGGCGTTATAAAGAAACAGAAGTTTATTTCCCCCGTGCTGCCCTCTGCTCTGCCAAGATTTCTGTCTTGCTCGAGGACAGTGGCTCTCAACCTTCCTATAATGCCACAGGCCTTATATACCACTCCTCATGTAGTGGATACATTCCCAGTCATAAATTTATCTTCATTGCTACTTCATAACTGTAATGAAGCTACTGCTATGAATTGGGCCACCCCTGTGCAAGGGTAGTTCATCACCCTAATGGAGTCCTGACCCACAGGTTGAGAATCTCTGCTCCAAACTATGAAGAATGTCTCTTAAGATATATTTCAGCACATTGTTAGAAGCAAAAGTCCTGTTGTTGTTTTATTTAGGTGCCTTCAAGTGCGTTTTGGCTCATAGCAACTCTAGGCAAAATATAACGAAACGCTCCCCCATCCTGTGCATTCCTCACAGTGGTTCTTTGCTTGCGCTGTTTGTTTCAGCCACTGAGCTAATCCAACTTGGAGGGGCTGCCTCTCCTTTGCTGCCCTTCTACTCTACCAACATTTGTGTCTTCCTCTCAGATAGTGGTTCTCAATCTTCCTAATTCCACGACCCTTTCATGCAGTTCCCAAAATAGTGGTGGACCCCCAGTCATTCAAAATTTTCGCTGATATTTCATTACTGTAATTTTGCTAATCTTATGAATCAGGCAACCCTTGTGAAAGGGTCATTCAACCCACTCACTCCCCAAAAGGGTTCGTGATTCATAGGTTGAGAACCCTGCTCTAAACTAAGAGGAGTTTCTCTTAAGATCTACATCAGCATATTGTTAGAAGCTCAAATCCTTTTTATGTTGCTGTTAGTTGCTGTCGAGTGGGTTTTGACTCTCAGCAACTCTACGCACAATATAATGAAACGCTGCCCCGTCCTGTGCCGTCCTCACAGTGGTTTGTTGATGGCACTCATTGTTGCAGCCACTGAGCTATTCCATCTTGTAGGGTCTGCCCTTCTGCAGTACCACGTTTTGTGTATTCCTCTTGGGCAGTGTTTCTGAACCTTCTTAATGGCATGGCTCCTTCATACAATTCTTAATGTTGTGGTGATCCTCCAACAGTAATTTTTTTTCATTGTTACTCCATTACTGTGATTTTTCTACTGTTATGAATTGGGCAACACCTGTGAGAGGCTCGTCTGAAACCCCATAGGGGTCGGGACCCACAAGTTAAGAACCACTGCTCTAAATTTAGAGGAGTTTCTCTTAAGATCTAGTTCAGCATATTGTTAGAAGTACACGTCCTGTAGTTATTGTCGTTAAGTTCCGTCGAGTGGGTTTTGACTCTTAGCAACTCTATGCACAATATAATGAAACGCTGCCTTGTCCTGTGCCACCCTCACCGTGCTTGTGTGCTTGGCCTCAGTGTTGCAGCCACTGTGCTAATCCAACTTGTTGGAGACTCCCGCTCTCTTCCTTCCCATTTGTACCAAATTTGTGTCTTGCCTAGTGAAGTGGTTCTTAACCTTCCTAATGCCACTACCCTTTCATATCGATTCTCATTTAGTGGGGACCCACAACCATAAAATTATTTTCATTGGTACTTTGTCACTGTAATTGTACTACAGTTATGAATTGGGCCACCCCTGTGAAAGGGTCATTCTAACCTCCCAAGGGGCGCGACCCACAGGTTGAGAACTACTGCTCTAAAGTTAAAGGACTTTCTCTTAAGTCCTACTTCACCATTTTGTTAGAAGCACAAGTCCTGTAGTTATTTTTGTTGAGTGCTGTTGAGTGGGTTTCTGGTCATAAGAACTCTATGCACAATATAATGAAATGCTGCCCAGTCCAATGCCATGCACAGAGTTGTTCATTTGTTTGTGGTCATTGTTGCAGCCACTGGCCTAATCAATCTTGTAGGGGCTGCCTCTCCTTTGCTGCCCTTCTACTCTACCAAGAATTCTGTCTTCCTCTAGGGAAGTGGTTCTCAACCTTCCTAATGCCATGACTCTTTCATACCATTCCTCATGTAGTGGTGACTGCCAAATCATGAAATTATTTTCATTGCTACATCGTAACTCTAATTTTTCCACTTTAATGAACGGCCCACTGCCGTAAAAGGGTCATTCGTCCCCCAAAACGGGTCACAACCCTCAGTTTGAGGACCGCTGCGCTAAACTAATAGGAGGTTCTCTTCAGGTCTACTTAGGTACATTGTTAGAAAAACAAGTCCTATTTTTTTCTTGTGGGTTTTGACTCATAGCAACTCTATGTCAATATAATGAAACACTGTCCCTTCTTGTGCCATCCTTGCAGTGTTTCTTTGGCTTGTGTTTATTGTTGCAGCCACTGTGCTATCCCATCTATATTGTGGCTGAATCTATTTTGTTGCCCTTCAACTGTATCAAGAATTGAGTCTTCCTCTTGGACAGTGGTTTTCAACATTCTTACTCACGACCCTTTCATATAGTTCCTCATGTAGTCGTGACCAACCAACCATAAAATTATTTTTGTTGCTTCATCATAGCTGTAATTTTGCTACTGCTATAATTCATGCCACCCCATGAAAGGGCTGTTTGACCCCCTAAGTAGACAAGACCCACAGGGCGAGAGCCGCTGCTCTAAACAAAGGGGAGATTCTCTTAAGGCCTTATTCAGAATATTGTTAGAAGCACAAGTCCTGTTGTTATTGTTGTTGGGTGCAGTCGAGTGGGTTTGGCTCATAGCCACTCTCTGCACAATATAATGAAACTCTGGGGGTCTTAAAGGCTTGAAGGTAAACAGGCTGAAATCTAGCTCAGAAGCAACAAAGCCCACAGAGAAGAAGCACACAAGCCTAAATGAACACGAAGTGTTGAAGGGATCAGGTAGCTGACACCAAAGAACAAAAACCAATACTGTGTGATCACCTCCCCACATAAATGCTGAAGATGAATGTGTGCATAAGTAAGTGTGGTGAAAAAGGCTGATGGTGCCCGTCTATCAAGCGATATAGCGTGCCGGGTCTTAAAGGCTTGAAAGTAAACAAGCAGGCCCAGAAGCAACAAAGCCCACATGGAAGCATCACACCAACATGTGTGATCATGAAGGACTGAGGGGACCAGTTTTCAAGCAACAAAGGCGGGAGGAGGGATTACATCATCGTGAATGAGGGGAGTGCATGACGGGGGACCAATGCCCACCTGTAGACAACTGGACATCCCTTGCGGAGGGGTAGTGGGAAGGAGATGAGTCACTCAGGGTTCAGTGTAGCAATAATGAAACCCACAACCTTCCTCTAGTTATTAAACACTTCCTCCACCCACCTCTCATGATCCCAATTCTACCTTGCAAACCTGGTTAGACCAGAAGATACACAGCGCGACAGATGGGAACTAGAAACACAGGGAATCCAGGACAGATGAACCCCCCAGGACCAGCGGTGAGAGTGGCGATACTGGGAGGGAAGTGGGTGTAGAAATGGGAAACCGATCACAAGGATCTACATATAACTTCCCCCCTGTGAGATGGGCAACAGAAAATTGGGTGAAGGGAGACGCCGCGCAGTGTAAGATAAGAGAAAATAATAATTTATAAATTATTAAGGGTTCATTAAGGAAAAGGAGCAGGGTGAGAGGGGGAGAGGGGAAAGGGGAAATGAGCTGATTCCAGGAATCCAAGCGGAAAGCAAATTTTGAGAATGATGAAGGCAATGAATATATAAGTGTGCTTTACACAATTGGGGTATGTATGGATTGTGATGAGTTGTATGAGCCCCAATAAAATGATTTTTAAAAAGAAAAAGAAAGAAATATCTATAAATGAATGAAGGCAACATATGTACAAAATGCCTGATGCAATCAATATGGATTGCAACAAAAGTTGTAAGAGTCTCCAATAAAAGATTTTTAATAAAAATGTATATATAATAAATATTTTCCTAATTTATATAAATGACTAATAAGAATAAAATTAAGCAGCCTGGGTTTTTTATAGGAAAAAATAATGATAAAAGAACAAATGAGAGATTCAGCAGGAAGCAATGGATAGGAAAATATTATAAGGAAAGTTTTCTCTTATATGGAATGTACATTCTCTTACATGACAACAATCAGGATATGCCATAAGAACCTCAGACCAAATACTAGAATAAAATAGAGGAAAACATTCCCAACCCTTCAATAAAATGCTATATGCTTTTGATGATTTTCACAAAAGGTCAAATTATTTAACAAAATATTTTGTTCATTCAAAATTTTAATTATGCATAAATTTATGTCTACTTGCATTACATCTCATAAAAAGGCATAAGAATTGTTTTTGCTCTATCTAAAACTAAATAGAAGATAGTGAAGGTGAAAAAATAGTTTTCGTGAATGTTGCTTTGAAATACAAATGGCATTGTCCTAAGAAATTATAATGATTTAATTTTTAAAAATCATTTTATTAGGGGCACATACAACTCTTATCACAATCCATACATACTTCAGTTGTGTAAAGCACATCCGTACATTCATTGCCCTCATCATTCTCAAAACATTTGCTTTCCACTTAAAGCCCTAGCATCATGTCCTCATTTTTCTCCGCCCTCCCTGGTCCCCCCTCACTCATGAACCCTTGATAATTTTTCAGATCTTACATATTTTGTCTCCCTTCACCCACGTTTCCTTTGTCCATCCCCCAGGGAGGAAGTTATACGTAGATCCTTGTAACTGAGGTCTCAGAGCAGCTGGGTGTGATGCAGGGGAAGCTCTGGAAGCCACTGCAGACACTGCGGGAGTTGGCAGCTCAACAGTGAGGGTCACTGCATCCGTGGGTACCAGAAAACTGGCTGGGATTGCTTATTCCCCTAGATGCTACCCCTGCCTTGACGAGAACCATGACAGAGGCCTGTAGACATGTGTCAGGAAAAGATGAGTCCTTCACTGTTTCCTCTTCCCACAAACTTTTGAGGAGAGCCTGCAGGGCAGGGGCTCGGCTCCCTGGCTCCAGTCACCTGCCCTTCCCCACAGCCACACCCTCGCCAGCCCCAACTCCCCATGCCCTGGGTGTGCTTCTTGAATCCAGAGGAGCAGCCTGGGCAAAGACCATGAAGAAACTTGTCCTTCAGGCAGCCCCTTTGATTGGGTCCCTTGACCTCCACAGTGTGGACAAATGCACACTACCTGTTGGGGGACTCAGGCTGTCAACACAGGGGCCAGGATCTGAAGAGGATGCTGGCACTGCAGGGCTTCCTGAGGGAAGCTGAGGACTTGCAGAGCTGGCTGAGCAGCCAGCAGCAGGTGGCCAGAGGAGATAGGACTATGAGCACACTCTAGTGGGGAAGGGGCTAGGGGCAAGGAAGGTGCCCTGGAGCCGAATGAAGACGGGTAGTGGAGGGGGACTGCATGCACAAGGGGCTGATGGGGAACATCAGTCTGGACTGAGGACAGCTGTGGCTTCCTATTCCCCTCTCTGCGTAGAGGGGCAAGTTCTGTGGCTGTTCAGTCCTGCCCTGCCAAGTCACTCACTGAGGTGTCTCACAGCCCACTAGCCAGGGCCCCCTGTGACCCCTCTCCTCTCTTCTCAGCTTCTCTTAACCAAGTTTGCAATGTTTTGTCACCAAGTGAAGATGGGTGGCCACCAGGGGGCAGCCTGCCCCACTAGCGGAGAGCCTGCTGGAGTCGTGGCCCAGCACTGCCCCAGGGCCCAGCAGTGGTGACAGGACCTACAGTGAGTACCAGCAGCCTGGAGCAGGGGTGAGTTTGGGAGGAGGTGCTGGGCATGGGATGAAGAAGCTTCCAGGGAGACCCTTGCTGTGCTGCGGCTCTGCCAAACCACTGTCTCTGGAAACGGCCTGAGTTCAGGGAACCCAGGGCAGCCCCTGCTGTCTGCGGCCTGTGGAGGAGGCAAAGCTGGGTCGGTGGATCAGGGAGCCTGGTCACAAAGCCCACTTAGCAGGGTCACTTTCCCAAGCCACGGGCTCCCTGCACCTGCAGGGGCGTTCTGGGAAGAGTTGAGCTGGGCTGAGGATGCCCTGCACAGCCCCAGGCTGACCCAAGTCACAGTACAAGCTACTGCATTTCCAGCCCAGATGGAGCTTAGGCGAGATCCCGAATTGCCCATGATCCTAGCCCAGAGGCTGGCCCGGAATCTCAGGGGCCCGGCATTTGCTGCATGCAAGAACCATGGAGGGGTGCAGCTTCTACCTTTGAAGGGTGTGCAGTCTCCTCCAAACACACAGCATGCCTGGGTGGCACACAACGTGGCTACCTGCCGTGTGCCGGGCTTTAGAATGACCCCACCTGCTGACTCATGGGGATCCTCCAGAGGGTTTGCAAGTCAGTAAATCTTTCCAGGAGTAGGGAACCTCTTATTTCTCCTGAGGAGCAGTTAGTGGGACTGAACCAGGCAACAGCCCAACACTTCCCAAGCAGGCCTCCTGGAGCATCGTTAGAGCAAGGGGTAAACTGCTAGTGATAATGGGCTCCTGGGAGGAGAGTTTGCAGAAAGGCCTAAAGCGCCGAGCAAGATCTCAGGACGGTGGCGCTCTGGGAGCTTATGACAAGTTCTAAACCCAGCCAGGAAGCTGAAGGGTTGACCAGACAGAAGCTGAGGGGGAGGAATGAGCATGCTGGGATAACTGCTGACCCCCGCGTGGGGGCAGGGCTGCCTGGTTGGAGCTGTGGGAGCTGACTCAGGCCAGACCCCACCTGCTCTGAGACGCTGAGGCCACCCTCAAAGTTCACAGCCAACTGTCTCACGTGCTCGTCCGTATCCAGGTGGATGCCTGGGGGAGGGGGTGGCTTCTGCAAGTGCTGCCACCCCAGGCCCAGAGTACAACACTCAATGCCCGGGCCCTTGGCCACCATGCTGTCTCAGGAGAAAGCCACAAGCCTCCTAGATGCTGTGTCCCACTGGGTGGAGGCCCCCCTGAGGAGACATGGATCGCACCAATGAATCACACAATCTGCCTCTGACACCTTTAGGCCTCCTCACCCCCCACTATCTTCACCCAGGTGCCGCTTTCCACTCTGGACTAAAGTGCATAGGTATTAGCAAGAGATAAAACTCACGACACATGGAATCCAGGAACAGGTATGGGAATAGACATACCAAAAGTGTAGGGGGAAGGGAGGTAGAGGATGGGAGGAAGGGGAACCGATAGCAATGAATGACATATAACCACACACCCCTCGCAGGGAGAGTAGCAACAGAAACCTGAGGATAAAAGAGACAATGGTCGATGTGAGATATGAAAATAATAACAATCTATAATCTATCAAGGAACCATGAGTGGGGGAGGAGGAAAAAAAGAGGAGCTGATCCCAAGGGCTCAATAGAAAGTAAATGTCTCAAAAAGAATGATGGCATGTTCCAGATCTGTGGGGACACAACCGATACTCTCCCCTGGGTGGGTTAGTACCAGAGAATGTACAGCGGTGCAGTGGGGATCTGGAGGCACAGGGAATCTAGCACAGACGAACCCTTCAACACCAGCGGTGGGAGTGGCGACACCAGGAGGGAAGGGCATGTAGAAAGGGAGAACCGATCTCGGAGATCTATGTGTAACCTCCTCTCTGGGAGATTGTCAAGGGGGAGGCGGGTGAGGGGAGACGCCGGGGAGTGTAAGATAAGATATAATAATTATTTATAAACTATCAAGGGACCAGGGGTGGGATCGGGGAGGGAGGGGATCGGGGGGGAAGGGAAACCGAGCTAATTCCAGGAACCCAAGTGGAAGGTGAATTATGAGAGTGACGAGTGAAACGAATGTATAAGGGTGCTTTGCTCATTTGATGTATGTACAGATTGTGATAAGAGCCTTATGAGCCCCAATAAAAAGATTAAAAAAAAAGAAAATGATTAGGGCAAAGAATGTACGGATGTGCTTTATACAATTGATGTATGTATATGTATATGTATGGATTGTGATAAGAGTTGTATGAGCCCCTAATAAAATGTAAAAATAAATAAATTAATAAATTAATTTTAAAAAAAGAAAAGAATGATGGCAATATACGTATGACTATGTCAGATACAATTGGTGTATGGATTGTAACAAGAGTTATAGAGTCCCCACTAAAATAAATAAATTTAAATTTAATTTAAAAATAAACCACCACTGTCTCCTCCTGCCCCTTCATCTGCTCCCGTGTGCTCTGATCAAATATGTCCATCTCCCAGAGCTGCAGAGTCAATGTCGTCCTTTGGAACAAATTCTTTTCGGGGGAGGGGCAGGAATCCACTTAATTTATGGTGCTGGGGCCAGCCTCCCAGACCTCTCCAGAGTGGAGCACAGCCTGGCCCACCAGGCCGTGATGATGATGTTCCTGAGTAGAGCAGCCAGTCCACAGAGAGAACAACATGGCTGGCCCCACTATGAGACATGATGCCCCTCAGTGACTAAGGGCGATACAGGGGACAGCACCGGAGACACAGTGTGGGAATTGCACCTGACCTGATCCCACCACACCGAGGCAAATCACTGGGAGAGTGCAGTGGAACAGCAAGGGAATGGAGTGGCAAGGTCCCCAGGGAATGCTGAAAGTGGACTTTGGGGCCAGGGCGTGGTGTCCCAACAGACTGGACTGGAAAACGCTCCTAAGGGCCAGCAAACGATCCCTGAACTAACTACAAGCTTTTCTCTTGTGAACTGTTTGGTTCTGTTCTTTGTCAGTGGTTTGTTTTTGTTGTTTTGTTGTCTGGTTGTATACTGTTGCTTTGTTTTCCTCTGTCTAGTTTTCGTGCATGTTAGTGACTCCACAGGTCTGTCTGAATAGGACAGGCTGGATGAACTATCTGGAGGAAAAACAACGGGACCGACAGTTCTGGGGGGACTTGGGGTGGGGGGTTAGGGGGGGTAAGGAAGTGGTGTTAACAAACCCAGGGACAAGGGAAAAACATGGGACCCCAAATGGTAGAGAAGGGGGAGTGGCAGTCCTGGTGAGAAATGATCAAGGGTAAGTTTGCTTAGAGAAGAGGTATACTCTAGCCCAGGTGGCGATGAAGCATGGTAGTAGGGCAGGAGGAAAGTCAAAGGAGATGGAGGAAAAAGCTAGGAGTCAAAGGGCATTCATGGAGGTCTAGACAAAGACATGTACATGCAAATATATATAGGAGGATGGGGAAATAGATCTATATGTCTATATTTATAGGTCAAGTATTAAGGTGGCGGAAGGACCTTGGGCCTCTACTCAAACACTGCCTCAATGCATGAATACCTTCTTTTATTAAATTGGAACTCTATGTTGTTCACTCTCCCGACACGGCGGCAGGAGCCAAAGTGGGTGAACAAGTAAATGTGGTGAAGAAAGCTGATGGTGACCGGCTATCAAAAGAGATAGTGACTGGGGTCTTAATGGCTTGAAGATAAACAAGCGGCCATCTAGCTCAGAAGCAACAAAGTCCACATGGAAGAACACACCAGCCTGTGTGATCGAGTGGTCCCAAAGGGATCAGTTACCAGGCATCAAAGAACAAAAAATCATATCATTGACTGCACACCTCCATGATAGGATCGCTGAAGACAAATGGGTGCATAAGCAAATGTGGTGAAGAAAGCTGATGGTGCCCGGCTATCAAAAGAGATAGTGTCTGGGGTCTTAAAGGCTTGAAGGTGAACAAGCGGCCATCTAGCTCAGAAGCAAATAAGCCCACATGGAAGAAGATCACCAGCCAGTGCGATCACGAGGTGCTCAAGAGACCAGGTATAAGGCATCATGCAAAAAAAAAAGATATAAGTGTGTGCATGTATGTGTATATATGTGTATATGTATATATGTATGTGTATATATGTATATATATCATATTAAAAGAAGGGGGAAGTGCAGAGTGGAGACCCAAGGCCCAAGTGTCGACCAATGGAGATCCCCTCATAGAGGGGTTTAGGAGAGGAGATGGGTTAATTAGGGTGTGAGGTAGTATCGATGAAAAACACAGCTTTCCCCCAGATCCTTGACGCTTCCTCCCCTCCAACTACCATGATCCGAATTCTACCTTGCAGGGCTGGATAGGACAGAGGCTGTACACTGGTGCATATGAGGGTTGGAGGTACAGGGAATCCAGGGTGGATGATACCTTCAGGACCAAGGGTGTGAGGGACGATGCTGGGAGAGTGGAGGGTGAGTGGGTTGGAAAGGGGGAACTGATTACAAGGATCCACATGTGACCTCTTCCCTGGAAGAGGGACAGCAGAGAAGCGGGGAAGGGAGACTCCGGATAGGGTAAGATATGACAAAATAACGATGTATAAATTACCAAGGGCATATGAGGGAGGGGGGAATGGAGAGGGAGGGGGAAAAAAAAGAGGACCTGATGCAAGGGGCTTAAGTGGAGAGCAAATGCCTTGAGAATGCTTGGGGCAGGGAATGTATGGATGTGCGTTATACAATTGATGTATGTACATGTATGGATTGTGGTAAGAGTTGTATGAGTCCCTAATAAAATGTAAAAGAAGAAAAGAGAAAAAAAAAACCACCAAAAACCTCCATCTGCACAGTGAGGCAGTGAAGGGACAAGAGTCCCGAGTCCCTTGGCTCTCACACAAGGCCACCAAAGGCTACCTCCAAGTGGGGGTCTGGCAACGTTGTGGATGGGTGGGCAAAGCTATCAAGCGGCCCATGAGGGACTTCATTGGCCCTGGAGAACTGGGTGGGAAGGAGGGGTGGCGGGCAGAGCTGAGGCAGAGTAGACACTTGGTAAGGCTGTGGGATTGAGCGGCAGAGACATGGAGGTTTGGACATGAGTGGTGGTGGACTCAGGCCGGCTGTGACGCTGCCTCGGTACCAGGTCCCCTCACCCCGTGCTCTCCCGTGCTCTCCCAGGCTCCAGGTGCAAGACTATGCCTCCTGGGCAGCCAGTGTGCAGTGATATTTGCAGGTGGTGGAGGAGCCCCAAGACCCCGGCAGTGGAGCCCAAAGCTTCAGTGTCCACCAAGAGCTGTGGGCCAATCTGGAGGCCCAGAAGGAGCTGCACCAGTGCGCCACCCAGCGGGGACAGCAGGTGCTCCAGGCTACAGGGCCGTCCGCCGTGGAGGTCGGCTCCCCTTTCTGGCCCTCCCCCAGCCCACTGGACCCCCGCTCCCTGACCCCACAGGGCCAAGCACCTTTCTTTTCTATTTTTTTAATCATTTTATTGGGGGCTCGTGCAATTCTTATCACAATTCATACATACATGCATTGTGTCAAGAACATATGTACAGGCTCTTCCTCTAACTGTAGCGGCCTGAGGTGACCTGCTAAAATGGTTCGCTACTCATTTGACCCAGAAAACCCTACAAAATCCTGCAAATACAGAGGGTCGAATCTCCGGGTCCACTTCAAAAACTCCCGTGAAACTGCCCAGGCATGCACATCTGAAAGCCACCAAATACGTGAAAGACATCACTCTGCAGAAGCAGTGTTTGCCTTTCCGACGGGACAATGATGGTGTTGGTAGATGTGCCCATGCCATACAGTGGGGGGCGACCCAGAGTTGGTAGCCCAAAAAGAGTGCTGAATTTTTGGTTCACATGCTTAAAAATGCAGAAAGTCATGCTGAACTTAAGGGTTTAGATGTGGATTCTCAGGTAATCGAGCACATCCAGGTGAACAAAACCCCCAAGATGCACCACCGGACTTACAGAGCTCTTGGCTAGATTAATCCACACAGGAGCTCCCCCTGCCACATTGAAATGATCCTGACTGAGAAGGAACAAATCGTTCCCAAGCCAGAAGAGGAGGTTGCACTGAAGAAAAAGATTTCCCAGAAGAAACTGAAGAAGCAAAAACTCATGGCTTGGGAATAAATTAAGCTTAAATAATAAAAGGGTTTTTTTTTAAAAGAACATATGTACATTTGTTGCCATCATCATTCTCAAAACATTTGCCTTCTACTTGAGCCCTTAATATCTGCTGTTCATTTTCCCCCTCCCTCCGCACTCCCCCCTACCTCACGAAACCTTCATCATTCATAAATTAATATTATTTTATCATATGTTGCACTGTCCAAAGTCTCCCCCTTCCTTCTTCTCTGCTGTCCCTCCCCCAGGGAGGAGGCTATTTGTAGATTCTTGTAATCAATTTCCCCTTTCCACCCCACATTCTCTCCACCCTCCAGGCATCGCCACTCTCACCACTGGTCCTGAAGGAGTCATCTGTCCTGCGTTCCCTGTGTTTCCAGTTCCTATCTGTACCTATGTACACCCTCTTATCTAGCCAGATTTGTAAGGTAGAATTGGGATCATGAGAGTCGGGGGAGGAAGCATTTTAGAACTAGAGGAAAGTTATATGTTTCATCGTTGCTACCCTGCACCCTGACTGGCTCATCTCCTCCCCACAACCCTTCAGTAAAGGGTGTCCGGTTGGCTACCAATGGGCTTTGAGTCTCCACTCTGCACTCACCCACATTTTCAATGATATGATTTTTTGTTCTTTGATTCTTGATACCTCATGATCCCGTCGACAGCTCGTGGTCACACAGGCTGGTGTGTTTCTTCCATGTGGGCTTTGTTGCTTCTGAACTAGGTGGCCACTTGTTTATCTTTGAGGCTTAAAGATCCCAGATGCTATATCTTTTGACAGCCAGGCACCATCAGCTTTCTTCACCACATTTGCTTATGCACACGTTTGTCTTCACTGATTGTATCAGGAAGGTGGGCACCCACTGATACGATTTTTAGTTCTTTGATGTCTGATAACTGGTCCCTTTTACACCTTGTGGTCAGCCAGGCTGGTGTTCTTCTTCCATGTGGGCTTTGATACTTCTCAGCTAGATGGCCGCTTATTTATCTTCAAGCCTTTAACACCCCAGACGCTATATCTTTTGATAGCCGGGCACCGTCAACTTCCTTCACCACATTTGCTTATGCACACATTTTTCTTCAGCAATCGTGTCGGGAAGGTGTGAATCCTGGAATGCCAATTTAATAGAACAACGTGCTCTTGCATTGAGTAAGTGCTTGAGTGGAGGCCCAATGTCCATCTGCTGCCTTAATACTAAACCTATAAATATATGCACATAGATCTGTTTCCCTACACTCATATAAATATATTTACATATGTACATTCCAGTCTTTGGACCTCTATAAATACCCTTTGTCACTTAGTTCTCTCCTCTATTTCCTTTTATTTTCCTCTTGTCCCACTATCATGCTCAGCCTTCATTTGGGTTTCAGTAATTTCTCTCGGTTACCTTGCCCTTGCTGAATCCCTACCAGACCACTCACACCCTCCTTGCTACTGATTTTGGATAACTTATTGCTCCCCTGTCCCTGGGTTGGTCAGCACTACCCCTTTGCCCCCTTCCCTCCAACTCCCCTATTCCCCCGGAACTATTGGTCCCCTTGTTTTCTCCTCCAAACTATTCATGCAGTCTATCGTATCTAGATAGGTCTGTAGAGATAATAATATGCACCAAAAATCAAGTCATTGCAAGATAGGCAATGAGTGAGAACACAGCAATGACAACAAAAAGGAAACCAATTACCCATAGAAGAATAAATTAATTTTTGAAGGCATATGCTTTGAAAATCATGAGGGCAAAGAATGTACAGATGTGCTTTATACAACTGATGTAAGTATGGATTGTGATAAGAGTTGTATGAGTCCCTAATAAAATGCTTTTTTAAGAATAAAATAAAAGAAAAAAATTTTAAAGAAAGAAAAACCTGTACATAGATGAAGGTCTGATTTTTAATCTCTAGGCGTGTCCTTCAATCAGGTCCAATGGGGTACCATGCTTTGGCCCCAGAGTCTGTCCTTTGTACTACCTCAGGGGCTCCCTGCTCTGCTCCCACGGTTGCTCTGCCACACACTTTTAGTGGTTTGCCTCAGTGCCATAGGATCAGTCTGGGCCAGTTCTAACCCTGAGTCTCCAGTGTTGTCCCCCTTAGGGCCCTGGGCCATCAATGGACGGTGTGTCTCGTGGTGGGATAAGCCACATTGTCCACTCTGTCCATTGGCTGTTCAGAGCCGGAATATCGTCCTCCAGGCCTGATGTGCCAGGATGTGCTCCACTCTCTCTTCCTCCCCCTTCTTTGCTCCCATTTGCTCTGATCAAACATGCCCCTCTCTCCTAGATGCAGCTTCAGTGCTGTCCTCTGAAGTAAATTCTTCTGGGGGCTGGGGCAGTTGTCCACATAGCTGGTATGGGGCCCAGCCCTCAGGCCCCTCCACTGGCTCCCCACTCCGTGCGGGCACACTGCATTCATCTGGCACTGGCTTTATATCTGGTCCCTCTTTCCCTGTGGAAACACAAACAATACCCTCCCCTTGGGTGGGACAGTCAGGCACCTTTTCTCTGGAGCTTCCCTCAGCACCACCTTCGGTTGTGTCCATGCCCATGCCCAGGTGCAGGAAAGGCTATGCGCCATGCAGGATGCTTGGGAGCAGGTCTTTCAGGCCTGGGAACGGAAGCAAGGGAGACGGCAGGCCATGCACCACAAGCTGCTCTTCCTCAGACAGTGTGGCATCTGGACAAGATCCTGCAGGCAGGGAGACAGCTCCCCTCACCACACACAGACACACTGACCCCAGGACCTCCAGTCCTCCTGTAGTACCACCCCAACCCCCCTTGCTTCCTGGATCACTGGCTGCTATTCTGATACGGAGCTAGATAGTGTGTCTTCCCAAGTGGCCAAGGGGACACCTGAGCCTCAGGTCACTCAGGGCCATCTCCTCCCCACACCTGGCCCCGGCCAGCCAAGGCCTACGCGGTTTGGTTGGAAATTGATGGGGCTCCTCCCCACCTCATCAGAAGTTGGGATGTTCCTAACGGCCCCCAGGTTGGAGTGCTCTTCTTCCTCAGGTTCCTTCCCCTCCTGCTCAGCACCCACCTCCCCACCCCCAGCCGCAGGCCCCTTGATGCACCCCCAGAGAGCCCAGGCTGTAAACCAAGATTCTGGCAGATGTTGCTGTCTAGGGTTCCCTTTGAACCACCATCTGTGTCCCTGATCCCCCCTCCACCTCTGTGTCACCTCCATGGCTGCCCCAGGTCTTCCAGGAAGCCAGTGCCTTGGAGGGCTCTGTGGAAGAGGTGGAGCGGCGGATCCAGAAGCATGGCACCTTCCAGAGGTGCTGAGCACACAGGAAAGGGAGGTGATGGCCAGGACGGTCATGGGCGTGACCCTGATTACGCCGGGGTATCCAGACTGTTGGGGGCACACGGGTGAGGTGTGTATGCACACATGAACCTGTTCTGGTGGGTGAGGGATTACCAAGGAGCCAGGGGCTCCAATCCAGGGCTGGTGACCAAGCCGAGGTGCCCAAGCACCCAGAAGCGCATGGGGATGGGTTAGGCCACACTCTGGGGACCACAGAGGGCATTTGGATCTGCCCATATCACCTGGCCCCTACTTCCTTCTGCCCAGGAGCCTGGCCAAACCTCTACTGCAGAGCTGTTAGTGAGGGTTAGACACTTATAGTGAGGGCTATGGGCTGTGAGCCAGCCCCAGCAGGGGTACACTCGGTACTCAGGGCTGGGTCCACCTCCCACTTCCCACCTCACACTACGCAGGCGGCTGCGCTGAGAGAGCAGGCCAGGGTGCTGCCAGGCCCCTGGGTTCAGGCCCTGCTGGGCACGATATGAGAGCGGCCGGCTTGAGTGGAAGCCTTGGGATAAGGTCAGCGACACAGCTTCACACCTCTCTGATTACTGCCGGCTGTTTCAGGGCTGCTAGCCAGGTCAGAGGGCACCCCACCTGAACCCCATTTTACTTTTACAAGTGACCTTCAGCCCCACTAGGGGCCAAGGGGCGGCCTGCGGTGGAATGGGATGTGGAGAGTTTAATGGCTTTTCCAGGGACAAAGCTAGGACTGGAGCCCAGGGCCCTTGATGCTCAGACCCGTGTGGACACCTGTCATCCTGATGGGCAGAGTAGACAGGGCCCCAGGGGTGGGTGAGGGGCACCCTCCACATGAGAACCCACCCATGGACCCTGCCCAGCCACTTCCTAGATCTGAAGACTGATGGGCCTGGTCCCTGTCATCTTGGGTGAAAGAAAAATTATTGTGTTGTCCCTGAGCTTGGTCAGCATTTCACTCCTTGGCACAGCCCGAGGGGTAGACGGGGTCACCGCTTGGGGCCAAGGCAGTATGAACATCAGGGCACTCATGTCCCCACCATCACACAGGATGGCGACTGGATCCAGGGGTGGGGCCAGCAGCTGGAATAGCCTGTCCCTCTTGGGGAACACAAAGAGAAGCTGATGCGGTTTCAGAAACACCTGGCCTATGAGACAGAGACCCCATGGAAGGGAGACAGGAAGGGAATTAACAGGAAGGCCTGGGACCCCTGCTAGGTACAGGTTTTCCATCCAGCAGCCTTGTCCCCAACACCCGCAGTGTCACTGTGCAGACACTAATCAGACTCTGTCACCTGCCCGAGGCCAAGGCCAAGACCAGCCAGGAAGAAAGGATCGAAGAGAATCCTGGGCAGAAGGGCAGAGGCCAAGCCTGTAATGTGCCCGTCCTCCACAGTGTGCCCTTGCTAGAGTCCTGGACCTTGGGAAGGCTCTGGAGAGCATGGAGAGGCTGCTGCACAGACACGAGGCCTTGGAGCAGGAGATGGGCCTCCTCCAAGTTCAGGGGCAGGTATGCCACTGGGTCTAGCATTGGGGCCAGGCCAGGGGACCTCTTCTGTGGGACCCTGCAGAGGAAGACCTGAGCCAGTATACTCCCATGCCAGGGGCCTCTTGAGCACAACCTGATCCCCTTCCTCAGCCTCCGGACATCCCCCATATCCCGGAGCAGAAGGCAGCCCTCCTCTGCCAGAGAAGCCTGGGGTCAGCCCGCAGCCTCGGCCACAGGTGCCAACAGTTTATGGACAGCTGGCAACAGCTCCAGAGCAGAGCCCAGAAGTGGTATGGACACCCGTTGGGTCCATTGCTTCACTCCTGCCCCCCTTCAGCAATCAAGTCCCATGCATCTCTTTGACTCCTTGTTTTAGGGTACAAAAGAGACCTTCAGGACAAACAATGTAAAGAAAACATCGATCAAGTCTTAAAAGAGACCACGACCACACAATGACCCAGACACATCATCCGTGAAACAAATCCAGGGAGACTCATATGTGTGTAAGAAAGAGGTCTACTGGCTATATCTAAAACAGATGGAAATAGAGTTACCATATGACCCAACAACCCCCGCACCCTTACTGGGCAAGAAACAAACCAAGATCAGACATCTGTGCTCCAATGTTCATTGTGGCACAGTTCACAATTGCAAGGAATTGGAAACAACCCAAATTTCCATCACCTGACAATTGGATTAAAAAGCTGGGTACCTCTACCAGCGGGGATCAACGATGTAATGTCACACCGGAATTTCTCGGCGCCCCAGCATGGGTCTCTGGGCTTCCTGCCTCGGAAGCGAAGCAGCCGGCACGGCGGGAAGGTGAAGAGCTTCCCCAAGGATGAACGCCTCCAAGCCGGTCCACCTGACGGCCTTCCTGGGCTACAAGGCCGGCATGACCCACATTGTGCGCGAGGTCGACAGGCCAGGCTCCAAGGTGAACAAGAAGGAAGTGGTGGAGGCCGTGACCATCATGGAGACTCCTCCCATGGTGGTGGTGGGCATCGTGGGCTATGTGGTGACACCTCGCAGCCTCCGGACCTTCAAGACGGTCTTTGCGGAACACATCAGTGACGACGAGTGCAAGCGACGGTTCTACAAGAACTGGCACAAGTCGAAGAAGAAGGCTTTCACCAAGTACTGCAAGAAGTGGCAGGATGACGAGGGTAAGAAGCAGCTCGAGAAAGACTTTAGCAGCAGGAAGAAGTCCTACCCGGTCATGCGCGCCATCGCCCACACCCAGACGCGCCTACTCCACCTGACGGAGATGCAGGTGAACGGGGGCTCGCTCCGTGGCTGAGAAGCTGGACTGGGCCCGAGAGAAGCTGGTGCCAGTGAACCAGGTGTTCGGGCAGGATGAAATGATCGACGTCACGCGGGTGACCAAGGGCAAAGGCTACAAAGGGGTCACCAGTCGTTGGCACACCAAGAAGCTGCCCCGAAAGACCCACCGAGGGTTGCACAAGGTGGCTTGTATCGGGGCCTGGCATCCCGCCCGTGTGGCCTTCTCGATGGCCCGCGCTGTGTAGAAAGGCTACCACCACTGCACAGAGATCAAAAAGAAGATCTATAAGATTGGCCAGGGCTACCTCGTCAAGGATGGCAAGCTTATCAAACAAGGCCTCCACCGACTATGATCTCTCTGACAAGAGCATCAACCCCCTGGGCGACTTTGTCCACTACGGGGAAGTGATCAATGACTTTGTCATGCTCAAGGGCTGCATGGTGGGCACCAAGAAGCGAGTGCTCACTCTGCACAAGTCTCTGTTGGTGCAGACCAAGCGCCGTGCCCTGGAGAAGATCGACCTCAAGTTCATCGACACCACTTCCAAGTTGGGCCATGGCCGTTTCCAGACCGTGGAAGAGAAAAAAGCTTTCATGGGACCACTCAAGAAAGACCGGATTGCCAAGGAGGAAGGCGCATAACAGATGGTACAGCTGGTGGGATCAGAATAAAGACTTCTTTTTCAGTGGGGGGAAAAAAACTGTGGTACATACATACAATGGAGTACTACGCATCGCTAAAAAGTAGTGATGAACGTATGAAGCACATCACTGCATGGGAAGAACTGGAGGAAAGCATGCTAAGCGAAGTAAACCAAGCACAAAAGGACAAGTACACATTGAGTCCACGGAGGTAAGCTTTAAAAACAATTCAAAAGGTATATAGGGGAAAAGCTACTGTATGAACATTCCTGGGGTGAGGAACAGGTAATATGGCAGGGACCAGACCAAATTCAGGGATACACATGGTAGACAGATAAAGAGAGGCGAGGAAAGGAAAAGTAATAATAATAATAAATAAATGGGTAGTGGGGTCACAGGGCACTAACCCGCCCAAGGGTGCCACCGTGAACCCGTATATCTCCGATCTGCCTGCCTCTGTGCCTTTGCCTGTGCTCACCCTTTCTCTACTTGACTCGGTCCTACACCTGTTCTTTTGTGTCTGGCTTATGTCATTACCAGCAGCCCTGCTGGCGTAGTGGTTACAAATTGGACTGTGATCTGCAAGACCGGCAGTTCAAGTCCACCAGCTGCGCCTTGTTAGAAAGATGAAGCTTTCTATGTCTGTAAAAGAGTTACCAACCCCGGAACCCATGGGAGCAGTTCCACTCTGCCCTTTAGGGTCACCATGAGACAGAGTTGACTGGATGGCAGTGAGTTGGGAATTTTATTTATTTCATTCCCAGCATGTCTTTCCAAGGTTCATTTGTGACCTGACATTTATCCCCCTATTTTAATGAAAGGACACCACTCCGTTCTAGAACTCGAACTCACTGACTTGGTCCATCCATTTGTCCACGGACTCAAAGGCGGCTTCCACCTTTGGCTTTCGTAACTATAATGCAGTGATGTCCATAATTTAAAAGAAAGTGTTTTTACATGATGTTTATAGGGGACACAGTGAGACCAGAGCATTTGTCCCTGCCGGTGAAGGGACTGGAGGTCAATCCTTTTTTTTTCCTTCTTTTTTAAGTGTCTCTATTCCCATCTACAAAAGATGGACCCCACTCAGGACTGTATATGGTTTCTCTCCTTGAAACAAAATAACCCATTGCTGTGCCCATTACATAGAGGGGGGCACGAAGCTTACAAGCTAGTGCCCAGAACCTACAGCCACAAGGCTGGTGGCTGGAGGAGGTCTGTGTGCCCACTGTGGCTGCAGGAGGGACAGAGGGGCCTGCAGGGGGGGCACTGGGCCTCAGAGACCTTCCAGGCGAGGCTACAGGAACTGCAGCAGCTCTGGGGCAAGCGGAGGGCCAACTGTAGGAGGAAAGAGGCCACGCTCCAGGAGGCCTGCAAGGTAGGACTGTGCACGCCCTGGGACAGGTTGGATGAGACCCAAGGTTGCCCAGTGCCCACTGCTCACCCCACGTCCTGCCCCAGGCCCTGCGTACGGGGGAGCATCTGGGAGCTGGAGAGCTGGCTGCATCCTGTGGAGGGGGAGCTGCGAGTCCCTGGCAGTGGATAGGACCGTCCTGGGGTGGATGAGCTCCTGGGGGCACAGGAAGACATGGAGGCAGCAGTGGCTGAGCATGCTCAAAGGGCACGGAGCCTGCTGGCCCGGGCCTGGGCCTTCATTCCTGAAGGGCTCAGCCTCAACGTGGAGGATCCTGCCCGGCTGCTGCTTCAGAAGTAGATCTGCCTGTGCCCCCTCCTCCTTTCCTGCAGGAATCCCACCCCTGTCCCCAGCACACCCACTCCCAGCGCTCCTGTGACCAGCATGAGGAGCTCACCTTAAGACTGTCAACCCTGCACCACCACCACACCCTGACCCCCCTCACCCCCACCCCTCACCCCCACCCCCCGTACTGACAGCAAGCTAGAGAGCCTGCGGGAGCCCTGAGGCCCGGAGCCTCCTTTCCCAGTTCTTTAGGGACACTGATGAGGAACTGGCCTGGGTGCAGGAAAAACTGGCCCTGGCCACAGCCCAGGACAACGGCCAGAGTCTGAGCGAGGTGCAGCACCTGCAGCAGCAGCACCAGGTGCCAGCCCACCCCAGGATCAGAGGGGAGGGTGTCTGCCCCAGCAGGGAGCAAGCACAGGGCCCTGAGTGACCACTGGAGACTACGAGAAGACACAATGTGGGGCCCAAGGAGGAGCTTCTGCCTCAGCAGGCTTTGGGACATCCTTGGCTCTTTGCTGACCATGGAGACAGGGTCCATGTCTATGGGGCCCCATAAGGCTTCAAGGGAGTCTCCCAAGGAATTGCCTGTTCACAAAGCAGCCCTGGAGACCTTGCGTACTCCACAGAACTTGGAGCAAGAGCTGCACAGCCGGTCCTGGCCAGGATGGTGGAGGACACAGGGCACAAGCTACAGGCCGGCACTTTGCCACCCAAGAGGTGGCAGCTGAGGTGCAGCAGCTGGAGAGCGCTATGTGCTGCCTGTGCGCAGAGGCAGAGCTAAGGAGGCTGAGGCTACAGCAGGCTCAGGAGGCCCAGCAGCTGCAGATAGATAGAGGTGAGGGGCACGAAAAGTGGGGGTCTGCCCGGTGTCCAGGGCTCAAGGGGACTCCTATGGGGGACCCAGACTCTCTATGTGCCTAGCAACTCCTCTAAGCGCTCTCTTGTTCCAAGGCCTCTCTTCCACACGTGTCCAGAGATGAGACCCACTGGGTCCTTTAGCTTTGCTTTCCTACTGAGGCAGAATGGACCCAATGGCAGTGGTGTGGGGGTGTCTTCAAAGCCGGTGGCTCTTCTCAGTCGGTTATTGCATTCGAATGTCCTGGAAGTTTGAAAAGATATGGACATGCAGCCTCCAATCCAGACAAAATCTGGATCTACAGGGGTGGGGCCTAGGCAGAAGCACCTTTTAAAGCTCTCCTGCCAAACCCGCGGGGAGGAGGCAGCACACCCAGGTCCAGTGGGGAAACAGATAAGCCACTCTGGACAACCGTCTGGCCGGAACCACCGTGTTCTTGTGACACGGGAGAACTTCGTGGGAAAGGGAAAAGAAAAGGCCACAGGGCTGCAGGGGACCTCGGGGAAGGAGCTGTCTTGCTTCCTGAGAACCAAGACTGCCTTCAGAGTAAACTGTGGGAAATAAAAAAGAAACAGGGGGCGGGCTTCTAAAGAGCAGCCAGGTGGGCCGGTGCACTCCTTCTCAAGGCTGCAAACCCAGGCTGGAGGCCATGGCCCGCCCGGCTGTCACCCCAGCTCCTGGAGGCAGAATCCTGGCTGGCAGAGCAGGGCTGTGCCCTGGACGGCATGAACACGGGCCTCGTGCACCCTGATGCCATGGTTGGAGGCCACCCAGAGCGAGCTGAAAGGGTTCTGCGGGCACCTGGAGGATTTGCAGAACTCAGACAGGTTGGCAGGGGGTGGGAAACCTAGGGAGCAGGGGGTGGGCAGCCAGAGAGGAGAGGGCAGCAATCCCCTGTGACTTTCCTGATGCAGCCCCACAGTGCTGTCCAGCTGTGGGCGGTGAGGGAGGTCCACACAGTACGACTATGGGCAGCGGAGGCCCAGGGGTAGTGCCAACTGGAGGGAGAAGCCCTGCTCCTCCACGCCTGGCTGTACAGCAAGGTGGCCACTGCCGACTCCCAGGACTGTGGGCAGGACCTTGAGGGTGTGGAAGTGAGTCGTGCCGGGAAAGTGGATGGAGGAACGGAGGGTAGGGTAGATGCTGGGTGGGCTGAGGGGGCAGGAGATGCCCTGCGGAGTTCTAGAACCAGGGCTGAGGGATGTGGGAGCTGTTGGGGCCAGCTGGCCCTTTCGTGAGTTTTAGGAGCTGCCTGAACCCTATCCACATTGTCCCTCTCCAGCCCCACCTTTGCAGATGCTGGAACAGAAGTTCAAGGTCTTCCGGGAGAAAGGGCAGAGTGTGGGGCTGCCAGGGTGCAGGCTCTGAGGGAGCTGGCAGGTGCCCTGGAACTCGACTCCCCCAGCTCCATGGCCCAGAGTCAAGTCCACAGGAGCTGGGTTGAGGCCACATGGGTGAGGCTGGACAAGGCAATGAAAGCCCGCACAGAGGTGGGTGCCTAGAGGGACAGGCCAGCGACAGCCAAGGGGCTCGGGACACAGGGGCCTACCCCAGATGTGTGTGCGTGTGTGTGTGTGCTCATGTGAAGGGGTGGGCATGTGGGTGTGTCATGCCTACTTCTGTGTGTATTCTCGTGTGTGCATGTGTGTATGAAGGGGCATGGCTGACTCCAGCTCCCAGCATCAATCAGCCTTCCCCGTCCAACCACGCTCCTTCCTGCCCCCAGTTTGGAGTCCTTCAGCGCAGGTCACCCCTTATGGCAGGAGAACGAAGTGGACTCTCCCAATGCTCCCTGAGCACGGGCCGCAGTTTCGTTGGGGGCACAGGCCCTGCTGGTCTTCTTGCTGACCGCCACTCTTAGAGCTCCCTGCCTCCCCTCCCCACACCCTCCATTCTCGGGATCTGGTATCTCAGTGCACTGAGCACCTGACAGGTCCTGCAACCGAAATCCTGGGGCTGGGTGGCCCTGGGGCCAGCCCTCTCCTCACTGACTGTTGGAGGTGCTACAGGCAGACCCCCTGACAGGCAGCCCACTCGCTCCCTCAGCCGCCGTCCTCATGTGCTCAGGGCTCCCCATATTTTTGCCTTCCACCCAACATGCGTGTCAAGACCCTTTCCTCCCTCGGGCCCTGCCTGTGGCCCCCAGGCCTCATCAGGAACCTGCTGTGATCAGAGGAAACCATCTTCTAACCACCAAAGGGCCAGAAGGCGCGAATGTACAGCGATGATAATAGGTAAAGGTCACGGTAAAGTCACAGAGGACAGGAAAGACAGGGGCGAGAGAATACAATACAGAGTCAGACATGTTTTATTAGGCATTCTCACTTCAGCTCCTCTTGATGGAACACGTGGACCTGGGAGAAGTGGAACCTTTGCTATCTTGGGACGTGTATAGGGAGCCTGGAGACACACCTCTTCAGTAGTGACATGGGTCACAAGGTGGGTGGTATCTCTCGTAAGGCCCCTATACTTGAGCTCAGCAAGGTGAGGAAAGCTAATACCTGCATTGGGGGAAGCTACAAAGGGGGCTGGGTGTCACGGTGGGAAGAGAGGGCAAAAGGATCATATCTGCTTCTACACAGAGATACAATCAGCCATGTGCTCACGTTAAGGCAGCCTAGCTGTTAACGGAGAATCCGTGGGAATGATTTTTAAAGTAGGATAATGTACTTGGACTTTACCTCTAACTTACCAAAGTAGAGGCTTTCCTACCGTGGAACACCAGCTTTCCAGATTCTCACTGTTATAAGTTAGGGAATAGAGTCTTCGTCCTATTTCCCTCCGTGTTAACGCCCCACAAATCCCAAAGCCACAGTCTTTGCTCAAAAGGAGATGGCCCTGTTCTCAGCGAGAAAGTTGCTGGCCCTCCTTCCCGCTGTGCCCTCGACTTCCACAAGGCGGCGCTCTAGCTCTGGGGCCACATGCAGAAGGTGGTCCTGGTGGAGGGTGCTGTCCTTGGCCACGACCTGGCGTCTGTGGAGGTCCTGCAGCGCCAGCACCGCCTCTTGCAGGGAGGGCCCCATTCCCTCCCACCCCCCCCCCCGCATGAACCCCTCTTTGTAGGCAATGGATGGATGAGGAGCCCTCGCCCCCAGCTGACCTCAGGCAGGACTGCAGCCTGCCCCTGCCACCTCTGCGATGGGGGGTGACGGGCCTGGGCTTGACCTAGGCTGGGGTACAGCCAGGATGGCCTGCAGAGTCCTGGGTGGAGAAGCATTCAGCCTGCTCTTTGCCAGCTGCAGAGGGAGCTGGTGGCTGTGGACGAGGTGGTGGTTCAGATGGGGATGGAGGCCATTCAGGTACACCCTGCGGTCCAGGAGGGCCTGGCCGGGCAGCTGGCTGAGGTGCAGGAGGCCTGGGCCACCTGGACATGAAGGCCTGGGAGCAGGACCAGCAGCTGGAGTGGGCAGCCCATGGCCATGCCTTCCTCAGGCACTGCCAGGAACTGCTGTATGTGCCACCCCACCTGGATGGGGGCTCGCTCTGTTCCATGCGGGTGGGAGCACCCAGCTCTTCCCTGCCTCCTCCCTGTTCTGCCCTCCTGGCCCTAAGACCTGTTCCCATGCCCTGTCCCCGACTCAGCACTCGGGCTCAAGAGAAGCAGGCGCTAGTCTATATCCTCAGAAGGGCCAGCTGGGGCCAAGGAGACACTGGGGCAGGAGCTCTGCCTGAGAGCCCAGGCAGTGCGGCCGGCGGGGTAGCAGCTGCTGGACACCAGCCACGTCATAGCCCCAGAGATGTGCGCGCTGAGGGCTAGGGCCAGGGTGGTGCGTGGCCAGAGCCCCCTTTCCTGCTTCTCTCTGCTCCACAGTAACCTAGTCCTGCCCCACCCAGGTGACACCCTGCGCCCCTCCCAACAGCCCTCTGCCCCCCAGGTCACAGCGTCTCCGGGAGCTGAACAGGCAGCTGCAGGAGCTCCGGACGACCTGGGCCCTTCACCAGGAGCACTGCCTGGTGAGCCAGGACCAGGAGGAGCTTCGGGGAATGCTGGGTCAGGCTGAGGTCTGGCTGGCCTCCTGAGAGGACCTCCTGCTAGACCCTGACTGTGGGGTGAGCAAGGATCCACCCCTTAGAGGGCCACATGCCTGGCACCACGACTTGGAAAGGCAGCTGGCGGCCCAGGAGGAGAAGCTCACCCAGCTCCAGATGTAGGTGAGGGTGTGGAGGGCGGGACTGAGGAGGGGTCGAGGGGCCTCAACCTGCGGTGGAGTCCCCAGAGCATTGATCCGCCCTGAGGGGCACCCCTTCGAGGAAACAGCCGCAGGGTCCTGTCCTCCGTGGGCAGTCTGGCTCTGTGGGGTCCATCACAGCTTCTTCTGCCCAACTGCTCCCTCCCCTCCTCCTCCTGGTTTCCCCCTCTGAGAGCTGCCCCCAGAGCAAGCCCTGTGGGACACAGAGGGTCACTATGGGTGGAAACCAATCAATAATCTCATGGGTGCAGAGCACACTCTGAGGAACACAGGGGAGGTGACACTAGCTACAGAGAATCTGAGTGGAGCGAGGGTTTGTAATCCTTGTGTAGGCGGGGGGCGGGGCTGATAGGGGGGGTTGATACCACAGGATCCTGTGGGACTGAAAGTGAGGACCTGAGGGTGGATGGGCAGAGGGAGTGCCCCATCCTCTGAGGCAGGAAGGTGGTCAGCTAGGGTGAGCACGGAGGAAGATGAGCAGGGGCTCTGCAGTCACACAAATATCACCTAAGAATCTCACTTTAGTATAAAATGTTTATCTCCATTGCAAAGCCACCTCTAGCAACTAGGATCCCCTCTCTCCCCATCTGGAGCAGACAAGTGAAGAAAATCAAAAACTGAAGCAAAGCAGTCCACAGGACTAACGGACCACCAACACCACAGCCCTCCATACTTGTCCTGGAGACCAGGAGAGTTAGATGGTGCCCAGCCACCGCCTCAAACTGCTCTGGTTGAGCTCAAACTGGCAACTTGTGCACAGCTTGAAAGCCAATGGAAGTCGACTTCATGAAGAGAGGGCATTACAAGTTTGACAGGGACTACTGGAGCCCCGAGACCAGGGCCCTTCAAATCCAAAACAGAGCCCAGGTCCGGGAATCACCCCTGCCCAAGCAACAGTCGAGCTTATAAAGTGAACGCATGGCACCTGTGAGGCAAGTGCTTCCCAGAGCAAAGGGGAGCATTTGCCCTCAAAGTTCAGGAGGGAGGGAGGGGCCAGGGAGGAGGCAAGAAGAGTGCTGTGTTATATTATGAGGGCTGCAAACAAAATGTGTATAAATTGTTAAACTGCTCTGCATGTTTCCACTTAAAACAAAAACCCTCTATATTAAAATTCATATATATATGTGCATTATATGTGTGTATATATATATTAGTCAAACCCAAGGTCAGAAAAAGGCATGCTCCGGGCTGCTGCTCGTGGCAAGGTCAGTGGTCTGAAACCCATCAGAAAGACGCGGCTCGGCTGTCTGCTCCCCTAGTGACAGCCTCAGAGAGCCGCAGGGGCCGTCGTGTGCTGTCCTACAGGGCCTCGATGATAGAAATCGACTCGATGGCAATGATTTGAGTGCTTTGAAGGTCAGAAACTGTAGACAGTGTTCTATAAACGTCCTTCTCTCCTGTAAGGTGTCTGTAACACAATCAAAGGAAAACAATCGGTCTGCTCTCCAGATCTTCAATGGGACCATTTCCAGGGAGCCTGGCCACACACTGCCAGGCTGTGCCTTCTCAGATCCGCTGGCACTGCTAGGAAGGTTGTGGGCCCTGCAGGGGTGGGGGACTCTCCAGCCTGCACCCCAGCAATAGAGGCACTAGGCCAAGACTGGAAGAGCCCCGGCGGGGGGAGAGTGGGGAGGTTGAGGCAGTCACTGTGCCCTGCTTCTGACACTCTTCATGTGGCTGCTATGGTCACCCTTGAACTCAGTGAAGGCCAAGGGTCACCAGGGCAGAAAACACTTCCTTTTTACGGTGAGGGCCATATCGGGTCTCAACTCCACTGCTAATTAGTTGTGGTCTCTAGCAAGTAACCCAGCCTCTCGGTGCACCCAGTTTCCCCAGTGCTATCTGGAGTCCCCAGAAGGGCCAGGTACAGCGAGGCTGCTTGCAGCTGGGCCAGAACCAGCAGCTGCCCTCACCGTGCCCTGAAGCCAGAAGCCCAGAACTCAAAGGCTGAGCTTTGCTGAAGGTCGTCCGACAGGGCCTCTCAGATTAAGTAAGCGGTCCCAAGCTCCAGGCTGCACAAGTTGCTCCCTGGAACACGTGGCCCGGGCCCCCAATGTGGGCACACAGAAAGCCAGTTCACCTCTCAGGACAGTGGTGGTGTGACTGGATGTGGACACGCCCGCATCGCCCGCTCAGGGCTCCTGGAGCAGGGTCCCCATCTGCTCTGCACCTCCCGCACCAGACGCCCACTGCCCTGGGACTAAGAGAAGCCTCATCCCCACCCGCCAGGGCAACCCATGGTCCCCGGGTAGCTTCTGGACCATGTCACTCCCTTCCCCAGACTTGACGGCTGTCCCACCAACGGGCTCAGCCCTCTGTACTCATGCCTGTCCATGTGTGCATGTGTGTGTGCGGGCGCACCTGTGATAGATGTTCACGTGTTTTTGGTAGATGCATGTCCATCGGTGTGGTGTGTGTTCATCCAGATGTGTTTATGGTATACATGCCTGTGGTATGTCCATCTATGTGTGTGTGTCTGTGTGGTGTGCGTCCATGGGCACACACACACATCTGCAGACCCGTGCGATCCTTCAGCTTCCTGCTGCTGGCTGGTCTGCGGAGAAGAGCAGGCCCTCTTGGAACGCCTTGCCTACTGGAGCAGCACGGGGTTAGGGCAGCCTCTCTTGGCATAGTCCCAGCAAGCTTGCCTGGACTTGGCCTCCTGCAACTGTGCCCTTTGGCCTGCCTTCTCCTCTTCCCTCTACAAACCAACCTCGGCTCATGGGCAGCCTGCTGCTCCCCGTCCCTTGCTGTCACAGTCCCCTGCAGCTCTCCCAAGGCACAGGCCCCGTCGCCCTCCAAGGGGAGAAGAGAATCTAGTCAGGGGTCAGAAGGTGGAGGCAGAGAAGGGAGGGCAGGGCAAGGTTCTCTCTCTGTCTCTCTCTCTCTCTCTCTCTCTCTCACATGTGCAAGCAGGAGCCCCTGTTCCCCCCTACTCCCACCCCCCAGGATGTGCAGCACCCCTGAGCCCACCACCCTCCACCAGTGGAGACATCCTGGGGCACCATCTCCACTGTAATTGCCCACCTCCACGCACTCTCCCATGGGGTCCAGTTCATGAATGGGATGAATGGCTGGGGTGAAGCCTCATCCTGGACACAGGGGTACTGAGCAGTCACTCCTGCCCTGACTCTCACTCTGTGCCCAACTTGGGAGTCACTCAGCCATGCATTGGAGGGAAGGGGGAAGGGGAGTGTCATGGGAATCCACGTGGTTACCAATGCTAGAGGAACGTGGGGTATTGTCAGGGAGGTGGTGGTGGGGCAGGTGTGACCCAGGGACCCAACATTCATTCACTGGGCCTCGCTGCTCCTCCACAGGGGTGGGTGGGGCCAGAAGTGACCCTGGGGCTGTAGGTGAGTGGGTGGGCCCAGAAGTGACCCTGGGGCTGTAGGTGAGGACGTGCTCCATCCAGGTCACCACATGGAACCAGCCACAGACTGCCCATGCAGGCTCGCCACAGTGTAGCCAGGCCACCACGCAGCACCCTGGGAACGGGCAGCTCCTGGTAAGAGGCAGCCCTTCCGAGGTCACACCTTCCTAGGGTCTTCCTCAAGGTGCTCTGACCCCCACCCGGCAAAGAGGGCAGCTACTGGCTGGGAGGGTGGGGCAGGGGTGCCCGAAGCAGACACGTCCTACGGGGCTTCCTGCTGGGAAAGGGTGGCACAGCACCAAGAGGCTGGCAACTCTTTGCGGGGCCAGGGAGATGTGTCCTTGTCTTGTTTCCTAAACTGGTCTTTGATGGTGGTACCAAAGGTCTCCCCATTCGTAGCAGCAATGACATCCTCAGACCGTTGGTGGGACGAGTCCTGTAATGTGTGCAGCCCCCGAGTCCCTGCGTACAGCATTCAGAGCAGCAGGGCGGGGGAGCCTGGGACCCTCCCCCCAGTGCCAGCACTCTACACCGGGCCCAGCCACCCCAAACCCCAACCCCACCCCATTTGCACCCCGGCTGCCACAGCACCTCTGCACCCCACCTCTCCCGGTGCTTGGAGAAGAGGCCCACTGTGGCCTGCTCCAGGGGCCCAGGGCCCAGGACCAGAGCAGCTGCTGAGCTGTGGCAAGCCCGCAGTCACAGCTTCGGTTCACAGTGCAGATGGCCCTCTGTGAGGTGCTGGCAGCTCCTGCCCCGTCTGGGGTACCAGGGCATACACCCAAGGCTAGGAAGGGTGCCGCTGGGGCCAACCAGTTCCGCCGAGGCCCCAGAACACTGGGGGATGGCTCTCTGAGGCTGAGGCATGGCCGGGCAGAGCTGCAGCGCTGTCCCTCCATGGCGTCAACTCAGGGCGCGCTGTCAGCGCTGCCTCCTCCTCCGCACGGCCTCGCGCAGGGCAGCTGGCAGCGGCTCCTGGTTGTTGCAGATGTTGTAGTGGGCCAGGCCCAGAAGCTTGTTCAAGTCCTCCTGGCTATAGATCACTTTCGAGTAGTGGTAGGGGGAGTCAGACGGAGACAGGTTCACCCGGCCGGCCTCCTGCTCCTCGGGTGTCCTAGGGACCCCTGTGCAGAGAGCACATCGTGGGCATGGAGGGGCAGGGTGCTGGGGTGGAGGGCGGGTCTGCTGGGTCGGGGAGGCTGGGACACCAGGAAGGGGGTGGCGGCAAGCTGGCTCACCAGGGGCCGAGTGGTCCCGGAAGGAGTCGTTGACCAGGGGGAAGTACAGAATGACTGGGGCCTCAGTCCGGCCGGGGTCGGAGAACTTGTGGCACTCCCGAGGCTGGCGCTCCTCATCGAGGCTGGGAGAGATGGGCAGGAACGGGATGCCCTGCTCTTGGCACATGCGGCCCACCAGCTGCAGCTGCTGCAGGGGCACAGAGGACAGGAGAGGGCTAGCCTCGGGCTCCCTTGGTCCTGGACACTGACGTCACATAGGACCAAGCATCAGTCGGAGTGGACAGCCGTGCCGCAGCCCCTCAGAGCTCCACCAAACGGACTGTAGCCATCGCTGAGGCCAGCCATGAAGGGCACACACCTCTCACTAAATTAACACAGAAACTAAACGCTGGGGTGTTGACGGCCTGCAACCAGCTGGGGTGCAGGTGCAGCCAACCAGATTCACCATCACATCCTCTCCCCATTGCGGAGAAAGCCCCCTGAAGGAGCGTGAATGAAACCTCAGTTCTTTTCACAGGGAACGCTAGTGGTGAAGCAGTTATGTGCTGGGCGAGGTTCTGCAGGGTCAGCACTGGGAAACCACCCGCTGCTCCATGGAGAGAGGGCCGAGCACCACGTTCCTGAACTTGTGCCTCCACGTTGGTAGCCACAGACTCTCCCTTAACAGCCATGCTGCCTTCAAGTGAGCACATGGCTGGTCTGATCTCCCTACAGAGGCAGACATCCTCTGGCTCTCTCTTCCTGCTGTCGCCCAGCCCCCCTCTCAGCTTCCCCCAATGCAGCTGTTAGGCTTCCTCATTTGTGAGCTCAGCGTTACTGTCGATCCCACCCACCTTGTGGCGTATGTAACTACTGAATATGCATGTCTTAAGGCTACCTGTAACTACCCCAAGATAATACAGATGCTCTCTCTTCCCCCACTTCCACGTGGTCCATCAAGAGGAGCTGAGGTGAGCATGCTATCATAAAACGTGCCTGACTCCTTTATTGTACTCTCGCTCCCCTATCTCTCATAGCCTCTATGACTTTACTAGACCTTTACTATTTTATCGCCATACAATTGTGCCTACTGACCCATTGGTTGTTAGAGGCTGGTTTCCTGTGAAAAACTGCTCCGTGGGCATTTTTACTCCCGTAAGCAGTTCGATCTTGGAAACACACCAAGGGGGCCCCGGTGAGTCAGCATGGACTCCATGGTGGGGATCCTGGTTTGGTTCTTTTGACATGGTGTTGTGGTTAGATATTATGTCCACTTGGACCTGCGTGAAAGTGCAGGGGTGGAGTCCCACCTGTCACTCAGGTGGAAGCCTGGTGATCCCTCCTTGGAAGGAAGGGGAGATGCTATGAGCCTCTTCCTCCTCGCTGGGATTCTGTCTCCAGGGACGGCCCCATGGGGCCACCAGCCTGGAGAGCCGCTGACTCGGTCATGTTCACGCCAGCCTGGGCATTATCTGCCTGCAGCTACACAGAGGCTGAGGAAGGTTCTGACTAGCATGGTCTTGAATCACAATGGGCTGGGATGCCTTGCTGATCTAAAGCTCTTTTTTTCTACACAGAGGAGGAGTGTTGCTGCTTTTGTTTCTCTGCACAGCTCAGCACATAGCATGTGGGTCCCTGTCTCGTAGGGTTGGGAGGAAGCAAGCAAGGCACACACTGTGAAGCCGCCCTAGCATCCTCGGGTGCCACTCATCAGCTCCCCCACCTGAAAGGCGGCATTTAAGTTGTAGTCCAGCGACAGGATGAGGTCCACGTCCCGGGTGGGCTGCAGGAGGGGCGGGCAGCTGGTGTTGACAAAGTAGCCCACGTCCAGCAGGCACAGGCGGGGCTCCCCAGGGGTCAGCTGGTTAGGGAGTCCATCCAGTTTGGTGTCTAGAGAGGTGGGCGGGGTGGGAGGGCAGCCTTGAGCACGGGTGCTGAGGACACCACGCTTGCTCCCCTGGTCAGTGGCAGTCACTGGCTGCTCCTGGAAAAAGACTCCGCCCTCAGGGCCCACCCACCTGGCCCCAGCCCTGAAGCAACCTCCAGCCCCAGCTGAAGGAGAAGGCAGGAAACTCTACTTCCCACATCCCGTGGGGCCACACATGGAAGGCCTGGAGCCAAGGGGTGGGGTGAGGGGCCCAGGAGGGGCCTGGAGCCAAGGCCCACAGCTCTGGGAAGACATCAGGGGGCTGGGCCCCGGTGGGAGAAGCTACCTTTCCAGGAGGAGAAGTGAGGGTGCTGGAAATAGTCTTTGTGGAACTGGAGACCACGCAGAAAGTTGTGGGTGGCCTGGGCAAGCGGGCGCCACGTCAGTAGGCCAGAGAACAACTCCCTGATCATCCCAGCCAGGCTGGGTGGCACTTCCATCTTCAGCACTGGGACCTGCTCCTTGTCTGCACAGCCAGGGAGTGGGGCGTGGGTGCTAGCCCAGTCTGAGGGGAGTGACCCCGGAGAGGGAAAGAGCTGAGACCAGTGCCCCCACCACCACACACACACAGAGCTGGGAGTCACATGCCCACCCCCAGCACCAGCCCCGGAGCCTGGGCACCTACCCAAGCTGGTCAGGGTCTGAGCCCAGCGATCCCAGAATGGACTGGGCTCTGAGGACCAGTATAAGCTGTCTTGGAGGCTGGCTGCATATAGGTTGGTCCAGATACCTGGGAGCACAGACACAAGGGGATGAGAGCCCCCATTCCTGTCACAGCCTGACCCTTCCCTGCTGCCCGCCTCAGTGATGGGGCTCCCCCAGAAACATCCTCCCCTTCCCCATTCTCTCTCCAAGACCCCCTCACCTTCCAGGAAGCAGATGCGGGACTCAGGCATCCTCTTCATCAGCCGCCCCATGAAGAACTCGGAGCCGAAGAGCTCGGAGGGGATGAAGGCACCTTACTTGGAGAAACCGAGCTCGTAAGGGGAGAAATCACACCACTCTACGGTGGGAAGGGACCGCTGTTGGCCACCACCCTCCTGCCCACCCGAACCCACGCAGGGCAGCCACAAAGGACGGGGCGACTCCCCTCCAGTCCAAGTGACTCTTGAGTCGTGGGTGTCTGGATTCACTCGGGTCCCGGACCAGAGTGTAAGGAGAAGGGCATGAAAAACTGCCTCCCCAAACCATCCCAACCACCCCTTCCCCGACACCTGGCCGCCCGGGGCCTCAACCAGCTGCCTCAAAATGCCTCCAAATTCAAAGGTGGACAGGCCGTGCCCCTTAGTGTTGAGGGCATAGTACATGGGGAGAGGTTTCTGGCCGTGCCTCAGAGCCTGTCGCTGCTCCGAGAGCTTGTGGACATCAGGCTGTAGGGAGATACCTCCGTATAAACCCATTACTTCCTGGTCTCTGGAGATCTCCCCTCGCCCTGCTACCCAGCAGGGCTGCCTCCAGGTCCAGGCCCGTCCCCGTGGCCCGCCCTTCTGTACCCCATCATGTCGCATGGCCTCATTGATGAGGTCCCAGAGGTTGGTGAAGCAGGCCGGGTGTCCCAGGCGAGCGCGCTCCTCCAGCTCCTGGTAGTACCATTGCAGCTGGCTGGGAGCCAACACGCCCAGCTTGTTCTTGGTCACCTGCGTCTTCAGCAGTACGGTGGCGCCCCCAGGTCCTTCTGTGACCACTCTGGATCCTTGTAGAGGTTTTCTAAGGTCCTAGGCAAAGCCAGAGGTCGGGGGCAGACAGGTTCCTCTAAGAGTCCCCTGAGACCTCAAACCCCTTCGGACCTTCTCTCCCAGGGCAGCAGCCCGCGGGTGCCTTCCAGCTCCATGGAGACAGCCGAAGCCCATGGGGCACCTTGGGCATATCGCACCTGCCACCTGCCTCCTCACAAACCTTCCAATCTAGTCAGGGAGGCCAAGGGGCCACTGGAGAAGCCTTACCACAGGCACCCCTGCCTCTGCCCACTCACCCCCAGATCCACACTCAGCCTGCTCACCAAGTGGAGCCCGAGGCCCCTGTGATGTAGAAGACGCAGTCCAAGAGGCCCAGCTCCCTGAGGCCGGTCAGCTGCCCATACAGGGAAGTCATTGCCCAGACCCCTCCACCAGTAGCCATGATTGCCACCACTGAGACCTGGAAGGGCAGAGTACAGCTGGGCTCAAGGGAGGCCCTGCGGGGACTTCCAGTTGGTGGAGGGGAGGTCAGGGTACGCCGGGCAGTAAAAACCACAGGAGGAGAACACAGCAAGTCAAGTGGCCACTCAGTCCCCTGCCCCTGGCCCCACCACAAAGTTAGCATAGGTCAGAGTCTGGTGGGGACCCATGGAGCGGGTCTGAGTCAGAGCAGCTGAGGAGAGTCATGTCAGGATAACCTCCTTCAGCAGGGTGGGTCCTTTCGGGTTTTGACAACTCCAGGGAGCGTACAGGCCACAGGCCTTATCTCCCCATCCCCCGCCTGGGGAGTACGGCGGTCACTTCTTAAAAGACACAGGCTCACCTCAAAACCCCCAAATCAGCGTCCCTCTCTACTTGCAAGGAGCTCATTTCCTTAGGAGCCAGCCCAACCAGCAGAGAGGCCTGGCCAGATGTCCACCGAGTTGTCTGAGAGGCCCAGTCTTAAAAGCAGCTCCAGGCCAAGGGCCAACGCCCAGAGAAGGGTAGCTACCCCTGGTGGGGCCCATGGTTCTGACACTGCTCAGCCGCATCGGGCCCAAGATAACATCAAGAAAGCTCCGGGAAGTACAAGGGGGGTAGGTGGGCAGACGAGAGGCAAACACAAGTCCGCCTTACAACCAACCCTGGTCGGGCAATGGAAGTGTGGAGGCCCACTCAGCTTAACACTCGGCCTGAGACCCCCACACTCCTGCCCAGCCCGACAGACCTCATCCTCCTGCAGGTCTCCCTCCAGCTGCAGGGCCTGCTTCAGGGCCTTGGCCACCACCTGCTTCCTCCTGCTCAGGCAGGCCTGCTCCTCAGCACACAGCTCGAAGCCCAGACTCACGGCCAGCTCCCCTGGTCTGGGGGTGGGGTGGGGGGATGGACGGACAGTGAGGCAGTGCTCATCCTCGTCAGAAAAGAGGACACTGGGCCCATCTCCCTGCAAGATCCACGTCCATCTCTTCTCTCCCTTCAGCCTGCGTGCTGAAGCTTGGAGAGTGAGGGGGGAATGGTGGGCCCAGAGCCACACCAACACACCCGGCATGACAGCAAGGCCAGCCTGCTGATGAGGGTGTCCCTGAGGCCAAAGGTGGCCCTGAGTCTCAGCTTCTCCCTCCCCTGCAACGCTGGACCAGGGCTGCACTGGGGAGGGGGCACGGGGGCTGAGAAGGAACAAAGGCCTTTAAGTTGGGGCTGCTTATGCTCCTAGACACTGAGGGCCAGCAAAAGTTCTTGAAGGCCCAGCCACGTTGCTTCCACCCAAAAGGTCGTTTCCTTCTGGTCTTTGTGCTCCTCAAACCAGGCGTGTTACTCTCCTCAGCCCCCACCTCTCTCCCACCCAGTGAGGCCACACGCAGACTACAAGGCTGAGGAAGGACCCTCTCTGCTCTGAGCACCTTCCCAAGACTGGGAGCTCCCTGCTGCAGCCACCCGCTTGCTTCCGGTCCTCCAGGCCACCCAGCTGCACGTAGCGCCCTCCCTCCCCCGGCTGCTCTCCCCCAGCCCAGCCTCTCACCTGTCTTCTTTTCTCAGCTCCACCTTCATCAGAGGCTCCTGCAAACCAGCAAAACACCACTCAGAAAGGCTGGCACCTCCACCCCAACTTCGGCCCTGGGATGCCCCAGTCATCTCCACAGGGATGCACCCCCACAGCCCAGCCCAGGGGCTTGGCCCAAAAGAAAAGGGAGAGAAGGAGTCACCCCCTGCCCCCACCCCCGCACTGGCCTGAGGCCCTGTCCCACACCCACATGAGGTCTCTTCCTCTGAGTGAAGAGTACCTGGGACGTAGGGAAGTCCAGCCTCACGAGCTGGTCTGATGGCAGGGCCCTGAGCGGCACCACAGTTGCTCCTGGGGGGCGTTCTGCAAGGGGACCAAAACTGTACACTTACCCGAGTCTCAGAGCAGCGGTACCACCTGCCCCTGTGGGCCTGAATTCCAGGGGGTCAGTGGGGGGGGCACCCTACCTGCAGGTGGATACTCAGCTCCTGCTCCCAGCAGGTGGGGAAGTCGAAACGGAAGGAGTCGCTGCCTACGGTGGCCTCCTGAGATCCCTCGTAGGACCCGGGGACCACAAGCTGAACTTTTCCCTTTGACTCTGGAGAAAGGAACCGAGGTAGGGGTGGGAGGGGGTTCCTTGCCCGTGAGGTGTCTCCCGCCCCTGTGGCTGGCAGAGGCTGGGAGGAGTTACCCCCAGCCCAGCCCCCTCGGAGCAGGGTCATGGGAAAAGACCAGGTCTTGGTAAGCCCGGGCAGTTTCACCCCCAGCCCCTAGCCTTCGGAGGCTAAAGGTGGCTGGCAGCTTCTTCTTCCAGGATGGGCAGCTGAGGAAGGGGGAAGACATAGGCTGAGGGCCAGGGCTGTCCTGGTGACCTGGGAGACTCACCCTTCTGGTCCCCGGCCTCCTCCAGCCGCACATGCAAGCGGGAAAGCTCACGGGCCTGTGTTGGGAAGAGAAGATTCATATGCCGCCCCACCCACGCAAGGATACCTCACCACTACCCTTTCCCCTGCAGCCCGCGGTTCCTGCTCCTCAGTCCCATGTCCTCTGGAAATCATAGCCCCTCCCACTTTGCTCTTTCCTGGTCCAGACAGACTTGCAGCCAGGAGGGCAGGTGAGCAGATGGCCTGAGGGAGGGTGTGTCACTCACCACTACAATCCCAAAGCACTACTATCATCCCAAATCACTACTGTGATACCAAATCACTACTATGATGCCAAATCACTACTATGATCACAAAGCACTACTATGATCACAAAGCACTACTATGATCCCAAAGCACTACTATGATCACAAAGCACTACTATGATCATAATGCACTACTATGATCACAAATCACTACTATGATCCCAAAGCACTACTATGATCACAAAGTACTACTATGACCCCAAAGCACTACTATGATCCCAAAGCACTACTATGATCACAAAGCACTACTATGACCCCAAAGCACTACTATGATCCCAAATCACTACTATGATCCCAAATCACTACTCTGATCACACAGCACTACTATGATCCCGAATCACTACCATCATCCCGAATTAGTACCATGATCCTAAGTCACCATTACCATCCCAAATCACCACTATGATCCCGAATCACTACTATGATCCTGAATCAATCACTACAATGATCTGACTCACCACTAGGACACCGTTGCTGGTGAGCTGCTCCGCACAGTCTGTCCTGGGAAAAGCCATGAGCAGGGGTCAGGTTCTTGCCCCCAAGGAAGCCTAGGCAGTCCTTCCAACCACAGAAAGTCCCCGGGGAAGGACACCAGCCCTGAGCGCATGAGGCTCTCTCCTTCCAGAAGGGACAGATTTGACCCAGAGCCCCTCTCCCTACCTCGCAACCCCCAACTCCCCTGACCCCCGCAACCCCCAACTCACACACTCCGCAGGCGGAATTCGAAGTCAAACCGCTTCCCACCCTGAAAAAGCAAGTTATAAAGGTAAGACGTGTGCATGTATGTGGGCATGCATGTGAGTGGTTGTGTGCACATGTGAGTGTGTTTGCATGTGTATCCACATGGCTGTGCATGTGTGAGTGTGACAGTGGTTGAGTGCGTGTGCTTGCGTGTGAGTGTACCTGTGTATGTGTGTGAGGCTGCGTGTGGGTGTGAATGTGAGTGTGTGTGTCAGTATGGGTATGTGCAGATTCCAACCCAGATGCCAGCCAGGGGTGCCAATGCGGGGAGGGCTGCTGTCCATAATGTGGCCCCGAGGAGGGGGCCGCTCCTCGGGAAGCAGGTCCTGGTTGACAAGGGCCTCAGGCACCAGGGAAACCTGACCTCATGGTCTGTAAACAAGTTCTTTGAAGAGGGGCATTTAAGCAGCATCCCGTTGGTGGTACCGAGGGTGGCCGCCCATGTGGAGTCTTGCCTGCAGGCTCAGCAAGAAGCTCTGGCGCCGGAACTCCCCAGGCAGCAGAGTGCCCACGTCAAACAGCACTGACAGCACGGGGTCGTCGCTGGTCAGCAGGTCCTGGTCAAAGACTTTCAGCTCCACCATGTTCTGGAAGGGGAGCAGCGGGACAGGGCCATGGGGTGGGGGGTGGGGTGGGGGTGGCGCTGGGGGTACGCAGGGCTGGGCTGAGGCAGGCCCACCTTGATCTGCCTGTGCACCCGGAAGTGGAAGCTCTGGTTCCAGACAGGGTTTCTGCAGTTGTTGACCGTGCGCGTCTGGAGCCGGTGGTTGCAGGCCGTGGGCAGCCACAGGGTCACATAGAAGTCACGGTGGGTCACTTGGAGGAGAAGAAATGAGGGCCAATTCTCCCCCAAGCCATGCAGAGTTCACCACCAGAGGGATCCCTGGGGACGCACCAAGCCCCACCCTCCATCACCAGCCCTTGCCCGTCACTCTTTGCAGCCCCTCCTCCCAGGAACTCGCAGGCCCAGCCCTCCTGCCACTTCCCACCATCCCTGCCCTGCTCCAATTGCAACCTCAGTTCCCTTCTCCTCTCTCGGTCAACTCACCCACGTCCCTGGCAGGCAGGCTGTGGGCCTGCAGCACACGAATGGTGAGCAGGCAGGTCCCGGGCAACTTGGCCTGCAGAGCAGCGGGGAGGGGACAAGCTTGCTGTGGGATGACATGACCAAAGGCCGCAGGCGATGGAAGGGCGGTTGGGGCACCTGTGAGGGCTCACCCTGCACCAACAGGGCCAAGGCCACTCAGAACCCCGAGTCTAGAAGAGACAGGGCACGTCCATAGGAACTTACACAATGCCACATGACAGGTCTGTCCCAAGGGCTATCCATACATTAACTCAGCCGACTACTACGCTGCTTCACGAGGAGGCGGAGGCATGGAGAGGTGACCCAGCAACTGGCCGGAGACCCAGAGGCAGGATCGCTGTGCTCTCCGCTTCCCTCTCCTGGAACCAGCAGGCTTCCATCTTGCCACCTGTCTGCCCCAGCCCATGCCCTCGCTTACAAAGCTCTGGGTGGGCATACAGAAGGGCATGGAGGGAGCGGCCTGCTAGGACTAAGCTCCTGCTTGCTCACTCGCTCCTCCCTGTGCATCCCACCCCTGGTCAGGGGGCAGTTCTGGAAGCCTCCTCTGTGATGGGGCAGGTGGGAGGTTACCAGGCCAGGCAGCCCATGGGCGCCAAGCCCTGCGCCCTCCAGGTTCTCCGAGGGCAGAGAAACAAAGGACCCCAGGACTCCATCCCAAACCACCCCGGGCTCTGGGCTGAAGCCCTGCCAGGTGCACTGGGGCCAGGGAGCGTGTGTCAGCACACCCTTTCACTGGCCTCCCAGCTGCAGTTGGAAGTCCCAGCTGCATGCGCCCAGGGGTTCCTGGCAGAGGAAGAACCCGGGAAAGTCACCCATCTCATCAGTCTCAGGCCCCGACAGCCCAGGCAACTGACTCAGAGGGAGCAGGGGAGCAGCCAGGAGCCTCTCCCTGCCTAGAATCTCTGTGGATCCGCAGCCCAGCCATGCCCCTACCCAAAGCTGGCAAACACGCCCCCTACACCTGAAGACCACCGCGGCCACAGCCCTCCAGAGAAAGCATTAGCCAGGACTCAGGTGGGCAGCAAGGGTCAGAGTGGGCTCCAGTGCCACGCCAGTCTTACCAGAGCCATGAGGCTGGGGGTCCCAGGCGGGGTGAGCAAAGGCAGCAGTAGCCACTGGGCCGAGGACTGTGGGGTTTTAAGCCAAAATCCAAGTATGTCCCAACTGGCCTCCCTAGCCCCTCCCACCTGCATCTTCCGCTCCGCCCAAGCCCCACACCCTGCCCAAGAAATGAGGCACCTCAGCCTATACTGGGGCTACTGACACCCTCCCATGGGCTCAAGGTCCCCCACCCCTGCTGGGTTCCTGGAAAACCCACTGCCCCCAGCAGACACCACCTGGGCCTGCCCAGCCGGGTCCTGCTTTCAGGACAGCTCACCAACCACCCGTGTGAGCAGGACAGGATGGCATGGCTTGGAGGGGCCACAGGTCTGGGCAGCCGCCAGAGGTAGGGCAAGGGCAGAGTCCCCACCAACAAGGCTTGTAGCAACATCCAGGTACCAGTAGGACAGGAATGCCCAGTCTCCACTGAAGCAGACCCGGAGGAGGGGTGTATCCGGAGCCTATCATCACAGCAGGGGAGTGGCTGTTACTAAAAACAGCTCTTCAAAGCCAGGACCTGGGCCACCTGGGTACCCAGAGATGGCCAGGACTGGAGCTCCAGGTGGGCACCCAGGGGAAGGGCGCTCATCTCCCCTTTTGTGGGGGCAGCATGAGAAAGCCAGTTCCTTCTGCAGAGGAGCAGCCCAGGGGTGGGGGTGGGGCAGTTTATGTCCCCTGGTCCCTGTGCTGGTTAGGAGACACAGGCTCGTCCCCAGGCCACCAACCCCATCGCGAAGCAAACCAGAGTCCCAGTCAACGAGCCCTGGCAGAGAGTTAAAACAGGGTTGGCCTGCCGGCCAGACCGGAGTACAAGCTGTGGTCCCTGGACAGACAGGGAGCTAGCTCCTCTCTCTGACGTTTCCATCTGAACCCTCCCTGCCCTCCTGGAGACACAGAAAGCCACAAGGGGGAGGTACCACATGGAGCCTCCCCGGCTTTATTGAGCATGTCTTTCGAGCGAGCGAGCGGGCCCTTACAGAAACCCTCTCCAGGCACCAGGGCAGCCAGAAATGTAGGGACCATCATTATATCCACTTCACAGCTTTACAGAGGAGGGAGGACGCCGCAACTGGCCTCCACCCACGGGGCTGCTTCACCTGCGTGGCAGCTTTCTGGGAACCCTGACCTAGACACCTGCCTGGCACTTCCTGGTCCTCCTCCTATCACCCACGATAGTCTACAGGGTCGGTCCCAACCCAAACGGGGTTCTGGGTCAGACAGATTGCAGGGTGTCTCTGTGGGGGCCCATCTGGGGAGGCACCAGAGTGCCCCCTGAGCTGTGGGGGGGCACGTTCCCTGGGGGCTCCACTAGTCCAGGCCTGAGGCCTTGGTGAGGGTGTCGAGCAGTTGGAAGTAACTATACTTGAGGTCATACTCCATGTCGTACCAGAAGTTCACTGTGGGGAGAGCAAGCACAGGAGTGGGTGGCCCAGCTCTGACCCAGAGCCTCCCCAGCCCACCAGCTGGCCGAGGCCAGCAGCTCCTCACCAGCAATGCAGCCCTGGGCCTGCTGCACGTGGTGGAACCACAAGGCCGGCAGGTAGAGCATCTCGCCGGCCTGCATGGTGCAGCGGAGGGCCTGGGCCCCACGGTACTGTGGGTACCGGGACAGATCTGGTGTCAAGGGATCCAGTGGAAGCCAGGGCACCTGGGGATGGAGCAGGACCGGGGAACTCGGCCTTTGGCCTTGCCAACGGTAAGGGCCAAAGGTCCCCCTCCATCCGCCCTGGGAAGCCAGCCCCAGACGGCGGGACATTACGGAGGAAGGGGCCACCTTCCCAGGACCTTTGGGGCCCGCTTGCTCCTCGGAGATGGATGAGCTCGCCGCTCCCTGAGGCCCAGGGCCAAGATGGACACCTTCTCCATGGCCTCTTCATCCACCACCTCAAAGGTGCCCACCTCAGTGAGTCGGTAGGTTGATGGGGTGTACAGCTCTGATGCCAGAGAAAAAGGGGGAGCTCAGCAAAGAGTGCTCCCAGCCCCTCACACCTCCTCCCAGCCTCTCCGGTTGACTGCCTGGCCCCAGGGACACAGGCAGGGAAGCCTCACTACCCTTCCTCTGGTTTGGGGCCCATGCATAAGGCATGTCCCAGCCCTACCATAGGGGATGAAGGGTCGGTCGCTGGGCGGGTGTAACAGGAAATGTTTCTCTCCAGAGAGGACACAGTAGAGGTTTTCGTAGTGGTCCTTGTGCACTGCCAACACAAAGAAGGTCCTGGGCAGATTTGGCGGAGCAGGGCACATGAGAGGCAGAACCTGCCCACCCAGAGCCTTGCGCCTCAAGACAGCCAGGGGTGTAAAAACGAGAAAGTCCTGCGAATAAAGATTTCAACCTTCCATCCAAAGTGTCCCCTGATGTCTCCTTTACGCCCAGTACTAGTTCAACTTAGCCAGTAAAGGATCTCCATCCCTCTGCCATGAGCATGGTGCTCTTTTAAACTCCATCCGGGCTCAGACTGAAAACAGCCTCTTCAATGAACAGCCAGGATCCTGGAGGACAATGAATTTATAAGGGGGGAGGGGGAATCCCATTATTTTCTACACAGTTTCTGAAGCCCCCTCATTTCCCTCAGGGAGAACTCGGGAAGGGAGGGTGAGAACGTTTGAACCAACTAGAGGGACTGAATCAATGTCACTGAGCTGTCAGCGTAGAAGCTTGGTGTGTGCTTTTGCTCTGTGTATTCTCAACGACATAGTCAAACCAGACTCTAGGAGATGCCCAGGGGGGGCTAGGGTGGAGGGCATTCCAGATCCCAGCCATCAGGGACTTGGCACTCACCACACGCCCCATGCGGGTCATCTCTCCAAAGAGGTAAATATCCAAGCATCGGGTTCTCCCAAGTTCACCTCCGGGGCCAACGTGCCCTCTGAGAGATGTCTAGTGCGCCCCCACACCAAAGTCATCCCACCCACCACGCTGCAACGCCGCTCCTCCTCTGTTCGCAGAATTGTAGACCGACCCTCCAGGCCAGCCTCCCACCCTTGGCCCCATCCTGGCTCCTCCCTGTCCCTGCATCCCAGAGACACCTACAGGACGTCACTGCGGCCGCCTCCCCCAGCCAGAAGTTCACCGCGTCTGGCATCTTCCCTGCAGGACAGAGGAGGAGAGTTAGGAGTGGTTGTCCCCTGCAGGTCGGATCTGGGATAACACCCAACAGGATGTGGGCAGGGGTACTGCATGCGAGTGAGGGGCATCCCAGGGAAAATTGGCGAAGAAGCCATGGTTTGGAGGGCTTGGGGAGTGGGCCCAGCCCCCCACAGGCAAAAGTTAGAGCACTAATCCTTTGCAGTCAGTCAACAGTCAAGGCTTCCATGGCGGCAGGGCCTGACCCTGGCCATGGGGTGGTGGGTGTGGGCCAAGACAATCAATGTCACCGAGCTGTCAGTGTAGAAGCTTGGTGTGTGCTTCTGCTGTGTATTCTCAACGACTGCCCTCTGCCCCAGTCGCCCCCTCTCACCCAGAGCCTCGGAGGCCCAGGGCACGTGGGCTCCAAGTCGGGCAGCAGCTGGGGCAGCTCGGTAAGCAGGTTAGAGCACTGCTTCTGCACGTAGAGCACGCCAGTGTGCCGGGCCCTGCCCTCCAGGACGTCCAACACACCTCACAGGGGCAGCAGGCGCTCGGCTGGCATCACGAAGTGGTCTCCGCGCACGGAATCAGCATAGCCATCTGGGGTCACCGCTACGCTCACCTCCGTGGCACCCACCGTGGCCCTAGGGGAAGGGACTCTAAGAGCATGCCCACATGCCACAAGACAGCTCGCCCATCACCCTAGCCCAGCCCAGGGCTGCACCCACCTCAGATAGGGGAGCGACCACTTCTGCAGGGCATTGCGCACGATGCAGGGCCTGCTGGGGAAGACCCAGTCCCGGTAGAAGTGCAGTGGCATCGGGGCCTCATCCAGGTAGGGCACGATTGGAGGCACGCCAAGCTCTTAAGTGGGGTGGGAGGTAGATGTTGACATAAACAGCACCCAGCCACTTACGGATGAGATGCCCTCTCTGGGCAGGCCACAGGGTATCACTGGGCAGTGCTCACTGGGGAGGGACCAAGAGACTCTGGATCACCAGAAATAGAAGGGGATTTTCAAGGAGGAGGCTGCCGCACGCCTACTCCAGGAGGGGCCACACAGCCCAAGAGCAGGTGAGCAACATACTCTGGTGTCAACATGTGGAGGGGTGGAGTCTAAGCTGTCATTCAGGTTGCAGCTTGATGACCTTATTTGGAGGTGCCCACGGAAATCAATAGCTCCCTTCCTGTGAGACATTCCTGCTGACAAGACACACAGAGCTACACTAGAGCCCTGGAGCCGCAGGGCTCACTTGGAGACCCCTGCTAGCGCTGGGATGCCTCCACCACCACTGGGTCCACAAGGCTTTCCACCCACTGGCCTGTGATCTTCCTGCATCAGCATCATTGCTTGTGTTTCGTGAGTAGGAAGAGGGATTTATAGACTGGTATTGGACATATGGGCTAATATCAGACTTAAGGACTTGATCTGGACTGGGCTGGGATGTTTTCTTAATGTACAATTTTTCTTTGATATAAAGTTCTCTTTTAAAACACATATAAGTGTCTATGAATTTGTTTCTCTGGTCAACTGGGGCTAACACAGCGGGACTCCTGCTTGGCCCAAACCCCAGTCCTCCCTGGGGCCAGACTCTTGGTTAGCTTCCCTAGCTGCGGTGGTGGACCTCTAGCGAAGTATAGAAAAGCAGCCTCAGGCACCACGCAGGGAGCTCCCCGTGGCTGGGGGCAGCAAGATGAAGGAAGAATGCCTTCCAACTGCGAATATTCACTGAATATTTTGGAATGTGCTCAGCACTTGGCTTGGCCAGTGTGAATGGGTCCTTTCAAGATGCTGACAGCCTCATCGGGGAGACATGCCTATAACCTGAACGCCCTGGGTCTTCCATAATGGTACCGTGCTTTGTGCTGCCTGGGTGGCTTTCTCTTGCTGCCCTTCATAAACATCACTGACTCCCTGTTGTGCTCCTGGCTGGCTCCTCGTCTCACTGAGTCTACCTACAAACACTCCCAACCTCCCTCGCCCTCACCTTCTCCCTCTCCCATGCCACCTCCTTTGGGGCCCCTCCACTCACAAGTCACCCCAAGAGCCTTCCTTCCCCCAGCTGGCTATTCTTCTTCTTTAGGAACTTGTGAACCAAACCACCCACCACCCACCCCCTCCGGCCCCAGCCCACAACCATTTCTAGTAAACAAACAACAGTTGCCCTTGAGTCGATTCTGGTTCCTGGTGACCCGGGATGTCAGAGTGGACCTTTGCTCCACAGTTTGTGGCCCTGACTTTTCTGAAAAGGATTGCATTTCCTTGGGGGTCCTTTAGGAGTAGGCAAAGTGCACCGACCTTCCCATTAGTAAGACAAATGCTTAACCATGGACACCACCCCGGGGCTCTGAAAAACTCCTCGTCCCCTTCCTGCGTGCATGTCCACTTGACCACCTGCACCGTCAAGCACACTATCTACGGGCCCTGGTGGTGGTCGGTGCTTAAGCACGTGGCTGCTAACCAGGAGGGGGTTGATCTCAGTCCACCAGGTGCCCATCGGGGGAGAGACATGGTGGCCAATCTGTTTCCTCAGACACAATACGGGGCAGTCCTACGACTCCAGTGACAGGTTTGCAAACAGGTTAATATACTATCTACTCAATTGATTTCCACTGGATAGCTGTCTCTGTCCCCGGCTAGAATGTGATCTCCATGAGGGTGGGGGTGTGGGTTACACCTTCCCAGGATGGAGCACAGTGCCCAGCACGCCCATGATCCCCAGTACACACTGGCTTAATGACTGGATGAAAGGCTTACAATATCTCCTGCCACAGTGAACTAACTGGTTCCCCTGGCTTAACTCCCCTCCTTCCAAAAGCATTTATCACCCCAGCTCCAGACAACCTCTTGAAAGGCAGCCTCATGTTGTCACTCTGAGCAAACCTCCTTTGATGACTTACCACTTGGAGAATAAAGTCTTCCTGGCCTTGGTAACGGGGCCCAACCCATTCTTCTCCTCTGATTAGCCTCTGCCTGGAGCCGGCCCCTTACCACACACCCTCCCTGCTCCCTGGCCCTGCAGCTCCCTCCATTCTTTCCCTTGGGTAGAGCGGAAGGTCCCCCCTGTGCTTCAAGGCCACTGCCCTCCCCTGAACCACAAGGTCGCGCGCCTCCGGTGAAGTCATCCGATTAGTCTCACGGTCAGTAGGAAAGTGGGGATGTCTTTAGCTAGATCAGAAATTGGAGCTGAATAGGAAGGTCCCAGGGGACCTGGGAAGGTGGAAAGGGAAGAGCTGATTGGTACTTGAAAGTCACTGGCAAAGAGGCAAGGAGGATCCTGCCTAGTAGATACAGGAACGCGGAGGGGTGACACGTGGCCAAGCTGTGCCAGCCCACTGTAACAGGCACCGCGGAAGATGACACAGTAAAACCCTGAGATTCTCACAGAAATTCTTAACAGAAGTGGTAACTGCTATTTTTAGCCCCTTTATGTTTTCTACTCTTCTTCCATTTTGATTTTCTTGCATTTGAATAGATTTCTTTTGGGGTACGGTCACTCTTCTATCCCAGGGCTTTGAAACGAGAGAATTTCGAAGGAGATCTAGACAATTCCTTTGACCCCATAATTCCTCTGCTAGGAATTTAACCAACCAAAATACACATGGCAAAACGCTTCACTATCCCGAGCGCACCAACCTGTCTCTGACTCAGAGTGTTTGCCTTCCGTGAACTGCCCCCGCATGTGTCTGCACACTCCCTCCCTCCCCGCCCTTGAGTCTGTGCCCAAGAGCCACCTCCTCATTGGGGCCTGCTCTACTCACCCTATTGAACCTATATCCCGGAGCCCCTCATTCCACTTAACTGATTTCCCCACATTTATCTTCTAACCTACTTTCTCTTCATTTAGTGTGCCTACGGCTAACTGTAAGGAACCCCAGTAGCTGCTAACAGCAAGGTCAGTGGTTCAAACCCATCGGCCACTCCTCAGGAGAACATAGATGCTGTCTGCTCCCTTAAAGAATTTCAGCCTCACTAACCCACCCAAGGGGAGTGGGTATTGTTTTTATCTCCACAGGGAAAGAGGGACCAGACTTCAACCCAATGCTCCAAGATGTGAATGCAGCATGCCAGCATGCAGTAGGGAACCAGTGGAGAGGTTTGAGGGGCCGGTCCCAATCCCAACTACTAAATGGACACCTGCCCCTCCCCCCAGAAGAATTTATTTCAAAGGGCGGCATTGAATCTGAAGCTCCGGGAGAGGGACATATCTTATCGGAGCACACGGGAGCAGAGGAAGGGGAACGAGGAGAGTGGAGCACATCCTGGACCACCAGGCCATGGGGACGATATTTCCAATTAGAACAGCCAGTTCACAGAGAGGACCACATGGCCAGCCAAACTAGGAGACATGGCGCCCCTCACTGACTCATAGCCCTACAGGGGACAACAATGGAGACACAGTGTGGGAATTGCACCCAATATGATCCAGCCACACTGAGGCAAAACACTAAAGGGGTGCAACAGCAAGGGATTGGAGTGGCGAGGTCCCCAGGGAATGCTGAAGGTGGACTTTGGAGCCAGCATGGTGCCCCAACAGACTGGACTGGAAAACACTCCTAAAGGCCAACAAACAATCCTTGAACTAACTACAAGCTTTTTTTTCTTATTGTGTTTTGTTTTGGTTTTTGTCATTGGTTTGTTGTTGTTTTGCTGTATATTGTTTCTTGGTTTTGCTCTGTCTTGTTTTTGTGCATGTTATTACCTCCTCAGGTCTGTCTAAATAAGATAGGCTGGATGAACAATCTGGAGGAAAAAACAATGGAACCAACAGTTCCGAGGGGACATGGGAGAGGGGGAAGTGGGGGGAAAGGTAGTGGTGTTAACAAACCCAGGGACAAAGGAACAAGTGACCCAAATCGGTGGTGAGGAGGGTGTGGGAGGCTTGGTAGGGAATGATCAAGGGTAATGTAACCAAGAGGAATTGCTGAAACCCTGGTGGGGACTGAGCATGATAGTGGGAAAGGAGGAAAGTCAAAAAAGGAAATAGAGGAAAGAGCTGGGAGGCAAAGGGCATTTATAGAGTTCTAGATAAAGACATGTACATAGGCAAATATGTTTATATATGAGGATGGGGAAATAGATCTGTTAGGTAGCTTAGCCTAGGTAATTGGGAAGTCCATTTACGCATGCCCAGGAGAACCAGCAAAGGACAAAGCTGGATTTTCCCGCCAGTGGGTGGAGATGGGCGTTACACCTGGAGCAGCCCACCTGGGCCAGGTTACTACAATTCAGCCAATGGGATCGACCTGGGGTCGTTCACCACGCCTCCCCCAGGAACCCTTAAGAAGGCAGGAACCGAGAGGGAGAGGGTCTGGTCATCTCCGTGGGAGGGGAGAGATCCTTGCGTGTCCCGGAGCAGTCTCTGCCAGGCCGCATGGTCAAAGGAATCCTATGGGTGCCGCGTAAAACCTGATGCTTCTTTGAACTTTCATTAAATTCACTTGGATCATGAGCCCGGCTTCAGCATAAAATCTTTCTCGCGCGGAGCCAAGGACCAAGGCTGAAATCTAGTCCCGGAGAGAGAGACCTTACAGATCTATGTGCATATATTTATAGGTTTAGTATTAAGGTAGCAGAAGGACTTTGGGCCTCCACTCAAGTACTCCCTCAATGCAAGAATACTTTCTTCTTTTAAATTGACACTCTATGAGGCTCACCTTCCTGATACAACTGCTGAAGACAATGCGGGTGAATAAGCAAATGTGGTGAAGAAAGCTGATGGTGCCCGGCTATCAAAAGATAATAGCATCTGAGGTCTTAAAGGCTTGAAGGTAAACGAGCGGCCATCTAACTCAGAAGCAACAAAGCCCACATGGAAGAAGCACACCAGCCTGTGTGATCAAGAGGTGCCGAAGCCATCACTTATCAGGCATCAAAGAACAAAAATTCATATCATTGTGTGCTCACCTCCCTGATTTGATCGCTGAAGACAAATGGGTGCATAAGCAAATGTGGTGAAGAAAGCTGATGGTGCCTGGCTATAGAGTCGGGGTCTTAAAGGTTTGAAGGTAAACAAGCAGCCATCTAGCTCAGAAGCAAAAAAAGCCCACATGGACAAAGCACACCAGCCTGTGCGATCACGAGGTGTTGAAGGGATCAGGTATCAGGCATCATCAGAACAAAAAATTATATCATAGTGATTGAGGGGTGGAGTGCAGAGTGGAGACCCAAAGTCCATTTGTGGGCCACTGGACAACACCCCCTTACAGAAGGGTCTCGGGGAGGAGACAAGCCAGTCAGGGTGCGATGTAGCAATGATGAAAAATACAACTTTCCTTAAGTTCCTAAATGCTTCCTCCTCCCCCACTATCATGATCCCAATTCTACCTTGCAAGTCTGCCTAGACCAGAGGATGTACACTGGTACAGATGGGAACTGGAAACACAGGGAATTAAGGGCAGATGATCCCTTCAGGACCAGTGGTGTGAGTGGTGATGCTGGGAGGGTAGAGGGAGGATGGGTTGGAAACGGGGAACCAATTACAAGGATCTACATGTGACCTCCTCTCTGGGGGACGGACAACAGAGGGGTGGGTGAAGGGAGATATCGGACAGGGAAAGATATGGCAAAATAATAATTTATAAATTATCAAGGGTTCATGAGGGAGGGGGGAACAGGGAGGGAGGGAAAAAATGAGGACCTGATGCTAGGGGCTTAGGTGGAGAGCAAATGTTTTGAGAACGATGAGGGCAATGAATGTACGGATGGGCTTTACATAATTGATGTGTATATGGATTGTGATGGGAGTTGTATGAGTCCCTAATAAAAAGATTCTTTAAAAATATGTTGTGTTTCCATACACCAGCAGCAAACAATCGGAAAAGGAAAGAAAGAGAACAATTCCATTTCTAATACCATCTAAACAACTAAAGGAATGAGGAATAATTTTTTTAATAAATCATTTTATTGGGGCTCATACAACTCTTATCAGAATCCATACATACATCAATTGAGTAAAGCACCCTTATACATTCGTTGTCCTCATCATTCTCAAAATTCGTCTTCCACTTGGGTTCCTGGAATCAGCATTTTTCCTTTTTTTCCCCTACCCTCCCTCTCCGCTCCCCCTCCCCCTCCCCCATGAACCCTTAATAGTTTATAAATTATTATTTTATCTTATCTTACACTGCCCCGCGTCTCCCCTCACCCACCGTCGCATTGCCCATTTCCCAGAAAAGAGGTTACATGTAGATGGGACTGAGGAATAATTTAATGCGGGAGACAAATACTAAAAATACTTCTGAGGGAATTTAAAGAAGACATAAATAAATTAGAAGGCTTAATATTGTTAAGATGACAATATGACCAAAGTGATCTGCAATCCCTATAAAATTTCCAACAGCTTTTATGTTCCTTTTAGGGGAACGGAATGTCAATTCTCAAATTCACATGATTGCAAAGGGCCTCAAATAGTAAAAATGATCTTGAAAAAAAGAAGAACAAAATAGGAGGTTTCAAAATAAAAAATAAATTTTTAAAAATAGGAAGTTTCATCCTTTCCAATTTAAAAATGTACTGTAACGTTGTTAGGCAGACTAACGCAGGGATGGGATGTCCCTTAAGCCATGCCCAGAGAGCCAGGCAAGGGAACAAAGAGCGGCACACTGCACATGCTCAGAGGCTCAGGTTTCCCACCAGTGGGATTGGGTGGGTGCTAAACCTGGATCGGCCCACCTGAGCCAGGTGAATTCAATTCAGCCAATGGGGTCCATCTGGGGTCGTCCACCACGCCTCCTCCTGGAATCCATGAAAAGGGAGGGGCGGGGGAGAGGGAGGGGGAGAAGGGAGAGAGAGAGTGAGTGTGAGAGAGAGAGAGAGAGAGATCTAACAGAGAGCAGAGAGTCGCAGGGAAGGAGAGATCTTTGCGTGACGCTGAGCAGCTTCAGCCAGGCTGCATGGTCGGGAGGAGTCCTATGGGTGCTGTGTAAAACCTGAAACTTCTGCTACCTCTCATCAAACTCACTTGGTTCACGAACCAGGCTCTGGCGTGAATTCTTTCTAACGAGGTACAACTCAATCTCCCGAGAGATCTAACAAAGCCACAATCATCAAAAGAGTGTGGTATTCCTAAGAGGGCAGTCCAAGGAGTAGAAATGAGAATCAAGAAATACACCCGTACACCTATGGTAACTTGTGATTTGACAATTATGTGAATGCGGGAAGACCCACTTATCCAATACACAGTGCTATGACCACTGAGTCGCCACATGCAAAGGAATGAAGGCAAATGGACCGATACCTTACATCATGTATGTGGAATTATAAAGAGACTTCTCCCCAGATTTGTCTCCCCAAAGACATGTCAAACACTAGAGCCTATTTGCCAGCATATGGTGGGAGGCCAGATGCTTGGAGACATCCTCCCTGAAGGCAGTCATTGGCCAGACAACTGTCTGCTCCCAGGGCAGGTAGAGGTCCCCCCCTCCCTGCTGTTAAGGACAATGGGCTAGTTCTCCCTAAATGCTTGTGACCATTAGCTTGGTTCCCATAGGAAGAGTTTACACCCTATTGATAATGGTTTCTATGGAGACCCAGAAAACAGGTCAAACCAGCTCAGTGACATTCCAAGTTAGGCTGCCATCCTGAATCTAGGATCTGCCCTTGTCACATGTGTGCCCCCAATCCCTCCTCTTCCTATTGTGTATATCCCTATATTGTCCCCCTCTCATTGCTGTATACCCTATAGTGCAACCCCTTCCTGTGATGTATGTCTTTACCTGTAATTACTGGTCTTGCACATCCCCCAAAGATATATAGGCCTGGGTTATGTGTTTTTGTAGTCAGAACTCCAGAGCCTCGGAGCACTCTGCTGATTTTCTTTAGATGCCTTTCCTCCCACATACCCAACAACCCGTTCCCCTATTTTAGCATTGAAAGTCCCTCCACCCAGGCCAACTGGTTTGATCATGTATTCGATTTGCATGCAGCCCCTCCCCTCTCCTGAGGGGTAGCCTCAGTGAAGGCACTGACAGGCTCAGAATCTTGGTTTCCTGACCTGTGCGTGTGCTGGAAAGTTTACATGGGATGATAAATAATAACACGGATCGCAATGAACAATTATAAGCACTTACTATGGGCCAGACGTTGTTCCTCAGTGCTTCTAGCAGGCACACAAATGCCATGTCCTTGGGGCCTACAAGAACTCAGATTCCACTTCAGCAGATCTGAAGCAAGCTGTGAGAAATGGAGTTTCTACAACAGTGAGGACCAGGATTCTAAGAAGGATTGAGGCATTCAAATGACCGTGATGGCAAAGACCATGTATTGAGTATACTGTGGGTGGCCAAAAGAATGAGCAAATCAGTCCTGGAGGAAACCGAACCAGGACATTCTTCGAAGAATGTTCCTAGAAGATAGAATGGCAAAATTTTGTCATGCTGATTTTGGACATGTCGTTAGGAAAGACCAATTGCGAGATGAAAACATCATGTTTGGTAAATTAGTGGATCTGGGGAAACTCTTCATGACACGGACTGGCACAATAACCGCAACAATGACCTCAAACCTGCCAATGGGCAGGAAGATTGCATACGATCTAGCAGTAATTTGTCCTATCCGGCATAAGGTCACAAGGAATCAAATTTGCTTTGCTGGCGACTAACAACAACAAGGTCTTTCTATCATTCAATCTCAACCTCGAACACACAACCTAAGAACTATTTTTCACTTCCCTTGTACACACAGCAGAACAAAGGGGGTTCAATGATTTTTCTGAGGTTATAGAGCTAGAAGGACATAGAGCCAAGACTGGACAATGGAGCGATTTGACAACAGAGACATTAATCTTAAGCAGGACCTTTGTCTCCCACAAAGATCATAGGCATATCCATAACGGACTTGGCACAAGCTCTTCCACATGGCAACCTTTCAGCAGATAGTTGATATCTTAGTGCCATCCAGTTGACACCAAATCAGCGACTGTATAGGGCAGGGTAGAACTGTCTATGTGGGTTTCTGACACTAAATATTTACAGCCGTAGAAATCCTCATCTTTCTCCCACAAAAGTCCGTATGATTGTTATTAATTGGGTCAGAAGTCACTTTAATGGTGACCAAATCCTTCCTCTTCTTGGATTCAACATTATACCCCACTGCTTCTAATAGCTCCTCTACCCAAACCAAAACAGGCATGAGAGAGTTGATTCTGACTCATGGTGCCTTATGTGTGGATTCCATAGGACTTTCAAGACTATAGGCTTTAAGCAGGTTTCCAGGCCTTTCCTCCATGGTGCCCCTGTGTGGGTTCCAACTGCCAATGATTTGTTGAATAGTTGAGTGTGGAACTCTTTGCCCTCCTCCAGGAACTCCAATACCCTTGAAGCTGTCTATTCACAAAGGACTGTCCTTCCAACCAAGGCTCAGAGTGCTTGTCTTCTCTCTCTCGTTTTCCTTTTCATCAAGTTGTTTGCGACTCCCCAGGAGTTGGGTCCCAGGGACATATTTATATGTAATTATGTCCCTGTCATCTACAACATGATCATGATAAATGGAGAAAATACTGAAATCAGTGCTATCTTCTTGCTGCGATCCACAATAAATGATCACGCGAGGCCCAGTCAAGAACCCAAAGGACGTATTGCATTGGGTAAATCTGCTCTATGAGACCTCTTCCTTTTAAAAATTTTTTTGCAGCTGGGAAAGAGAAAGGGGAGATGGGCTCTTCTCCCAAGTTGGCATCCCTGCCAGGACACCCCTACTCAAATCTTGCCAACTTCACTCCCGAATATAGTTCCCTGCTACTCCTGTAGAACTGCCCCGTGGAAGGACCAATGGTCTAAAGATTCAGAATGGAGAAGACAAATGCCAAAAGCCATAGCCTAGCCCTTCACAGCCAGAGTGTGACCCCACAAGGGCCCCCACACACAGACACTTTCTAGGGATCTTAAGTTGTTGGGGCTTAAGGGGAGGGGAGTGAGGCTCTAGCAAGCTAGGATCCCATTCCAGGCTGTGGGCACATATCCCGAGCCCTTGATGGGGAGGCCTCACGTACCCAGTGGGTCCAATGGAATTCTGGGTATATGGGCCTGTGGGAGGGAAGCCACCTTGGGGGCTGGACCAACCCAGAACATCCCAAGTTGGATGGGGTACAGGGGCCTGGGCAGGATCCCTCCTCCTTTCCATCCCTCATGACCAACCAGACTAAAAAAGTCTTGGGCAGGGAGGGGGCCTGGAGCAGGACCAGGGTTGGGACAGGGGGCCTGGAGTGAGGTCTCAGGTGGGTGGGCCAGGCAGGGCAGGAGTTCTGGGGCCTGGGCAGGCACCAGGTGGGCTGCAGACCCACATCAGGGGTCATGGTGGCAAGGCCCGGGTGGGCAGGAGTCTGGGAGAGGGCGGGGAGGCCGCAGGAACCACACCTGGTCTGTGAATCCCTAGGCCTTGCCCATCAGGTCATTTTGGCCCATGGAGGTGGTGCGGCTCTGAGGCTGGCTCACTCAGCACTCAGAGCTTGGCCTGCTCATGTCCTGAGCCCTTGGCCTGCACAGAAAGTGCTGGCTGGCCTCTCGCCTTGTCCTCAATAGTGGCTCCAGCTGCTGCCAAATAGGCCAAGGCTTAAATGGGGCCATGGGCTTCCACCTGTGCGCCCCGCCTCTTCATCCTTAAAGGTGTCACGCGTTGCAGCCAGAGACCTCTTTCAAAAGTGTTCTCCAAAGTGTTTAAGAGCAAGGATGTTACCTTGAAGCTTAAGGTGTACCTGACTAAAGCCATCTGTGTCATATATTCAATGGCCTTGTATGCACGTGAAAGTTGGACATGGAAAAGGAAGATCAAAGAAGAATCAATGCATTTATATTGGGATGCTGGTGAATAATATTGGAAGTACTATGAACTGCCAAAAGAACAAACAAATGTGGGTTAGAAGTACAGCCAGAATACTCCTTAGAAGCAAGAATGGTGAGACTTCCCCTCACGTACCTTAGACATACTGTTAGTGAGAAATCAGTCCCTGGAGGAGTAAGGACATCCTGCTAGGTGAAGAGAGATAAGCGAAAATGAGGAAGACCTTCAGTAAATGGATTGACACAGTGGCTGCAACAAGGGGCTGAACCATAACAACTATTGAGAGGATGGTGCAGGACTGGGTGGTGTTTCGTTCTATTGTCCATAGGGTGGCTAGGAGTTGGAATTGACTCAATGGCATCTAACAACAGAAACAAAATCTACACCCACTACTAACAGGACAGGAAGTTTTCCAACCCCTCACATCTCTCAACCCCAGGAACAGAGATGCCACCTTCCTTCTAGCTGTATAACCAGTATCTAGAACAGAGCTCAACGACGAAGTGCCTAACAAACCTGAAGTAGCTGTTACTTAGCTCCATGCCTCATAGTTCTCAGTTCCCCATCCCCAAAACAATAACATCGGTGTTGTTGTTTGTTGCCATCAAGTTGATTTCTACTTACACCTGCCTCAAAACTGCCTACCTAGTAACCCACCTTATGAAAATAAGGCAGAAGGATGACTCTTTCCCACGGTGTCTGCAGACTATGACTTACCACTCTGAAGGCACTGTCATGTAAATGTTGAATGGCTAGCTGAAAGGTTGACAGTTGAAACCCACCAGCTGCTTCAAGGTAAAATGATGGGGCTGTCTGTTCCAGTAATGTACAACCTTGGAAAACTTACATAAGGAATTGACTGGACTGCAATGAGTTTGCTGTACCTGGAATGATGATGCGACCAGAGAAAGAATGAGAGGGAAGCCTGAACAGAAAGCACTGCCCTGCCCTCCATCTGGCAGTTTTGTGATTTTTTGAAACAGTTGGTTCGAATGGAACAAGGAATAAAGAGGCGGAGTGCATGGCAGTTGAGCGCTATTTGCCATTCTGACCAAGTGCCTCTGTGAGAAAAGGGGGAGGGTAGGGTTGATCTTGGTCTTGATCAAAGTCCAAGAAAATATTTGCATTTCCAGAAAGTGGGAGGTTTTCCAAACCAGGGTAGTAGCAGGAGCTGCTAGCTCTCACATCTGGCCCTGTGGACCCTGTTCAAAGAATCTCCTGCACTGGGTAAGAGGTTGGTGGTTAGGCAGAGAGACAAAGAGAGAGAGTTGAACTTCCTCTGGTTGTGTCTGGTCTGAAGGGGTTTGTCGACAGGCATCCTGGCTCTTTCCCAGCCTGAGCCCTTGAGCCTCCTCAATTCCACGCTCCCGCTTCCCCGGCCCCCCACAGGGACACCTTCCAGAGGTCTTCCTGTACCCATATGTGGATTTTGACTTTTCCTTCTTTTGGCTCTGCTTAGTGGCAGGGCATTTGAAGGGTGGTTGTGGACTTTGTACAGTTGTCATTAGGATAAATGCGTGATAATTTCCTAAATTTCTCCTCCCGCAGCTTTAGGCTGTGTTTCCAAACTCCCGGTCCTCACAGAGGCTCTGAAGAGGGGGCAGTGGCTCTGATTCCACCTGGCAGTTCCTAGTTGAGCACATGGATGTCCCATCCCAGTCTAGCCATGGCACCAGGGATCACGGTGCTAGGAGAGGGGCAAATGGGTCCTCCAAAGGAGATGTGTAGTGACCACAAAAGTGACACACTTATGGTTATCTACTAATTGTACATGGTGGTGCTTGGCCCTCTCAAGGTGGAAACATACAAATTAGCCTATGCTCTAAAAGCAAGGGTACCTGCTTGTGCCATGAGGTTTTGGAAAGTTCTTTCATGGACACAAAGAAGGGTGGCTGATCCAATCCTTCAGCAGCTCATCAATCATTGAGTATCTCAAGCTGATTTAGAGTAGTGTCCAGAGATCTAGTGGTGAAATGGGGTAGAAAGCTGCGGGGCGCTAGCTAGGGAGAGAATATGGAGTAATTTGAGCCAGAAAGAGTTATGAATGGGAGGCAGAATGAATATAGAAGGGATCTGGGAAATGAGTTTGGATCTATCTACCTCTTGAAGGATCTCACCCTTCTCTCTTCTCAACTGCTTCCTATGCAGCCTCGGTCTGCCTACTCTGTGCTTCGAAACCAGACAAGCGACAATGCAGACACACGCACTCACAGGCACGCACGCGCACATGTACACACACATGTACAAATACACTCCGAAGAAGCAAAACCTACTTCTGGTGAATCCAGTCAATTCAGATGCATAGCAATCCTAGAGGAAATAGTAGAACTTCCTGTGTGGGTTTCTGCCACCATAAATTTGTCCATTGTCAGACGGCCTCATCTTTCTCCCTCTCAGAACAGCTAGTGGGTTTGAACTGCTGGCCTTGTGATTAGTAGTGAGATGCTTTACCCACAGCATCACCAAATCTCCTTAGCAAGAAGGATATTACCACAATCACCAACACCTTTTTCCTACTTTTCTGGGGGTTAGGGAAGGAAAGAGTACTGTTCAGCATTCGACTCCCTTTAAAGAAAATGGGAGGTCCAGGGTGATGACAGCAGATGGCTGGAACATTCCAGCCTGGCATCCTGGGTCACCCGGAAAGATTCTCCCTTGTGGGCTCTATGAAGCAGGCACACTCAAAGACCACAGAACCTCGTTCTCAGCTGTCAGCCTCGGGTCTTGGGTTTATTTGGACCTGCTGGTGGGAGAGGGCTGCTCGATGGAGAGCCTCATCACCTAGCATCGTGGCTGCTCCGACATGATACCTCTGAGTCATGTAATTTATATTTCATGCACAATTGAAGCAGCTAATGGTGTCATTCTCCAAGGGGGAAACAAGTTGTTACAGTGTGAATTTCATTGCAGGCGTGTGCCCTTTCCTTTGTCCCCAAGTGCCCCAGGGGAAGTTCCCAGGTAGCCGTCTTGTGGGTGTCCAAGAGAGTGGACAGGCCCCAAGGTGTCAGGGCTAAGGAGTGGTGGCAAGGCCAAAAATGCTTTCTCTGACTTCTTTTTGTGTGCATTGAGGCGGTGGAAGTAGAGGTGGCAGCTAAAACTGCCCAGTGGTCTCACCATTTTTTCCTCACCTGTACGTGTGGGATTGGGCAGGGCTAGAGTGTGACTCTTCAGTTCTCCTGCTAACATTGATCGATATTGGACAGTGGAGATGATGTGTAGGGGAAGGGATGCAAAATCCAACCACTTGTAGTCAAGACATCAGCAGAGGGGGGAGCTAAGCCTGTTGTCTCTGAGGTTGGTCTGCTGGGAAATGAATTCTAGCTCCCCCTTTGATATCCTGGTCACCTCTGGGCTAGATTGTTTCACTTTTCTGTGAATTCATGTTCTCACCAATAGACGGGAGCTGATGCACTCACTACCAATGGGTCAGTCAATTCCAATTCATAGTGAGCCTGCAGGACAGAGTGGAACCATTCTAGAGGTGTTCCTATAAGCTGTGACTTGTCCTGGAGAAAATTGATGCATCATTCTCAGGGGAATCTGCTGAGGGTTTTTCTGAGCTTGTGGTAAATAGTCAAGGGCTTCTCTATTGCCCCACCAGCGCTCCTCTTAAAAGGGTTGCAAAAGCCACCAAAACCCCACTGCTCTTGAGTTCATTCAGACCCATAGCAACTCGGCAGGATAAAGTAATAACTGACCCGCCAGATGTCCAACCCTGAACATCTTTATGAGAGTTGACAGCCCAATCTTGATCCCGAAGAACAGCTGGTGGATTTGAACCACCGACATTCTGGTTAGCATTTCTAATGCTTCACCCACACCACACCTGTGGGATGAAATTAGTGAATGTACATGCAATGCTTAGAACACTAGTACATAACATGCACTTAGCAATTGTGAGATATTGTGGTAGGAGGGGAGTCCAAAAACCAAACCAACTCACTGCCATCCAGTCCACTCTGACTCACCATGACCTGAGTTCTACCTTATAGGACAGGGTCCTACTGCTCCTGTGGTTATTTGAGACTGTAACTTGGTAGGAGTGGAAAGCCTCATCTTTTTCCCTGGGAGTGGCTGGTCGTTTTGAACTGTTGACTTTGGGATTAGCAGTCCAATATGTAATCACCCACGCCACTAATAAATGAGAGCTACGAATTTCTGACATTTTCTGTGAGGTGGTAGAATTATTTGTCATTTCTATATTTGAATATGGTAAATCGACTGAAACACAGCAATGGTCATGACTTTACAAAGAGAGGAGAGATGTCAATTTTAAGGATATATAGAGCTGGAAGTCAATCCTGGATAGTACAAATGGTGAAAACACTTGGCCATTAACAGAAACGTAGGAGGCTCAAGCGCACCCAGAATACCTTGGAAAAAAGTCTGGCCATCTGTTTCTGAAAGGATATGCCCATTGGAAATCTTATGAATTGCCATGAATCACAATCAACTCAGTGTCAAATGGTCATTTTAAATTTCAGAATGGTTCCTGGGATGAAAGAAAAATCTAAGTTGTCTATTGAAGAGGTGGTTTGTGAGAGCACCTGGTCCATTTAAATACAAAAATGGACGAGGAACCTCGCTGGGGTCACTGTACACAGACCAGGCCATGCTTTCTCCACATCTAGTTGTGTTGGATGCTGTCAAGTTGGTTTCAACTCGCAGCGACTTTTTGTACAACCGAAAGAAACACTTCCTGTTCCTGTGCCATTCTCAAAAATTGTTATGTTTTAGACTATTGCTGCAGAAACTGTCCGTCCATCTTGGTGAGGGCCTTCCTCATTTTGGTGCCCCTTTACCAAGCATGATGGCCTTCTCTATGAGGTTGCTCCTCATAGCTCCTGATGTACAAGTATGTGAGACGAATTCTAGCCATTCTTGCCTCTAAGGAGCATTCTGGATACACTTCTTTCAAGACAGATCTTGCTCCTCAACTGAAATTCTTGCACAGAGAGTGAAAGCAAACCTGATTTACCTAGAGTCTCGTTTCCCACAGTGGGCAACACCACCATCTGCTTGGCATGGAAAAATCCAGGGATCTACAAAGCAAATATCTACATTTTATCCTGGATGGTGAGCTATAGTACAAAATTCTTTCATTACCAGGGGTCCCTGAGTAATTCCTTTTTCTGAAAAGAGGGCAGTAGGCAGAATAAGTTTAGGAACTTTTGGTCTAGAGCAGGAGCTGGAACCTTGTTTTTCTGCCAAGGATCATGTGATTTATAATGTCAATCATGGGGCCATACAGGTCAAATATTTAATGAACTCACCCCTAAGGTGAGTTCAAATGCTTCTCTTTGCTTCTCTTTGGTGAGATGTGTGATGCTGGCAGGTATTGATGATTTGGGGGGCAATATACAGCCCTCGGGCCAAACGGTCTAGGGTAGTGGATCTCAACTGGTGGGTCACGACTTCTTTGGGGGTCGAATGAGACTTTCACGGGGGTGGCCTGATTCATCACAGTAACAAAATTACAGTGATGAATTAGAAATGAAATAATTTTGTGGTCAGGTGTCACCACAAACTGAGGAAATATATGAAAAATTCACGGCATTAGGAAGGCTGAGAAACACTGGTGTAGGGAATGGTTGGGATCTCAATGTAGGAAAACATGAACTTCATAGGCATTCAGGCAGTGAAGCACTTGGGTTTCATTGGAGAGGAAAGAACTATTGATCTTGTTTCAAGGACAAACAAATCTGGAAGTAAATGCTTTCGTGGATGAAAACAAAACATAAAACGAACTCTTGAAAGATTTCTGTATGCTAGAGATGAATTGCAATCAAGAAAATTAAATGATATCTGTTAGGGGTCCAGCAGAAAACAAACCATTCAGAAGTTTTAATTAAAGAGAGTTTAATGAAGACTGTTCACAGTGGTGCGGATGGGGTTAAGGGAACCAACAAAAGATAGGGAGGCCCCAAGGGGTTAACAAGAGCATAAAGCTGTTGCCACTTGTCCTATGGAATTTCCTCTACAGCTCTTTGACTTCATATCTTCTCATTGTCTTAGCTACTCTATGATGTAGAGCAATTCTACCTCATAGGAATTTTATACTACTGTCCTCTCCCAATTTCCATTACTTTCCAACTTCATTCGTGTTAAAATAGGTAGTATTTAATCAGATTTACTATGCTCTAAACCAGTGGTTCTCAAACTTCGTAATTCCTTGGCACTATAGTGAAGTCCCTGATGTTGTGGTGAACATCCATTCATAAAATTATTTTTGTTGCTACTTTATACCTGTAATTTTGCTACTAATAAGAAGAGGCCAACCCCTGTGAATGGGTAGCTCAAGCCCCAAAGAGGTCCTGATCCACAGGTTGTGAACCGCTGCTCTAAACTAAGAAGTGTTTCTTTAAGATGTAGTTCAGTATATTGTTAGACGCCCAAGTCCTGTTGTTGCTGTTGTTAGGTGCAATCGAGTGGGTTTTGGCTCACAGCAACTCTATGTCAATGTACTGAAACGCTGACCCATCCTGTGCATTCCTCACAGTGGTTATTTGCTTGGGTTCTATGTTGCAGCCACTTAGCTATTTCAAATTGTAGGGGCTGCCTCTCTTTTGCTGCCCTTCTACTGTACCAATATTTGTGTCATCCTCTAGGACAGTGATCTCAACCTTCCTAATTCCACAACACTTTCCAATGTAGTGGTAGACCTTCAATCATAAAATTATATTCTTTGCTACTTCATAACTCTAGTTTTGCTACTGTTATGAATAGTGCCACCCTGTAAAAGGTTCTTCTAAGCCCCAAATTGGTCACGAGCCACATGTTGAGAACTGCTGCTCAAAATTCAGAGGAGTTTCTCTTAAGGTCTGCTTCACCATACTGTTAGAATCTCAAGTCCATTTGTTGTTGTTGTTAGGTGACGTAGAGTGGGTGTGTCTCATAGCAACTCTATGCATATTATAAAGGAACGCCTCCCTGTCCTGTGCCCTCCTCATAGTGGTTCTTTGATTATGTTCAGCCACTGTGGTAATGTATCTTGTTGGGGACTGCCTCTCTTTTCCTGCCCTTCTGTACCAAGATTTGGGTCTTCCTTTAGAGCAGTGGCTCTCAACTTTCCTAATGCCATTTTCTTTTCATACTGATTCTCATTTAGTGGTGACCCCCAACCATAAAATTATTTTCATTGCACATTCATAACTGTAATTTTGATACTGTTATGAATCAAGACACCCTTGTGTAATTTTCATTCCACACTACAAAGGGGTTGTGACACGCAGGTGAACATCCTCTGCTCTAAACTAAGAGGAGATTCTCTTATGATAGAATTCAGCATATTTGTAGATGCAGAAGTTCTGTTGTTAGGTACCATTGAGTGGGTTTTGGCTCATAACAACTCTATGCACAATGCAAAGAAACACTTTCCCGTCCTATGCCACAGTGGTTCTTACACTTGCGCTCATTGTTGCAGCCACTGTGCTAAACCAACTTTTGGGTAGCTGCCTCTTTTTTGTGGCCTTTCTACTGTACCAAGAATTGTGTCTTCCTCTAGGGCAGTGGTTGTCAAATTTCCTAATGCCATGACCCTTTCATACAGTTCCTCATGTAGTGGTGACTCACATCATAAAATTAATTTCATTGTTACTTTGTAACTGTAATTTTCCTACAGTTATGAATCGGGTCATACTTGTGAAAGGGTCATTTGACCGCCAAAAGCGGTCGCGACCCACAGATTGAAAACTGCTGGTCTAAACTAAGAGGAGTTTCTCTTAATATCTATTTCACCCTATTGTTAGAAGCACAAATCCCGTAGTTATTGTTGTTAGATTCTGTCGCATAGCTTTCGACGTACAGCTACTCCAAGAACAATATGGTTGAAAGGTGTCCTGTCCTGTGCCATCCTCACAGTGGTTCTTTTGCTTGCTCGGATTGTTACAGCCACTGTCGTATTCCATCTTGCTGTGGGTTGCCTCTTTTTTGCTGCCCTTCTACTGTACCCAGATTTATGTCTTTCTCTAGGGCAGTGGTTCTCTACCTTCCTAATGCCACGACTCTTTCACACCATTTCTCTTGTACTGGTGACACCCCCCAATCATCAAATTATATTCCTTGTTATTTCATAACTATAACTTTACTACTGTTATGAATCAGGCCACCCATGTGAAATGGTCATTCCTCCCCCTTAAAACGTTGTGATCCACAGTTTGAGAGCTGCTACTCTACACTAAGAGGAGTTTCTTTTAAGGTCTACTTCAGCATATTGTTAGAGGCACAAGTCCTGTTGTTTTTGGCTGCCTTCGAGTGGGTTTTGGCTCATACCAACTCTATGCACCGTGTAATGAAATGCTTTCCTGTCCTGTGCCTTCCTCACAGTGGTTCTTTTGCTCATGCTCATTGTTGCAGCCACTGTGCCAATCCATCTTGTTGGTCACTGCCTCTTTTCCTGCCCTTCTATACACAGATTTGTGTCTTCCTCTAGAGCAGTGGTTCTTAATTTTCTGGATGCCTCTACCATTTCACACCGTTCCTCATGTAGTGGTGACATCCCAACCATAAAATATATTCATTGCTACATCATAACTGTAATTTTGCTTCTGTTATGAATCAGGCCACCCATGTGAAAGGTTCATTAGTCTCCTCAAAGGTGTCACGACACACAGTTTGAGAACCAATGTCCTAAATTAATAGGAGTTTCTCTTAACGTCCACTTCAGAATATTCTTCGAACCACAAGTCCTGTTTTTTATTGTTAGGTGCCTTTTAGTGTGTGTTGGCTCATAGCAACTGTATGCACAATATAATGAAACCCGGCCCCATCTTGTGCGATCCTCACAGTGGTGATTTTGCTTGTGCTCATTGTATCAGCCATTGTACTAATCCAACTTTTGGAGTGCTGCCTCTCTTTTGCTGCCCCTCTAATGTACCAAGATTTGTGTCTTCCTCTAGGGCAATGGTTCTCAAATATGCTAATGCCATGACCCTTGCATACATTTCCTCATGTAGTGATGAACCCCCAATCATAAAATTATTTTCATTGCTACTTCGCAACTTTAATTTTGCTGTAGTTATGAATTGGGCCTCACTGTGAAAAGGTTATTTGACCTCCCCCCCCCCCACAAAGGGGTCGCGACCCACAGGTTGAGAATCGCTACTCTAAACTAACAGTAGTTTCTATTAGGATCTACGTCACCATATTGTGAGAAGCACAAGTCCTGTAGTTATTGTTGTTAGGTGCTTTCCAGTAGTTTCGGCTCACAGCAACTCTACGCACAATATAATGAAATGCTGCCGCCACTTATGCAATCCTCACAGTGGCTCTTTGCTTGCGCTCATTGTTGTAGCCACTCTGCTAATCCATCATTTGGGGGTCTGCCTCTCATTTGCTGGCTTTCTACTCTACCAAGATTTCTGTCTTCCTTTAGGCCAGTGGTTCTCAACCTCCCTAATTCCACAACCCTTTCATACCATTCCTGATGTAGTGCATCCCCCCCAATCATAAATTTATTTTCATTACTACTTCATAACTGTAATTTTGCTACCATTATGTACTGGGACACCCCTGTGAACGGGTCATTCATCACCTAAATGGGGTCCTGGCCCACAGGTTGAGAACCGCTGATCTAAACTATGAACAATTTTTCTTTAGATATATTTAAACACATTGTTAGAAGCACAAGTCTTTTTTTATTGTAGTTAGGTGCCATAGAGTGGGATTCAGCTCACAGTAACTCTATGCAAATATAATGAAACACTGCCCTGTGCCATCCTCACCGTGCTTCCTTGCTTGTGCTTTGTGTTGCAGCCACTGTGCTATTCCAACTTGTGGGGGCTGCCTCTCCTTTGCTGCTCCTCTACTATACCAACATTTGTGTCTTCCTCTCAGACAGTGGTTCTCAACCTTCCTAATTTCATGACCCATTCATACAGTTCCCAATGTAGTGGTGGACCCACAGTCATAAAACTTTTGCTGCTGAAATCAGGGAGGTAGGTAGTAATAGCGGGAACCACTTACTACTCCCATAGTTCCCATAGCAACCTGGACCAATTGGTGGGAGGAATGGGGGGTTTCGGTGCTTGGTGGAGGTGAAGGCTGACGTGTTTAGAGTGGAGACAGGAAAACAGCCTGTTGGGGAAATGTTATTGGAGATGGCTTTGAGACTAGCCTCTGCTGGTCTCTTGCTCCTCACTCTCCTCTTGGTAGCAGCACGTGTGTTCCCCTCCCCTCCATGCCTCATCCCAACTTGGAGCCCTTCTGGCTATTATTTACTTATGGAAAAGCTGTCAGCTCATTATCCTGCTTTCTTCCATTCATGCTTCTTTAGCTCCGTGTTGACTTCTAATAGGAGAGAATCAGAAAAGTTAAGTCCCCACCCCACAGGGCCTTTGCTGAAGGAGACGGCAAGCTGTGTACGGAATATCTCCTAGCTCACTCTTTCACTTCTCCCTAATAGATTTTTCCTGCCACTGCTCCTGGCTGGAGGGGATGGAGAGTTCAAGTGATGCCACAGAAGTCACAGCAAAAGAACCAAGGCACTTGGCAAAGACCATTCATGAGCCGGAATATGATAGAAGCTCTTGAATGGGAAGGCACCATTCTGGCAGTAAACATGCTCCTATGGACCCTCCTAGTTCTAAGGCTTTAGTGCAGTCCCACCTGAATGAGTCTCCCTGGGTGAGTTCCTCCTGAAAGAGAAAGAGGGCTTATCCTTCTTTATCTTTGAAGCTATGCCTTCTATACCTACTGGATCCAGATATTGAGGATCATCGCTTCCTTATTCCTGAACTCAACTGTGCTGATTGATAGCTGCATGGCCAAGGACCCAGACACAGCTCTGGATTCTCTGTTTGCTCTCTTTAGCCACCATTGGTTTCCTTTTGTCTAATTGTGCAACAGAAATCTCGGAGGATGCTTTATTCTAAAGTTCTTCCACTTCCCTAAAGGCGGGTATAGAGAAAGGCAAAGTTAACTGGAATCTCCCCAGCACACACTGGAACCCCAAGGGGGCTGCATAGGTCTCATCCAAAAGTGGAGATCTGCTGCCTCACCCCTAGCCTGGGAACCCATCATGGGTAGGGCCAAGTGCTGTTTCTATCTGGACCTTCAGGGTCTTCGCAATGCCTGGCTCATAGAGGAAATGAAAAATGCTTGTTTCTTCTAAACAAGTCAGAGATTTACTATTGTTGTTAGGGTCGGTCCTGTTGGTTCCCACTCATAACAACCCTATGTCAAACAGAACACAACGCCACCCGGTACCCTCATCACAATTGTTCTTATGTTTGAGCCCATTACAGCAGCCCCCATGTCCATCCATCTCATGAGAGCCTCCCTCTTTTCCATTGCCCTTCCACTTTACCAAGCATGATGTCCTATTCCTGGACCTGGTCTCTCCTGACAACATGTTGAAAGTACATGTCCAAAGGGTGACAAAATCTGGCCATCCTTACTTCTAAGGAGCATTTGGCCTGTGCTTCTTCCAAGACAAGTTTATTGGTGCTTCTTGTAGTCCATAGTACTTTCTATGGTTCTTTTTTCCTAGCACCATAATTCAAATGCATCGATTCTTCTTTGGCCTGCCTTATTTAATCTCCAAATTTTGCATGCATAGGAAGTGTTTGAACATACTATGGCTTGTGTCAGATGCACCTTAGTTCTCAAAATAACATCCCTGCTTTTCAATACTCTAAAAGGTCTTGTGAATATTTAGCCAATACAATGCAATGCATTTTTTAAGCTCTTGACTGCTGCTTGCATGAGCGTTGAACATGGATCCAAGGAAGAGGAAATCCTTGACCACCTCACAATTCTACATCTAAGCATATACCTCAAAGAATAACAAACAGAGACTCAAAGAGATAGTGGTATACAAGTTCACTGCAGCACTACCCACAATAGCTGAAAGGTGACTATTACCAAAGTGCCCGGGGCCCGAAGAATGGATAAACCAAACAATATCTAAGTCATACAATGGAATATTATTCAGCCTTTAAAAAGGAATGATGTTTTGGAACATGCTACACTATGCAGGGACCTTGAACACCTTCTGCTGAGTGAAACAAGTCAGACCATAATGAGATTGATATAAAATATGCAGAATCCATAGGGAGATCCATACACAGCAAGCAGAGTCACGGTTAATAAGGGTTGGGTGACGAAGGCAATGGGGAGTGACTGGTTAATGAGCATTGACTGTGTCTCCATTCAGAGTGATCCAAATGTTGGCCTGATCCTATATTCGGTTTGCATGGAGCCCCTGCCCTCTCCTGAGGGGTAGCCTCAGCAAAGGCACTGACAGGCTGAGAATCTTGGTTTCCTGACCTGTGAGTGTGCTGGAAAGATTAGATGGAGTAATAAATAATGACACTGATCACAACCAATAAGTATAAAGCACTTACTATGGGCCAGACGTTGTTCCCCAGCCGTGTTTCTAGCAGGCACACAAATAAAATGCCCTTGGGGCATAACAGAAACTCAGATTCCACTTCAGCAGATCTGAAGCAAGCTGCGAGAAATGGAGTTTCTAATGGGGAAAACAGTGAGGACCAGGATTCTCAGAAGGATTGAGGCATTTGAATGGCATTGATGGCAAAGACCGTGTGTGGAGTATACTGTGTGTGGCCAGGAGAATGAGCAAATCAGTCCTGGAGGAAATTGAGCCAGGACACTCTTCACAGAATGTTCCTAGAAGAGAGAATGGCAAATTTTTGTCATGCTGATTTTGGTTATGTCGTTAGGAAAGACCAGTTGCGAGAAGAGGACATCATGTGGATCTGGGGAAACTCTTCATGACACGGACTGGCACCATAACCGCAACAATGACCTCAAACCTGCCGATGGCCAGGAAGATGTCATAGGATCTGGCAGTGATTTGTCTTATCAGACCTACGGTCAAAAGGAGTCAAATTTGACTTACTGGAGACTAACAACAACAACAAGGTCTTTCTATCTATTGATGCATTCAATCTCAACCTCGAACACACAACCTAAGCACTATTTTTCACTTCCCTTCTGCACACAGCAGCGCAAAGGGGGTTCAATGATTTGTCCCAGGTCATGGAGTTAGAAGGACATAGAGCCAGGACTGGACAATGGAGCGATCTGACAACAGAGACATTAAACATAAGCAGAGCTTTGTCTCCCACAAAGATCATAGGCATAACCATAATGGACTTGGCACAAGTCCTGCCGCATGGCAACCTTTCAGCAGATAGGTGCTATCTTAGTGCCATCCAGTTGACAGCAAGTCAGGGACTGTATAGGACAGGGGAGAACTGTCTGTGGGTTTTTGACACGAAATATTACAGCAGTAGAAATCCTCATCTTTCTCCCACAAAAGTCCCTATGATTGTTAGTAATTTGGTCAGAAGTCACTTTAATGGTGACCAAATCCTTCCTTTTTTGGGATTCAACATTATACCCCACTGCTTCTAATAGCTCCTCGCCCCAAACCAAAACAGGCATGAGAGAGTTGATTCTGACTCATGGTGCCCCCATGTGTACATTGCATAGGACTTTCAAGACTATAGGCTTTAAGCAGGTTGCCAGGCCTTTCCTCCATGGTGTCCCTGGGTGGGTTCCAACGGCAAATGATTTGTTAAATAGTAGTGTGTGGAACTGTTTGCCCCCCTTCAGGAACTCCAATATCCTTGCAGCTCTCTATTCACAAAGGACTGTCCTTCCAACCAAGAGCTCAGAGTGCTTGTTTTCTCTCTCATATTTTCTTTACATCAAGAAGTTTGGGATTCCCCAGGAGCTGGGTCCCAGGGACATATTTATATGTAATTATGATCCTGTCATCTACAACATGATCATGATAAATGGAGAAAAGACTGAAGTGATCAGGGCTATCTTCTTTCTGGAGTTCACAATAAATTATCATGCGAGCCCTGGTCAAGAACTCAAGGGATGTATTGTATTGGGTAAATCTGCTCTTTGAGATCTTTTTCTTTTTTTCTTTTTTTTGCAGTTGGGAAAGAGAAAGGGGAGATTTGCTGTTCTCCCAAGTTGGGGTCCCTGCCAGGGCACCACCCACTCAAACCTGGCCAACTCCACTCGGGAATAGAGTTCCCTGCCACTTCTGTAGAACTGCCCTGTGGAAGGACCAATGTCCTAAAGGTTCAGAATGGAGAAGACAAGTTTCAAGAGCTACAGCCTAGCCCCTTACAGCCAGAGTGTGACTCAACAAGGGCCCCCACAGGCACTTTCTAGGGATCTTAATAGTTGGGGCTTAAGGAGAGTGGCAAGCTAGGAGCCCATCCCAGGCTGGGGTTACATATCCCAAGCCCTTGATGAGGAGGCCTCAGGTAAGCAGTGGGCCCAATGGAGTTCTGGGTATGTGGGCCTGGGGGAGGGCAGCCACCTTTGGGGCTGGACCAACCCAGGGCATCCCAAGTGGGATGGGGTGCAGGGGCCTGGGCAGGGTCCCTCTTCCTCTCCATCCTCCATGGCCAGTCAGGCTAACACAAAGTCTTGGGCAGGCAGGGGGCCTGGGGCAGTGCCCAGATAACCCAGGGGCTAGCTGGGCAAGGGGTGTTTCCTGGGTAGGCAGAGGGCCTCGGGCAGGGTCTTTGTGGCAGGCCCAGACCCAGGTGGGCAGGGACCTGGAACAGGGATCCCAGGTGTGTGCCCGGCCTGGACTGGACCCAGGGTTGGCAAGGTCCCTGATGCAGGTTCCTGAGTGGGCAGCGGGCCCAGGGCAGAGTCTTGGTGGTGAGCAGGCCCAGGGTGGGGGCAGGGGGTCTGGAGTGTGGTCCTGGGTGGGTCAGCTGGGAAGGGCAGGGATCCTGGTGGCTGGCCAGGTGCCTGGTGGGCTGCAGACCAACATCAGGGGTCATGGTGGCAAGGCCCTCCCTGGTGGGCAGGAGTCTGGGAAGGGGCAAGAAGGCTGCACAGACCACACCTGGTCTTTGAAGTCCTAGGCCTTGTGCATCAGGTCATTACGGCCCATGGAGGCAGTGCGGCTCCGAAGCTGGCTCACAGCCTTCAGAGCTTGGCTCGCTCAGCTCCTGAGCCCTTGACCTCTATAGGAAGTGCTGGCTGGCCTCCTGTCATGTTCTCAATAGGCTCCAGCTGCTGCCAAGTAGGCCAAGCCTTAAAGGGGCCATGGGCTTCCACCTGTGCGCCCATCCTCCTCACCCTTAAAGGGGCCGGGTGCTGCCGCCAGAGACCTCTTTCAAAAGTGTTCTTCAAAGTGTTTAAGAGCAAGAATGTTACATTAAGGTGCACCTGACTAAAGCCATCTTAGTCATATTTTCAATGGCCTTCTATGCACGTGAAAGTTGGACATGGAAAAGGAAGATCAGAGAAGAATCAATGCATTTGAATTGGGAGGCTGATGAAGAATATTGAAAGTACTATGAACTGCCAAAGAACAAACAAATGTGGTTTAGAAGTACAGCCAGAATACTCCTTAGAAGCCAGGATGGTGAGGCTTCCCCTCACATACCTTGGACATACTGTTAGGGAGAGACCAGTCCCTGGAGGAGGAAGGACGTCCTGCTTGGTGAAGCAGAGAGGCAGTGAAAATGAGGAAGAACTTCGGCCAATGGATTGACACAGTGGCTGCAACAAGGGGCTCAAACATAACAACAATTGAGAGGATGGTGCAGGACAGGGTGGTGTTTCATTCTATTATCCATAGGGTGGCTAGGGGTTGGAACTGACTCAATGACATCTAACAGCAGAAACAATGTCTACACCCACTACTAACAGGACAGGATGTTTCCCAACCCCTCTCATCTCTCAATCCCAGGAACAGAGATGCCACCTTCCTTCTAGCTGTATTCCCAGTATCTAGAACAGAGCTCAGCAATGAAGTACCTAACAAACCTGAAGTAGCTGTCACATAGCTCCATGCCTCATAGGTCTCAGTTCCCAAGTCCCGAAACAATGACATCAGTGTTGTTGTTTGTTGCCATCAAGTCGAATTCCAGTTACACCTGCGTCACACCTGCCTACCTAGAATCCCACCTTATGAAAATAAGCCAGAACAATGATTCTTGCCCACGGTGTCTGCAGACTATGACTCATCACTCTGAAGGGATGTCATGTAAATGTTGAACTGCTAGCTCAAAGTTGACAGTTCAAACCATCAGCTGCTTCAAGGAAAACGATGAGGCTGTCTGTTCCAGTAATGTTGGACAATGTTGGAAAACTTACATAAGGTCTCCATGAGTTGGAATTGACTGGACAGTAATGGGTTTGCTGTTCCTGGAATGATGATGCAACCAGAGAAAGAATGAGAGGGAAGTCTGAAAAAGAAGCACCGACCTGCCCTCCATCGGGCTGTTTTGTGATTTTTTGCAGCAGATGGTTTGAAGGGAACAGGGAATGAAGAGGCGGAGTGCATGGCACAGTTGAGGGCTATTTGCCATTCTGACCAAGTGCCTCTGTGAGAGAAGGAGGAGGGGAGGCTTGACCTGGGTCTTGATCAAAGCCCAAGAAAATATATGGATTTCCAGAATGAGGGAGGTTTCCCAAGTCAGGGTAGTAACAGGAGCTGCCAGCTCTCACTTCTGACCCTGTGGGCCCTGTTCAAAGAATTTCCTGGACTGGGTGGGAGGTGGGTGGTTAGGCAGAGAGACAAAGAGAGAGTCGAACTAGGAACTCTGGCTCTTTCCCAGCCTGAGCCTTAGCCCCCGAGCCTCCTCATCTCCACTCTCCCCCTTCCCCGGCCCCCCACAGGGACACCTTCCAGAGGTCTTCCTGTACCCATATGTAGGTTTTGGCTCTTCCTGCTTTTGGCTCTGCTCAGTTGCAGGGCATTTGAAGGTTGGTTGTGGGATTTGTACAGTTGACATTAGGGTAAATGCGTGATCATTTCTTAAATTTATCCTACTGCAGATTTAGGCTGTGTTTCCAAATTCCCTGTCCTCACAGAGGCTCTGCAGAGGGGACAGTGACTCTGATTCCACCTGGAATTTCCTGGTTGAGCACAGGGATTTCCCATCCCAGTCTAACCAGGGCACCAGGGATCAGCCTGCTAGGAGAGGGGCAAATGGGTCCCCAAAGGAGCTGTGTAGTGACCACAAAAGTGACACACTGGTGGTCACCTACTAATTGTACATGGTGGTGCTTGCCCCTCTCAAGGTGGACACATACAATTTCGCCTATGCCTCTTCTCTAAAAGCAAGTGGACCTGCTTGTGACATGAGGTTTTGGAAAGTTCTTTCATGGGCCACAAAGAAGTGTGGCTGATCCAGTGTCTCAAGCTGATTTCGAGTAGTGTCCAGAGAGTTCGTGGTGAAAGGGGGTAGGGAAATGTGGGGAGCTGGCCAGGGAGTGAACACGGAATAATTTGAGCCAGACAGAGTAATGAATGGGAGGCAGAATGGATATGGAAGTCATCTGGGGGACGAGTTTGGATCTGCCTCTGTGGGTTTCTGACACTATAAATTTGTCCATTGTCAGACGGCCTCATCTTTCTGACTCTCAGAGCAGCTAGTGGGTTTGAACTGCTGGCTTTGAGATTAGTAGCGGGATGCTTAACCCACAGCATCACCAAAACTCCTTAGCAAGAAGGATATTACCACAACCACTGCTACCACCCCTTTTTCCTAATTTTCTGAGAGATAGGGAGGAAAGAGTGCTGTCTAGCGTTCGACTCCCTTTAGAGAAAATGGGAGGTCCAGGGTGATGACAGCAGGTGGCCGTAACATCCCAGCCTCGCATCCAGGGCCATGTGGGCTCTGTGGAGCAGGCACACTCAAAGACCATAGGACCTCGGTCTCAGCTGTTGGCCTCGCGGCTTGGGTTTCTTAGTTCCTGCTGCTTGGGGAGGGGTTGCTCGATGGAGAGCCTCATCACTTAACATCATGGCTGCTCTGATGTGATACCCCTGAGTCGTGTAATTTACATTTCATGCACAATTGAAGCAGCTAATGGTGTCATTCTCCAAGGGGGGAACAAGTTGTCATGATGTTAATTACATTGCAGGCGTGCTCCCTCTCCTTTGTCCCCAAGTGCTCCAAAGGAAGTTCCCAGGTAGAAGTCGAGTGGGTGTCCAAGAGAGTGGCTTTGGCTCCCTCCAAGGTGTCAGAGCTGAGGAGTGGTTACAAGGCCAAGAATTCTTTCTCTGACTTCGTTGTGGGTGTGTTGGCCCAGTGGGAGTAGAGGTGGCAGCTAAAACAGCCCAGTGATCTCCCCATCCTTTTCTAACCTGAGCATGTGCAATCGGGCAGGGCTGGAGGGTGCCTGTTCAATGCTCAAGCTAATTTTGCTTGATAGGGGACAGTGGAGATGATGTGTAGGGAAAAGGAGGCAAAATCCAACCACTCTTAGTCCAGATATCAGCAGACGGTAGAGCTAAGCCTGTAGTCTCTGAGGCTGGTCTGCTGGGATTTAAATTCCAGCTCCCCCTTGGATAACCTGATTACCCCTGGGCCAGATGGCTTCACCTCTCTGTGCATTCGTGTCCTCACCTATAGACGGAAGCTGATGTACTACCAATGGGTCAGTCGATTCCAACTCATAGTGAGCCTGGAGGACAGAGGCGTTCCCATAGGCTGTGACTGATACTGGAGCAAATTGACGCATCATTCTCATGGGAAGCTGCCGAGGGTTTCGCTGAGCTAGTGGTAAATAGTCAAGGGCTTCTCTATTGCCCCGCCAGCGCTCCTCTTAAAGGGGTTGCAAAAGTCACCAAAATCCCACTTCTCTTGAGTTCATTCAGACTCATAGCAACTCAGCAGGATAAAGTAATAACTGTCCCTGCAGACGTCCGACCCTGAAAATCTTTATGAGCTCAGACAGCCCCAACTTGATCCCAAAGAATAGCTGGTGGGTTTGAACCACCGACCTTCTGGTTAGCAGTTCTAATGCTTCACCCACACCACCACCAGTGGGATGAAATGAATGAATGTACATGCAATGCTTAGAACACTTGTACATAACATGCACTTAGTAATTGTGAGCTATTGTGGTAGGAGGGGAGTCCAAAAACCAAACCAAACTCACTGCCATCGAATCCACTCTGACTCCCCATGACCTGAGTTCTACCCTATAGGACAGGGTCCAACTGCTCCTGTGGGTATTTGAGATTGTAACTTTATAGGATTGGAAAGTTTCATGTTTTTCCCTGAGAGTGGCTGGTGGTTTTGAACTGTTGGCTTTGGGATTAGCAGCCCAATATGTAATCACCCACGCCATTATTAAATGAGAGCTACGAGTTTCTGACATTTTCTGTGAGGTGGTAGAAGTATATGTCATTCCTATATTTAAAGAAGGTAAATCTACTGAAACAGAACAATTGCCATGGCTTTCCAAAGAGAGGAGAGATGTCAGTTTTAAGGATAAATAGAGCTGTGAGTCATCCCTGGAGAGTACAAATGGTTAAAACACTTGGCCATTAACAGAAACTTAGGAGATTCAAGCGCACCCAGAAATACCTTGGAAGAAAAGCCTGGCCATCTGTTTCTGAAAGGTTATGCCGATTGAAAGTCCTATGACTCACCATGAATCGCAATCAACTCAGTGTCCAATGGTCATTTTAAATTTCAGGATGGTTCCTGGGCACAAAGCAAACATTCTAAGTTGTCTATTGAAGAGGAGGTTTGTGAGAGCATCTGGCCCATTCAAACACAACTGATGAGGAACCTCGGTGGGGCCACTGTACACAGACCAGGTCATGCTTTCTCCACATCTGGTTTTGTTGGATGCTGTCAAGTTGGTTTCAACTCGTGGGGACCCTACATACAACCAAAAGAAACACTGCCTGCTCCTGTGCCAGCCTCACAATAGTTATGTTTTAGTGTGTTGTTGTAGAAACTGTGTCCATCCATCTTGGTGAGGGTCCTCCCCATTTGGGCGCCCCTTTACCAAGCATGATGGCCTTTTCCATGATGTTCCTCCTCATAGCTCCTGATGCCCAAGGATGTGAGATGAAGTCTAGCCATCCTTGCCTTTAAGGAGCATTCTGGATACACTTCTTTCAAGACAGATCTTGCTCCTCAACTGAAATTCTTGCAGAGAGAGTGAAAACACACCTGATTTTCCTAGAGTCTCGTTTCCCAAAGTGGGCAACACCACCCACCTACTGGGCACAGAAAAATCCAGAGATCTACAAAGCAGATATCTACGTTTTATCCTGGATGGTGGGCTATAGTCCAAAATTCTTTCATTGCTGAGGGGTCCTGAGTAATTTCTTTTTCTGAAAAGAGGGCAGTAGGCAGAATAAGTTTGGGAACCTTTGGTCTGGAGCAGGAGCTGGAAACCTGTTTTTCTGCCAAGGACCATGTGGTGATTGATAACATCATTCATGGGGCCATACAGGTCAAATATTTAATGAACTCACTCCTAAGGTGATGGCTCCAAATGCTTCTCGTTGGTGAGATGTGTGATGCTGGCAGCTATTGATTATTTGGGGGGCCCTATACAGCCCTCGGACATACGTTGGTCTAAGGTAGTGGATCTCAACCAGTGGGTCACGATACCTTTGGGGGTCCAATGACACTTTCACAGGGGTTGCCTGGTTCATCGCAGTAGCACAATTACAGTAATGAATTAGCAATGAAATAATTTTTACGATCGGGGTAAACACAACATGAGGAACTGTATGAAAGAATCATGGCATTCGGGAGGTTGAGAAACACTTGTCTAGGGAATGGTTGGGATCTCCATGTAGGCTACACATGAACTTCATAGGCAGTCAGGCAGCATATCACTTGGGTTTCATTGGAGAGGAAAGAACTATTGATCATGTTTCAAGGACAAACAAATCTGGAAGGAAATGCTGTTGTGGATGAAAGCAAAACATAAAAAAACTCTTGAAAGATTTCTGTATGCTAGAGATGAATTGCAATCAAGAAAATTAAATGATATCTGTTAGGGGTCCAGCAGAAAACAAACCATGCAGAAGGTTTAATTAAAGAGAGTTTAATGAAGACTATTCACAGTGGTGGGGATGGGCTTAAGAAAGCCAACAAAAGATAGGGAGGCCCCAAGGGTCTAACAAGAACATAAAGCTGTTGCCACGTGTCCTATGGAATTTTCTCTTCAGCTCTTTGACTTTGTCATTTCTTCTCATTGTCTTAGCTACTCTATGATATAGAGCAATTCTGACTCATAGGAATTTGATACTACTGTCCTCTCCCAATTTCCATTACTTTCCAACGTCATGTGTGTTAAAATATGCAGTATTTCATTAGATTTCCTATGCTCTAAACCAGTGGTTCTCAACCTTCCTAATTCCTTGGCACTATAATGAAGTTCCTGATGTTGTGGTGAACATCCATTCATAAAATTATTTTCGTTGCTACTTCATAACTGTAATTTTGCTACTATGAAGAAGATACCGACCCCTGTGAATGGGTAGCTCAACCCCCAAAGAGTTTCCGATCCACAGGTTGAGAACCGCTGCTCTTAACTAAGAGGTGTTTCTTTAAGATGTAGTTCAGTATATTGTTAGACGCCCAAGTCCTGTTGTTGCTGTTGTTAGGTGCCGTCGAGTGGATTTTGGTTCACAGCAACTCTATGTACAATGTACTGAAACGCTGCCCCGTCCTGTGCATTCCTCGCAGTGGTTCTTTGCTTGGGCTCTATGTTGCAGCCACTGAGCTATTCCAAATTGTAGGGCTGCCTCTCCTTTGCTGCCCTTCTACTCTACCAATATCTGTGTCTTCCTCTAGGACAGTGCTTCTCAACCTTCCTAAATCCACGACACTTTCATACAGTTTCCTTTGTATTGGTAGACCGAAAATCATAATATTATATTCTTTGCTACTTCGTAACTCTCGTTTTGTTACAAGTTATGAATAGTGCCACCCTGTAAAAGGTTTGTCTAAGCCCCAAAGGGGTCACGACCCACATGGTGAAAACCACTGTTTTAAATTTAGAGGAGTTTCTCTTAAGGTCTATTTCACCATACTGTTAGAAGCTCAAGTCCATTTGTTGTTGTTGTTAGGTGCCGTCGAGTGGGTATGTCTCATAGCAACACTACGCACAATGTAATGAAACGCCGCCCTGTCCTGTGACATCCGCACAGTGGTTCTCTGTTTGCGCTCATTGTTGCAGCCACTGTGCTAATGCATCTTGTTGGGGACCGCCTCTCTTTTCCTGCCCTTTCATACCTAGATTTGGGACTTCCACTAGAGCAGTGGTTCTCAACTTTCCTAATGCCATGATATTTTCATACCGATTCTCATTTAGTGGTGAACCACTCCCCCCAACCATAAAAATGATTTCATTGCAGCTTCATAACTGTAATTTTGTTACTGTTATGAGTCACGACACCCCTGTGAAATTTTCATTCCATACCAACAAAGGGGTCGCGATACACAGGTGAAGATCCCCTGCTCTAAACTAAGAGGAGATTCTCTTAAGATAGAATTTAGCATAGTGGTAGATGCACAAGTTCTGTTGTTATTGGTGTTAGGTACCATCGAGTGGGTTTTGGCTCATAATAACTCTATGCACAATATAATGAAAAGCTTTCCCATCCTATGCCATCCTCACAGTGGTTCTTTTGATTGTGCTCATTGTTGCAGCCACTGTGGTAATCCAACTTTTGGGTAGCTGCCTCTTTTTTTGTGGCCTTTCTGCTGTACCAAGACTTGTGTCTTCCTCTAGGGCAGTGGTTGTCAAATTTCGTAATGCCATGACCCTTTCATACAGTTCCTCATGTAGTGGTGACCCCCATCATAACATTATTGTTACTTCATAACTGTAATTTTCCTACAGTTATGAATCATTTCACACCTTGAAAGGGTCATTCGATCGCCAAATGTGGTCGCGAACCACAAGTTAAAAACCGCTGGTCTAAACTAAGAGGAGTTTCTCTTAATATCTACTTCACCCTATTGTCAGAAGCACAAATCCTATAGTTATTGTTAGATTCTGTTGTGTAGCTTTCGACGCCTAGCAACTCTAAGAACAATATGATGGAAAGGTGTCCTGTCCTGCGCCATCCTCCCAGTGGTTCTTTTGCTTGCGCGGATTGTTGCAGCCACTGTTGTATTCCTTCGTGCTGTGGGCTGCCTCTTTTTGCTACCCTTCTACTGTACCCAGATTTATGTCTCCCTCTAGGGCAGTGGTTCTCAACCTTCCTAATGTCATGACTCTTTCACACCATTCCTCATGTACTAGTGACCCCCCCCCCAATCATAAAATTATTTTCCTTGTTACTCCATAACTATAAATTTGCTATTGTTATGAATCAGGTCACCCATGTGACCCACAGTTAGAGAACTGTTACTCTACACTAAGAGTTTCTTTTAAAGTCTTCTTCAGCATATTGGTAGAGGCACAAATCCTGTTGTTTGGTGCCTTCGAATGGGTTTAGGCTCATGCCAACTCTATGCACCATGTAATGAAATGCTTTCCCGCCCTGTGCCTTCCATACAGTGGTTCTTTTGCTCACACTCATTTTTGCAGCCACTGTGCTAATCCATCTTGTTGGGTACTGCCTCTCTTTTCCTGCCCTTCTGTACCAAGATATGTGTCTTCCTCTAGAGCAGTGGTTCTCAACTTTCCAAATGCCACAAGCACTTCACACCATTCCTCGTGTAGTGGTGACATCCAACCATAAAATATTTGCATTGCTACATCATAATTGTAATTTTGCTTCTGTTATGGATCAGGCCACCCATGTGAAAGGTTCGTTAGTCTCCTCAAAGGCGTCTCGACAAACAGTTGGAGAACCAATGGTCTATACGAATAGGAGTTTCTCTTAAGGTCTACTTCAGAATATTCTTAGAAGCCCAAGTTCTTTTTATTATTGTTTGGTGCCTTTGAGTGTGTGTTGGCTCATAGCAACTGTATGCACAATATAATGAAACTCGGCCCCATCTCGTGCCATCTCACTGTGGTCCTTTGCTTGCGCTCACTGCTGCATCTATTCCATCTTGTAGGGGCTGCCTGACTTTTGCAGCCCTTCTGCTGTACCAACATTTGTGTCTTCCTCTAGGACAATGTTTCTCATACATCCTAATTCTGCAGCCCTTTCTTACAGTTCCCAAAGTAGTGGTGGACCCCAAACATAAAATTATAAAATTATATTCATTGATATTTCATAACTGTACTTTTGCTACTGTTATGAATCAGGCCATCACTGTGAAGGGGTGTTTCGAAACACCCCCCACCTGAAAGTGTTCACGACCCAATGTTGAGAACCCTGCTGTAAACTAAGAAGAGTTGCTCTTAAGATTTACTTCAGCATATTGTTAAACAAACTAGCCCTGTTGTTATTGTTGTTAAGTTCCGTGGAGGGGGTTTTGGCTCATCGCATTTCTATGCACAATATCATGAAATGCTTCCCAGACCTGTGCCATCCTGACAGTGATTGTTTGCTAGTGCTCATTGTTGGAGTCATACTGGGAGGGGGCTGGCTATTTTTTGTTGCCCTTCTACTCTACCAAGATTTGTGTCTTCCTTTAGGGCAGTGGTTTTCAACCTTCCTAATGCCCCAACATTTTCATACCGTTCCTCATATAGTGCTGACTGCCAAATCATAAAATTATTTTCATTGCAACTTTGTAACTCTAATTTTTCTACTGTTATGACCGCGCGACCACTGTGAAAGGTTCATTCATCCCCCAACAGGGCTCGTGACCCAAAAGTTGAGAACCGCTGCACTAAACTATTAGGAGTTTCTCTTATGGTCTACTTCAGCACATTATAAGAAACACAAGTCCTGTTGTTTTGTTGTCAGGTGCAGTCGAGTGGGTTTTGACTCATAGCAACTCTATGCTCCATTTAATGTAACGCTGCCCCATCTTGTGCCATCCTCACAGTGATCCGTTAGCTTGAGCTCATTGCTGCAGCCACTGTGCTATTCCATCTATTTGGGGGGCTGACTCTATATTGTGGCCCTTCAACTGTATCAAGACTTGTGTCTTCCTGTAGGACTGTGGTTTTCAGTAATCCTAATGCCACGACCCTTTCATACAGTGCCTCGTGTAGTTATGACCCCCCAACCAAAAAAATTATACTGTTGCTACTTCATAACTGTAATTTTGCTACTGTTACGTATCGGCCCACGCCTATGGGGGGGTCATTCGAACACCCCCAAAGGATTTGCCACTCACAAGTTGAGAACGGCTGCTCTAAACTAAGAGCAGTTTCTCTCAAGGTTTAGTTGAGCATATTGTTAGATGTATGATTCCTCCTGTTATTGATGTTCGTGTCATGGAGAGGGTTTGGGCTCATAGCAACCCTGTGCACAATATAATACAGGCCTGCTCAGACATGCATCATCCTCACAGTGGTTCTTTGCTTGCGCTCATTGTAACAGCCACCGTGCAAATCCGTCTTGTAGGGACTTCCTCTTTTCTGCTGCCCTTCTACTGTACTTGCGTCTTCCTCTAGGAGAGTGTTTCTCACCCTTCCTATTTCTATGACCTTTCCATACACTTCCCAATGTGTAGTGGTGGTCCCCAAAGCATAAAGGTTTTTTTCTACTGTTTTTCCATAACTGTAATTTTGCAAGTCTTATGAATCTAGTCACCCTGTGAAAGGGTTGTTCAACCAACCAAAGTAGTCACAAATCACAGGTTGAGAACCGCTGTTCTAAATTAAGAGGAGTTTCTCCTGTGGTCTAGCTCAGTATATTATTACACGCACGAGTCCTGTTCTTATTGTTGTTAGGGGCTGTCGAGTGGGTTTGGCTCATAGTTGGCTCATAACAACTCTATGCACAGTATCATGAAACACTGTTCCATCCTCTAACACCCTCACACTTTTCTTTTGTTTTCGCTCATTGTTGCAGTCTCTGTGCTAATCCATCTTTTGGGGGACTGCCTCTCATTTGCTGACCTTCTACTGTACCCAGATTTGTGTCTTCCTCTAGGACAGTGGTTCTCAAACTTCCTAATGCACGACTCTCTCACACCATTCCTCATATATTGGTGCCCCCCCACCCAATCATAAAATTACTTTCCTTGTTACTTTATAACTAAAATTATGCTACCTTTATGAATCAGGCCACCATGTGATATAATCATTCTCCACCCCACCCCCCAAAAGGCATCACGACCCACAGTTTGAGAACTGCTAATCTACATTAAGAGGAGTTTCTTTTTAAGGTATGTTTCAGCATATTGTTAGAAGCACAAATCCTGTTCTTGTTTTTGGCTGCCTTCGTGTGGGTTTTGGCTCATAGCAACTCTATGCACAATGTAATGAAACGTTGTCCTGTCCTGTGGATCCTCACAGTGGTTCTTCTGTTTGCGCTCATTGTTGCGGCCACTGTGGTAATCCATCTTGTAAGGGACTGCCTCTCTTTTCCTGCCCTTCCGTACAAAGATTTGTGTCTTCCTCAAGAATAGTGGTTCTCAACTTTCTGAATGCCACTACTATTTCATACCAGTCCTCATGTAGTGGTGACACCCCAACCATAAAATATTTTCATTGCTACATCATAACTGTAATTTCGCTTCTGTTATGGATCAGGCCACCCATGTGAAAGGTTCATTAGTCTTCTAAAGGCACTGTGACACAGTTTGAGAACCACTGGTCTAAACTAAGGTGAGTTTCTCTTAAGGTCTACTTCAGCATATTCATCGAAGCACAGTCCTGTTGTTTTTGTTTGGTGCCTTTGAGTGTGTGCTGGCTCATAGCAACTCTATACACAATATAATGATACGTGAGCCCGTCTCGTGCCACCCTCACTGTGGTTATTTTGCTTGTTGTCATTGTTGCAGCCATGGGCTAATCCAACTTTTTAGGGGCTCCCTCTCTTTTGCTGCCCCTCTACTGCCCTTTCATTCATTTCCTCAGGTAGTGATGAACCCCCAATCATAAAATTATTTTCATTGCTACTTCGTAACTTTAATTTTGCTACAGTTATGAATCAGGCCTCCACACTGAAAGGGTCATTTGACCCCCCCAAAGGGATAGCGACCCACAGGTTGAGAACCACTGCTCTATACTAAGAGGAGTTTCTCTTACGATCTAAAGCACCATATTGTGAAAAGCATGAGTCCTACAGTGATTGTTGTTAGGTGTTGCCCAGTGGATTTCGACTCTCAGCAACTCTACGCACAAGATAATGAAACGCTGCCCCGTCCTGTGCCATCCTCACAGTGGTTTCTTGTCTGCACTCATTGTTGCAGCCACTGCGCAAATCTATCATTGGGGGTCTGCCTCTCATTTGCTGCCTTTCTGCTCTGCCAAGATTTCTGTCTTGCTCGAGGACAGTGGCTCTCAACCTTCCTATAATGCCACAGACATTTTATACCACTCCTCATGTAGTGGGTACAATCCCAGTCATAAATTTATCTTCATTGCTACTTCATAACTATAATGAAGCTACTGCTATGAATTGGGCCACCCCTGTGCAAGGGTAGTTCATCACCCTAATGTAGTCATGACCCACAGGTTGACAATCTCTGCTCCAAACTATGAAGAATGTCTCTTAAGATATATTTCAGCACATTGTTAGAAGCAAAAGTCCTGTTGTTATTGTATTTAGGTGCCTTCAAGTGGGTTTTGGCTCAGAGCAACTGTATGCAAAATGTAACGAAACGCTCCCCCATCCTGTGCATTCCTCACAATGGTTCTTTGCTTGTGCTGGTGTTTCAGCCACTGAGGTATTCCAACTTGGAGGGGCTGCCTCTCCTTTGCTGCCCTTCTACTCTACCAACATTTGTGTCTTCCTCTCGAACAGTGGTTCTCAATCTTCCTAATTCCACGACTATTTCATGCAGTTCCCAATATAGTGGTGGACCCCCAGTCATACAAAATTTTCGCTGATATTTCATTACTGTAATTTTGCTAATCTTATGAATCAGGCAACCCTTGTGAAAGAGTCATTCAACCCACTCACTCCCCAAAAGGGTTCGTGATTCATAGGTTGAGTACCCTGCTCTAAACTAAGAGGAGTTTCTCTTAAGATCTACGTCAGCATATTTTTAGAAGTCAAGTCCTTTTTGTGTTGCTGTTAGTTGCCGTCGAGTGGGTTTTGACTCTCAGCAACTCTACGCACAATATAATGAAACGCTGCCCCGTCCTGTGCCGTCCTCACAGTGGTTTGTTGATGGCACTCATTGTTGCAGCCACTGAGCTATTCCATCTTGTAGGGTCTGCCTCTCACTTGCTGCCCTTCTGCAGTACCACGTTTTGTGTATTCCTCTTGGGCAGTGTTTCTGAACCTTGTTAATGGCATGGCTCCTTTGTACAATTCTTAATGTTGTGCTGATCCTCCAACAGTAATTTTTTTTCATTGTTACTCCATTACTGTGATTTCTCTACTGTTATTAATTGGCAACACCTGTGAGAGGCTCGTCTGAAACCCCATAGGGGTCGCAACCCACAAGTTAAGAACCACTGCTCTAAATTTAGAGGAGTTTCTCTTAAGATCTAGTTCAGCATATTGTTAGAAGTACACGTCCTGTAATCATTGTCGTTAAGTTCCGTCGAGTGGGTTTTGACTCTTAGCAACTCTATGCACAATATAATGAAACGCTGCCCTGTCCTGTGCCACCCTCACCGTGCTTGTGTGCTTGGCCTCAGTGTTGCAGCCACTGTGCTAATCCAACTTGTTGGAGACGGCCGCTCTCTTCCTTCCGATCTGTACCAAATTTGTGTCTTGCCCTAGAGAAGTGGTTCTTAACCTTCCTAATGCCACTACCCTTTCATATCGATTCTCATTTAGTGGGGACCCACAATCATAAAATTACTTTCATTGGTACTTTGTCACTGTAATTGTACTACAGTTATGAATCGGGCCACCCCTGTGAAAGGGTCATTCTACCCTCCCAAGGGGCGCGACCCACAGGTTGAGTACTGCTGCTCTAAAGTTAAAGGACTTTCTCTTAAGTCCTACTTCACCATATTGTTAGAAGCACAAGTCCTGTAGTTATTTTTGTTGAGTGCTGTTGAGTGGGTTTCTGGTCACAAGAACTCTATGCACAATATAATGAAATGCTGCCCAGTCCAATGCCATGCTCAGAGTTGTTCATTTGCTTGTGCTCATTGTTGCAGCCACTGGGCTAATCAATCTTGTAGGGGCTGCCTCTCCTTTGCTGCCTTTCTACTCTACCAAGAATTCTGTCTTCCTCTAGGGAAGTGGTTCTCAACCTTCCTAATGCCACGACTCTTTCATACCATTCCTCATGTAGTGGTGACTGCCAAATCATGAAATTATTTTCATTGTTACATCATAACTCTAATTTTTCCACTTTAATGAACGGCCCACTGCCGTGAAAGGGTCATTCGTCCCCCAAAAGGGGTCACAAGCCTCAGTTTGAGGACCGCTGCGCTAAACTAATAGGAGGTTCTCTTCAGGTCTACTTAGGTACATTGTTAGAAAAACAAGTCCTGTTTTTTTTCTTGTGGGTTTTGACTCATAGCAACTCTATGTCAATATAATGAAACACTGTCCCGTCTTGTGCCATCCTTGCAGTGTTTCTTTGGCTTGTGTTTATTGTTGCAGCCACTGTGCTATCCCATCTATATTGTGGCTGACTCTATTTTGTTGCCCTTCAACTGTATCAAGAATTGAGTCTTCCTCTTGGACAGTGGTTTTCAACATTCTTACTCACGACCCTTTCATCCAGTTCCTCATGTAGTCGTGACCAACCAACCATAAAATTATTTTTGTTGCTACATCATAGCTGTAATTTTGCTACTGCTATAATTCAGGCCACCTCATGAAAGGGCTATTTGACCCCCTAAGTAGACACGACCCACAGGTCGAGAGCCGCTGCTCTAAAAGAAAGGGGAGATTCTCTTAAGGTCTTCTTCAGCATATTGTTAGAAGCACAAGTCCTGTTGTTATTGTTGTTGGGTGCAGTCGAGTGGGTTTGGCTCATAGCCACTCTCTGCACAATATAATGAAACTCTGGGGGTCTTAAAGGCTTGAAGGCAAACAGGCTGAAATCTAGCTCGGAAGCAACAAAGCCCACAGAGAAGAAGCACACAAGCCTAAGTGAACACGAGGTGTTGAAGGGATTAGGTAGCAGACACCAAAGAACAAAATCCATTATTGTGTGATCACCTTCCCCACATAAACGCTGAAGATGAATGTGTGCATAAGTAAGTGTGGTGAAAAAGGCTGATGGTGCGCGGCTATCAAGCGATATAGCGTCCCAGGTCTTAAAGGCTTGAAAGTAAACAAGCAGGCCCTGAAGCAACAAAGCCCACATGGAAGCATCACACCAACATGTGTGATCATGAAGTGCTGAGGGGACCAGTTTTCAAGCAACAAAGGCGGGAGGGGGGATTATATCATCGTGAATGAGGGGAGTGCATGACGGGGACCAATGCCCACCTGTAGACAACTGGACATCCCTTGCGGAGGGGTAGTGGGAAGGAGATGAGTCACTCAGGGTTCAGTGTAGCAATAATGAAACTCACAACCTTCCTCTAGTTATTAAACACTTCCTCCCCCCACCTCTCATGATCCCAATTCTACCTTGCAAACCTGGTTAGACCAGAAGGTACACAGCGCTACAGATGGAAACTGGAAACACAGGGAATCCAGGACAGATGAATCCCCCAGAACCAGCGGTGAGAGTGGCGATACTGGGAGGGAAGTGGGTGTAGAAATGGGAAACCGATCACAAGGATCTACATATAACTTCCCCCCTGGGAGATGGCCAACAGAAAATTGGGTGAAGGGAGACGCCGCGCAGTGTAAGATAAGAGAAAATAATAATTTATAAATTATTAAGGGTTCATGAAGGAAAAGGAGCAGGGTGAGAGGGGGAGGGGGAAAGGGGAAATGAGCTGATTCCAGCAACCCAAGCGGAAAGCAAATTTTGAGAATGATGAAGGCAACGAATGTATAAGTGTGCTTTGCACAACTGGTGTATGTATGGATTGTGATGAGTTGTATGAGCCCCAATAAAATGATTTTTTAAAAAGATAAAGAAAGAAATGTCTATAAATGAATGAAGGCAACATATGTACAAAATGCCTGATGCAATCAATATGGATTGCAACAAAAGTTGTAAGAGTCTCCAATAAAAGATTTTTAATAAAAATGTATATATAATAAATATTTTCCTAACTTATATAAATGATTAATAAGAATAAAATTAAGCAGCCTGGGTTTTCTATAGGAAAAAATAATGATAAAAGAACAAATGAGAGATTCAGCAGGAAGAAATGGATAGGAAAATATTATAAGGAAAGTTTTCTCTTATATGGAATGTACATACTCTTACATGACAACAATCAGAATATGCCGTAAGAACCTCAGACCAAATACTAGAATAAAATAGAGGAAAACATTCCCAACCCTTCAATAAAATGCTATATGCTTTCTATGATTTTCACAAAAGGTCAAATTCTTTAACAAAATATTTTGTTCATTCAAATTTTTAATTATGCATAAATTTATGTCTCCTTGCATTACATCTCATAAAAAGGCATAAGAATTGTTTTTGCTCTATCTAAAACTAAATAGAAGATAGTGAAGGTGAAAAAAAATAGCTTTCGTGAATGTTGCTTTGAAATACAAATGGCATTGTCCTAAGAAATTAAAATGATTTAATTTTTAAAAATCATTTTATTAGGGGCACATACATCTCTTATCACAATCCATACATACATCAGTTGTGTAAAGCACATCCGTACATTCATTGCCCTCATCATTCTCAAAACATTTGCTCTCCATTTAAAGCCCTGGCATCATGTCCTCATTTTTCTCCGCCCTCCCTGTTCCCCCCTCACTCATGAACCCTTGATAATTTTTCAGATCTTACATATTTTGTCTCCCTTCACCCACTTTTCCGTTGTCCATCCCCCAGGGAGGAAGTTATACGTAGATCCTTGTAACTGAGGTCTCAGAGCAGCTGGGTGTGATGCAGGGGAAGCTCTGGAAGCAGCTGCAGACACTGCGGGAGTTGGCAGCCCAACAGTGAGTGTCACTGCATCCGTGGGTACCAGAAAACTGGCTGGGGTTGTTTATTCCCCTAGATGCTACCCCTGCCTTGAAGAGAACCGTGACAGAGGCCTGTAGACATGTGTCAGGAAAAGATGAGTCCTTCACTGTTTCCTCTTCCCACAAACTTTTGAGGAGAGCCTGCAGGGCAGGGGCTCAGCTCCCTGGCTCCAGTCAAATGCCCTTCCCCACAGCCACACCCTCGCCAGCCCCAACTCCCCATGCCCTGGGTTTGCTTCTTGAATCCAGAGGAGCAGCCTGGGCAAAGACCATGAAGAACCTTGTCCTTCAGGCAGCCCCTTTGATTGGGTCCCTTGACCTCCAGAGTGTGGACACATGCACACTAACTGTTGGGGGACTCAGGCTGTCACCACAGGGGCCAGGATCTGAAGAGGATGCTGGCACTGCAGGGCTTCCTGAGGGAAGCCGAGGACTTGCAGAGCTGGCTGAGCAGCCAGCAGCAGGTGGCCAGAAGAGAGAGGACTATGAGCACACCCTAGTGAGGAAGGGGCTAGGGGCAAGGAAGGTGCCCTGGAGCCGAATGAAGACGGGTAGTGGAGGGGGGCTGCATGCACAAGGGGCTGATGGGGAACATCAGCTGTGGCTTCCTATTCCCCTCTCTGCGTAGAGGGGCAAGTTCTGTGGCTGTTCAGTCCTGCCCTGCCCAGTCACTCACTGAGGTGTCTTAAAGCACACCAGCCAGGGCCCCCTGTGACCCCTCTCCTCTCTTAGCTCCTCTTAACCAAGTTTGCAATGTTTCAGCACCAAGTGAAGATGGGTGGCCACCAGGGGGCAGCCTGCCCCACTACCGGAGAGCCTGCTGGAGTGGCGGCCCAGCACTGCCCCCAGGGCCCAGCAGTGGTGACAGGACCTACAGTGAGTAACAGAAGCCTGGAGCAGGGGTGAGTTTGGGAGGAGGTGCTGGGCATGGGATGAAGAGGCTTCCAGGGAGACCCTTGCTGTGCTGCGGCTCTGCCAAACCACTGTCTCTGGAGAGGGCCCGAGTTCAGGGAACCCAGGGCAGCCGCTGCTGTCTGCGGCCTGTGGAGGAGGCAAAGCTGGGTCGGTGGATCAGGGAGCCTGGTCACAAAGGCCACTTTGCAGGGTCACTTTCCGAAGCCACGGGCTCCCTGCACCTGCAGGGGCGTTCTGGGAAGAGTTGAGCTGGGCTGAGGATGCCCTGCACAGCCCCAGGCTGACCCAGGTCACAGTACAAGCTACTGCGTGTCCAGCCCAGATGGAGCTTAGACGAGATCCCGATTTGCCCATGATCCTAGCGCAGAGTCTGGCCCGGAGTCTCAGGGGCCCGGCACTTGCTGCATGCAAGAACCATGGAGGGGTGCAGCTTCTACCTTTGAAGGGTGTGCAGTCTCCTCCAAACACACAGCATGCCTGGGTGGCACACAACGTGGCTAACTGCCGTGTGCCGGGCTTTAGAATGACCCCACCTGCTGACTCATGGGGATCCTCCAGAGGGTTTGCAAGTCAGTAAATCTTTCCAGGAGCAGGGAACCTCTTCTTTCTCCTGAGGAGCAGTTAGTGGGACTGAACAGGCAACAGCTCAACACTTCCCAAGCAAGCCTCCTGGAGCATCGTTAGAGCAAGGGGTAAACTGCTAGTGATAATGGGCTCCTGGGAGGAGAGTTTGCAGAAAGGCCTAAAGCGCCGAGCAAGATCTCAGGACGGTGGCCCTCTGGGAGCTTAGGACAAGTTCTAAACCCAGCCAGGAAGCTGAAGGGTTGACCAGACAGAAGCTGAGGGGGAGGAATGAGCATGTTTGGATAACTGCTGACCCCCGCGTGGGGGCAGGGCTGCCTGGTTGGAGCTGTGGGAGCTGACTCAGGCCAGACCCCACCTGCTCTGAGACGCTGAGGCCACCCTCAAAGTGCATAGCCAATTGTCTCACGTGCTCTTCCGTATCAAGGTGGGTGCCTGGGGGAGGGGGTGGCTTCTGCAAGTGCTGCCACCCCAGGCCCAGAGTCCCACACTCAATGCCCGGGCCCTTGGCCAACATGCTGTCTCAGGAGAAAGCCACAAGCCTCCCAGATGCTGTGTCCAACTGGGTGGAGGCCCTCCTGAGGAGACATGGATCGCACCAATGAATCACACAATCTGCCTCTGACACCTTGAGGCCTCCTCACCCCCCACTATCATCACCCCAGTGCCGCTTCCCACTCTGGACTAGAGTGCATTGGTATTAGCAAGAGATAAAACTCATGACACATGGAACCCAGGAACAGGAATGGGAATAGAGATACCAAAAGGGTAGGGGGAAGGGAGGTAGAGGATGGGAGGAACGGGAACCGATAGCAATGAATGACATATAACCACACACCCCTCTCAGGGAGAGGAGCAACAGAAACCTGAGGATAAAAGAGACAATGGTCGATGTGAGATATGAAAATAATAACAATCTATAAGCTATCAAGGAACCATGATTGGGGGATGAGGAAAAAAAGAGGAGCTGTTCCCAAGGGCTCAACAGAAAATAAATGTCTAGAAAAGAATGATGGCAATATACGTATGACTATGTCAGATACAATTGGTGTATGGATTGTAACAAGAGCTGTAAGAGCCCCCAATAAAATAAATAAATTTAAATTTAAAAAAAACCACCAAAAACCTCCATCTGCACAGTGAGGCAGTGAAGGGACAAGAGTCCCGAGTCGCTCGGCTCTCACACAAGGCCACCAAAGGCTACCTCTAAGTGGGGGTCTGGCAAAGTTGTGGATGGGTGGGCAAAGCTATCAAGCAGCCCATGAGGGACTTCATTGGCCCTGGAGAACTGGGTGGGAAGGAGGGGTGGCGGGCAGAACTGAGGACGAGTAGACACTTGGTAAGGCTGTGGGATTGAGCGGCAGAGACATGGAGGTTTGGACATGAGTGTTGGTGGACTCAGGCCGGCTGTGACGCTGCCTCGGTACCAGGTCCCCTCACCCCATGCTCTCCCGTGCTCTCCCAGGCTCCAGGTGCAAGACTATGCCTCCTGGGCAGCCAGTGTGCAGTGAGATTTGCAGGTGGTGGAGGAGCCCCAAGACCCCGGCAGTGGAGCCCAAAACTTCAGTGTCCACCAAGAGCTGTGGGCCAAGCTGGAGGCCCAGAAGGAGCTGCACCAGTGCGCCACCCAGCGGGGACAGCAGGTGCTCCAGGCTACAGGGCCATCCGCCGTGGAGGTCGGCTCCCCTTTCTGGCCCTCCCCCAGCTCACTGGACCACTGCACCCTGGCCCCACAGGGACAAGCACCTTTCTTTTCTATTTTTTTAATCATTTTATTGGGGGCTCGTGCAATTCTTATCACAATTCATACATACATGCATTGTGTCAAGAACATATGTACAGGCTCTTCCTCTAACTGTAGCGGCCTGAGGTGACCTGCTAAAATGGTTCGCTACTCATTTGACCCAGAAAACCCTACAAAATCCTGCAAATACAGAGGGTCGAATCTCCGGGTCCACTTCAAAAACACCCGTGAAACTGCCCAGGCCATCAAAGGCATGCACATCTGGAAAGCCACCAAATACTTGAAAGACGTCACTCTGCAGAAGCAGAGTGTGCCTTTCCGATGGGACAATGATGGTGTTGGTAGATGTGCCGAGGCCAAACAGTGGGGTGGGACCCAGAGTTGGTAGCCCAAAAAGAGTGCTGAATGTTTGGTTCACATGCTTAAAAATGCAGAAAGTCATGCTGAACTTAAGGGTTTAGATGTGGATTCTCAGGTCATCAAGCACATCCAGGTGAACAAAGCCCCCAAGATGCACCACCGGACTTACAGAGCTCTTGGCTAGATTAATCCACGCAGGAGCTCCCCCTGCCACATTGAAATGATCCTGACTGAGAAGGCACAAATCGTTCCCAAGCCAGAAGAGGAGGTTGCAGTGAAGAAAAAGATTTCCCAGAAGAAACTGGAGAAGCAAAAACTCATGGCTTGGGAATAAATTAAGCTTAAATAATAAAAGGGTTTTTTTTTAAAGAACATATGTACATTTGTTGCCATCATCATTCTCAAAACATTTGCCTTCTACTTGAGCCCTTAATATCTGCTGTTCATTTTCCCCCTCCCTCCGCACTCCCCCCTACCTCACGAAACCTTCTTCATTCATAAATTAATATTATTTTATCATATGTTGCACTGTCCAAAGTCTCCCCCTTCCTTCTTCTCTGCTGTCCCTCCCCCAGGGAGGAGGCTATTTGTAGATTCTTGTAATCAATTTCCCCTTTCCACCCCACATTCTCTCCACCCTCCAGGCATCGCCACTCTCACCACTGGTCCTGAAGGAGTCATCTGTCCTGCGTTCCCTGTGTTTCCAGTTCCTATCTGTACCTATGTACACCCTCTTATCTAGCCAGATTTGTAAGGTAGTATTGGGATCATGAGAGTGGGGGGAGGAAGCATTTTAGAACTAGAGGAAAGTTATATGTTTCATCGTAGCTACCCTGCACCCTGACTGGCTCATCTCCTCCCCACAACCCTTCAGTAAAGGGTGTCTGGTTGGCTACCAATGGGCTTTGAGTCTCCACTCTTCACTCACCCACATTTTCAATGATATGATTTTTTGTTCTTTGATTCTTGATACCTCATGATCCCTTCGACAGCTCGTGGTCACACAGGCTGGTGTGTTTCTTCCATGTGGGCTTTGTTGCTTCTGAACTAGGTGGCCACTTGTTTATCTTTGAGGCTTAAAGATCCCAGATGCTATATATTTTGACAGCCAGGCACCATCAGCTTTCTTCACCACATTTGCTTATGCACACGTTTGTCTTCACTGATCGTATCAGGAAGGTGGGCACACACTGATACGATTTTTAGTTCTTTGATGTCTGATAACTGGTCCCTTCTACACCTCGTGGTCAGCCAGGCTGGTGTTCTTCTTCCATGTGGGCTTTGATACTTCTCAGCTAGATGGACGCTTATTTATCTTCAAGCCTTTAACACCCCAGACGCTATATCTTTTGATAGCCGGGCACCGTCAACTTCCTTCACCACATTTGCTTATGCACACATTTTTCTTCAGCAATCGTGTCAGGAAGGTGTGAATTCTGGAATGCCAATTTAATAGAACAACGTGCTCTTGCATTGAGTAATCCCTACCAGACCACTCACACCCTCCTCGCTACTGATTTTGGATAACTTATTGCTCCCCTGTCCCTGGGTTGTTCAGCACTACCCCTTTGCCCCCTTCTCTCCCACTCCCCTATTCACCCGGAACTATTGGTCCCCTTGTTTTCTCCTCCAAACTATTCATGCAGTCTATCGTCTCTAGATAGGTCTGTAGAGATAGTAATATGCACCAAAAATCAAGTCATTGCAAGATAGGCAATGAGTGAGAACACAGCAATGACAACAAAAAGGAAACCAATTACCCATAGAAGAATAAATTAATTTTTGAAGGCAAATGCTTTGAAAATGATGAGGGCAAAGAATGTACAGATGTGCTTTATACAACTGATGTAAGTATGGATTGTGATAAGATTTGTATGAGTCCCTAATAAAATGCTTTTTTAAGAATAAAATAAAAGAAAAAAATTTTAAAGAAAGAAAAACCTATACATAGATGAAGGTCTGATTTTTAATCTCTAGGCGTGTCCTTCAGTCAGGTCCAATGGGGTACCATGCTTTGGCCCCAGAGTCTGTCCTTTGTACTACCTCAGGGGCTCCCTGCTCTGCTCCCACTGTTGCTCTGCCACACACTTTTAGTGGTTTGCCTCAGTGCCATAGGATCAGTCTGGGCCAGTTCTAACCCTGAGTCTCCAGTGTTGTCCCCCTTAGGGTCCTGGGCCATCAATGGACGGTGTGTCTCGTAGTGGGATCAGCCACATTGTCCACTCTGTCCATTGGCTGTTCAGAGCCGGGATATCGTCCCCCAGGCCTGATGGGCCAGGATGTGCTCCACTCTCTCTTCCTCCCCCTTCTTTGCTCCCATTTGCTCTGATCAAACATGCCCCTCTCTCCTAGATGTAGCTTCAGTTCTGTCCTCTGAAGTAAATTCTTCTGGGGGCAGGGGCAGTTGTTCCAATAGCTGGTATGGGAGCCCAGCCCTCAGGCCCCTCCACTGGCTCCCCACTCCGTGCGGGCACACTGCATTCATCTGGCACTGGCTTTATATCTGGTCCCTCTTTCCCTGTGGAAACACAAACAATACCCTCCCCTTGGGTGGGACAGTCAGGCACCTTTTCTCTGGAGCTTCCCTCAGCACCACCTTCGGTTGTGTCCATGCCCATGCCCAGGTGCAGGAAAGGCTATGCGCCATGCAGGATGCTTGGGAGCAGGTCTTTCAGGCCTGGGAACGGAAGCAAGGGAGACGGCAGGGCATGCACCGCAAGCAGCTCTTCCTCAGACAGTGTGGCATCTGGACAAGATCCTGCAGGCCCAGGAGACAGCTCCCCTCACCACACACAGACACACTGATCCCAGGACCTCCAGTCCTCCTGTAGTACCACCCCAACCCCCCTTGCTTCCTGGATCACTGGCTGCTATTCTGATACGGAGCTAGATAGTGTGTCTTCCAAGTGGCCAAGGGGACACCTGAGCCTCAGGTCACTCAGGGCCATCTCCTCCCCACACCTGGCCCCGGCCAGCCAAGCCCTACGCGGTTTGGTTGGAAATTGATGGGGCTCCTCCCCAACTCGTCAGAAGATGGGATGTTCCTAACGGCCCACAGGTTGGAGTGCTCTTCTTCCTCAGGTTCCTTCCCCTCCTGCTCAGCACCCAACTCCCCACCCCCAGGCTGTAAACCAAGGTTCTGGCAGATGTTGCTGTCTAGGGATCCGTTTGAACCACCATCTGTGCCCCCGATCACCCCCCCCACCTCTGTGTCACCTCCATGGCTGCCCCAGGTCTTCCAGGAGGCCAGTGCCCTGGAGGGCTCTGTGGAAGAGGTGGAGCGGCTGACCCAGAAGCATGGCACCTTCCAGAGGTGCTGAGCACACAGGACAGGGAGTTGATGGCCGGGACGGTCATGGGCATGACCCTGATAAGGCCGGGGTATCTAGACTGTTGGGGGAACACGGGTGAGGTGTGTATGCACACCGAATCTGTGCTGGTGGGTGAGGGATTACCAAGGAGCCAGGGGCTCCAATCCAGGGCTGGTGACCAAGCCGAGGTGCCCAAGCACCCAGAAGCGCATGGGGATGGGTTAGGCCACACTCTGGGGACCACAGAGGGCATTTGGATCTGTCCATATCACATGGCCCCTGCTTCCTTCTGCCCAGGAGCCTGGACAACCCTCAACTGCAGAGCTGAGGGGAGCCACCCGGGACTTATAGTGAGGGCTATGGGCTGTGAGCCAGCCCCAGCAGGGGTACACTTGGTACTCAGGGCTGGGTCCACCTCCCACTTCCCACTACGCAGGAGGCTGCGCTGAGAGAGCAGGCCAGGGTGCTGCCAGGCCCCTGGGTTCAGGGTCTGCTGGGCACGATACGTGAGCGTCCGGCTTGAGTGGAAGCCCTGGGAGAAGGTCAGTGACACAAGCTTCACACCTCTCTGATTACTGCCGGCTTTCTCAGGGCTGCTAGCCAGGTCACAGGGCACCCCACCTGAACCCCATTTCACCTTTACAAGTGACCTTCAGCCCCACTAGGGGCCAAGGGGTGGCCTGCGGTGGAACGGGATGTGGAGAGTTTAATGGCTTTTCCAGGGGCAAAGCTAGGACTGGAGCCCAGGGCCCTTGATTCTCAGACCCGTGTGGACACCTGTCATCCTGATGGGCAGAGTAGACAGGGCCCCAGTGGTGGGTGAGGGGCACCCTCCACATGAGAACCCACCCATGGCCCCTGCCCAGCCACTTCCTAGATCTGAAGACTGATGGGCCTGGGCCCTGTCATCATGGGTGAAAGAAAAATTATTGTACTGTCCCTGAGCTTGGTCAGCATTTCACTCCTTGGCACAGCCCGAGGGGTAGATGGAGTCAACGCTTGGGACCAAGGCAGTATGAACATCAGGGCACTCATGTCCCCACCATCACACAGGACGGCGACTGGATCCAGGGGTGGGGCCAGCAGCTGGAATAGCCTGTCCCTCTTGGGGACCACAAAGAGAAGCTGATGCGGTTTCAGAAACACCTGGCCTATGAGACAGAGACCCCATGGAAGGGAGGCAGGAAGGGAATTGACAGGAAGACCTGGGAACCCTGCTAGGTACTGGTTTTCCATCCAGCAGCCTTGTCCCCAACACCCGCAGTGTCACTGTGCAGACACTAATCAGACTCTGTCACCTGCCCGAGGCCAAGGCCAAGACCAGCCAGGAAGAAAGGATCGAAGAGAATCCTGGGCAGAAGGGCAGAGGCCAAGCCTGTAATGTGCCTGTCCTCCACAGTGTGCCCTTGCTAGCGTCCTGGACCTTGGGAAGGATCTGGAGAGCATGGAGAGACTGCTGCACAGACACGAGGCCTTGGAGCAGGAGATGGGCCTCCTCCAAGTTCAGGGGCAGGTATGCCACTGGGTCTAGCATCGGGGCCAGGCCAGGGGACCTCTTCTGTGGGACGCTGCAGAGGAAGAGCTGAGCCAGTATACTCCCATGCCAGTGGTCTCTTGAGCACAACCTGATCCCCTTCCTCAGCCTCCGGACATCCCCCATATCCCGGAGCAGAAGGCAGCCCTCCTCTGCCAGAGAAGCCTGGGGTCAGCCCGCAGCCTCGGCCACAGGTGCCAACAGTTTATGGACAACTGGCAAGAGCTCCAGCGCAGAGCCCAGAAGTGGTATGGACACCCTTTGAGTCCATTACTTCACTCTTGCCCCCCTTCAGCAATCAAGTCCCATGCATCTCCTTGACTCCTTGTTTTAGGGTACAAAAGAGACCTTCAGGACAAACAATGTAAATAAAACATTGATCAAGTCTTAAAAGAGACCACGACCACACAATGACCAAGACACATCATACGTGAAACAAATCCAGGGAGACTCATATGTGTGTAAGAAAGAGGTCTACTGGCGATATCTAAAACAGATGGATATAGAGTTACCATATGACCCAGAAACCCCCCCCCCACTCTTACTGGGCAAGAAACAAACCAAGATCAGACATCTGTGCTCCAAAATTCATTGGCACAGTTCACAATTGCAAGGAATTGGAAACAACCCAAATTTCCATCACCTGACAATTGGATTAAAAAGCTGGGGTACCTCTACCAGCGGGGATCAACGATGTAATGTCACACCGGAAGTTCTTGGCGCCCCAGCATGGGGCGCTGGGCTTCCTGCCTCGGAATCGCAGCAGCCGGCAAGGCGGGAAGGTGAAGAGCTTCCCCAAGGATGACGCCTCCAAGCCGGTCCACCTGACGGCCTTCCTGGGCTACAAGGCCGGCATGACCCACATTGTGCGCGAGGTCGACAGGCCAGGCTCCAAGGTGAACAAGAAGGAAGTGGTGGAGGCCGTGACCATCATGGAGACCCCTCCCATGGTGGTGGTGGGCATCGTGGGTTATGTGGCGACACCTCGCGGCCTCCGGACCTTCAAGACGGTCTTTGCGGAACAAATCAGTGACGACGAGTGCAAGCGGCGGTTCTACAAGAACTGGCACTAGTCGAAGAAGAAGGCTTTCACCAAGTACTGCAAGAAGTGGCAGGATGACAAGGGTAAGAAACAGCTCGAGAAAACTTTAGCAGCATGAAGAAGTCCTGCCTGGTCATGCGCGCCATCGCACATACCCAGACGCGCCTGCACCTCCTGCGCCAGGAGAAGGCGCACCTGACGGAGATGCAGGTGAACGGGGGCTCCCTGGCTGAGAAGCTAGACTGGGCCCGAGAGAAGCTGGTGCCAGTGAACCAGGTGTTCGGGCAGGATGAAATGATCGACATCACAGGGGTGACCAAGGGCAAAGGCTACAAAGGGGTCACCAGTCGTTGGCACACCAAGAAGCTGCCCCGAAAGACCCACCGAGGGTTGCGCAAGGTGGCTTGTATCGGGGTCTGGCATCCCGCCCGTGTGTCCTTCTCCATGGCCCACGCTGTGCAGAAAGGCTACCACCACTGCACAGAGATCAACAAGATCTATAAGATTTTCCAGGGCTACCTCGTCAAGGACGAAAAGCTTATCAAGAACAACGCCTCCACCGACTACGATCTCTCTGACAAGAGCAACAACCCCCTGGGTGACTTTGTTCACTACGGGGAAGTGATCAATGACTTTGTCATGCTGAAGGGCGGCATGGTGGGCACCAAGAAGCGAGTGCTGACTCTGCAAAAGTCCCTGCTGGTGCAGACCAAGCGCCGTGCCCTGGCGAAGATCGACCTCAAGTTCATCGACACCACTTCCAAGTTGGGCCATGGCCGTTTCCAGACCGTGGAAGAGAAAAAAGCTTTCATGGGACCACTCAAGAAAGACCGGATTGCCAAGGAGGAAGGCGCATAACAGATGGTACAGCTGGTGGGATCAGAATAAAGACTTCTTTTTCAGTGGGGGAAAAAAACCTGTGGCACATACATACAATGGAGTACTATGCATCACTAAAAAGTAGTGATGAAAGTTTGAAGCACATCACTGCATGGGAAGAACTGGAGGAAAGCATGCTAAGCGAAGTAAACCAAGCACAAAAGGACAAGTACACATTGAGTCCACGGAGGTAAGCTTTAAAAAAATGCAAAAGGGACATAGTGGAAAAACTACTGTATGAACATTACTGGGTTCCTGGGGTGAGGACCAGGTAATATGGCAGGGACCAGACTAAATTCAGTGATACACATGGTAGACAGATAAAAAGAGGCGAGGAAAGGAAAAGTAATAAAAATAATAAATAAATGGGTAGCGGGGTCACAGGGCACTAACCCGCCCAAGGGTGCCACCGTGAACCCGTATATCTCCGATCTGCCTGCCTCTGTGCCTTTGCCCTTGCTCACCCTTTCTCTACTTGGCTCGGTCCTACACCTGTTCTTTTGTGTCTGGCTTATGTCATTACCAGCAGCCCTGCTGGCGTAGTGGTTACGAATTGGACTGTGATCTGCAAGACCGGCAGTTCAAGTCCACCAGCTGCGCCTTGTGAGAAAGATGAAGCTTTCTATGTCTGTAAAAGAGTTACCATCCCCGGAACCCGTGGGGGCAGTTCCACTCTGCCTTTTAGGGTTACCATGAGTCAGAGTTGACTGGATGGCAGTGAGTTGGGAATTTTATTTATTTCATTCCTAGCATGTCTTTTCAAGGTTCATTTGTGACCTGACATTTATCCCCCTATTTTAATGAAAGGACACCACTCCATTCTAGAACTCGAACTCACTGACTTGGTCCATCCATCTGTCCACGGACTCAAAGGCGGCTTCCACCTTTGGCTGTCGTAACTATAATGCAGTGATGTCCATAATTTAAAAGAAAACGTTTTGACATGATGTTTTTAGGGGACACAGTGAGACCAGAGCATTTTTCCCTGCTGGTGAAGGGACTGGAGGTCAATCCTTTTTTTTCCTTCTTTTTTAAGTGTCTGTATTCCCATCTACAAAAGATGGGCGCCACTCAGGACTGTATATGGTTTCTATCCTTGAAACAAAAAAATCCATTGTTGTGCCCATTACATAGAGGGGGGAACGAAGCTTACAAGCTAGTGCCCAGAACCAACACCCACAAGGCTGGTGGCTGGAGGAGGTCTGTGTGCCCACTGTGGCTGCAGGAGGGACAGAGGGGCCTGCAGGGGGGCCACTGGGCCTCAGAGACCTTCCAGGCGAGGCTACAGGAACTGCAGCAGCTCTGGGGCGAGCTGAGGGCCAACTGTAGGAGGAAAGAGACAACGCTCCAGGAGGCCTGCAAGGTGGGACTGTGCACGCCCTGGGCCAGGTTGGATGGGACCCCAGGTTGTCCAGTGCCCACTGCTCACCACACGTCCTTCCCTAGGCCCTGCATACGGGGGAGTATCTGGGAGCTGGAGTGCTGGCTGCATCCTGTGGAGGGGGAGCTGCGAGTCCCTGGCAGTGGATAGGACCGTCCTGGGGTGGATGAGCTCCAACTGGGGGCAAACAAGACTCGTTTCAAACACCAGCTCTGTCTCCTCTAAGGGCCCGTGTACAACTGCGACAACACAACATTGGGTCCTGCTGGGTCCCCATTAGCATCTGGGAGGAAGGTTATTTATTACAGGGAATCTTACCTTTGTCCCTTGGTGTTAATTGCAGACTCACTGGGTGACGGATTGTATCTGACACGCACCACGTTTGCCGCAGCAAACACCAACACTTTGTCAAACTCCGTTTGGTATTGCTCCATCCCTCCATTATTCTCCCTAATGACAAAAATAATTAACACATTCATATAAAAGCACAGGATGAGGATAGCTTTAATTTATGCATCTAGTTCAAGGTCATCCCTCTTATCAATATATGACAATCTAATGAGGCTTAACTAAAAAGTAGCAGTGAAGCAATTTAGGAAACTGAGGGATTGTCACGAGTCCTGGTTGTGACAGCATGTTTTGTGCACCATGGAAGATAACAGATTTGTCTTCTGTGGTATCTCATATCCATCATCCCCAAACTACCTGCTCTTAGGGGTAGAGAGAGCGAGCTTGTCTTTGAAAAATGTGCCTGGGTTTGGTAGCTGCTCACAGGATGGCAGGTGTAATGTATTATGAGAACTTAACAAGGCTCTGAGAAGATGGCTATTGGAAGGTCTGGGTGGAGGGCAAGGTCATGGCCCTGAAGGATTCAGGATCCAGAAGTCAAGTCAGAACTGGATGCCAGAGACTTTCTCAATCCAGCCCTCTTTGCCCCTCCCCTAAGGCCAATACATTTCTAAGGGTTATGGATTCTACTTCAGAATCTTTCTCAAACCCAGGGCCCTCTTCACCATTATTGTCTAGACCTCGTCACCTCTTGCCCTATAAATAAAAATATGGGTTTATTGTAAGTCTGGGTCTGTTAGGTTTCTCGGGTGGGAAATGTCTCGGTCCTTGGCTACACACTGGAAAGAAATTCACACCAAAGCCTGGTTGGTAATCCGAGTGGGTTTATATACATGAGAGAAGAAGGTTCCGGCGTTACACTAAACTGAACACGGGCACCCTCATGACACTGCACACCCAGCCCTGCTGAGTGGAAGGCAGAGAAGCTGCTGAAGGGAAGGGGCGGTGGTCTCCAGATTCCAGCCTTTTAAGGGCTTTCAGCTGGGAGGCGTCAATTAAGCTCTCCTGGCTTGGGCTTAGCCCGCATTGGCTTCCAACCTCCCGTAGGGGGCCCCCTAAGCATGGAGAGGAACAACCCCTTGTCTTGCTACCTAACCGGTCTACATTCCTGCATGACTACATTGAGATGGAACTAGCCCCTTTAGACAGCCTGTGTGGTTCACCAGGAGACACGGGCCACAGTGGTCCCCGTGACCACCTTAAATCTTAAACTACTGTTGGAGTTTATATTACCTGTGTGGGTCTGTGGGCATGGGACGTTTCCATGCCAGAGACCTGAAGTTACACAAATAGGCATCCAGAACAGAACTCATACAGGCTCTAATAAGATGCTCAGATGCTTCTCGCTAGGATGAGAATTTAACGAAGTGTGTGAGCAGTTCAGATCTTGTAAAGGAGAACAGGTCAGTAGTGTATCCAGAGAAGAGAGCAAAGGTCAGGGGAAAGGGAGGGGGCCCACAGACATCTGTGCTCTGTGTTTGGCCACAAGACAAGAAACCGGGTCTCCTTGCAAAAGAAAGCAGAACAGCAAGTCCCTCAGAACTACGACATTTTAAAACATGACCTATACAACACTCGGCTCTGGGAGGCGCCTTGGAACCATTAAAGCCCTAAAAGAGGGGCAAGGAGGAAGCTGAAATCTTTGATTTTCCCTGCTGTGCTTTCAGTGTTGAAATGTCTGTGCACGGAGCCTTAGAAATTTCAGAATCAGAGAGTGGATTCACAAGCCAAGCTCCTGCTTTATTCTTCAATGCATTTTGGCCCAGCTTCTCCTTGGTGAGACATGTAACAGAAATTCTGGACTTAGGAGCCACTTGGTCCTTGGACACTAGGAGATTTCAGTGGAATCTGAAATAGGGCTCTAACCACCAGCTGGACTGGCCTAGGAAGCCCAAGTATTCAGTCTCCCAAACACCAACCTCCCGTTGCTCTTCATCTGCCTCCACCTTGTTCAGCTTTAGTGTTGTCCGTGGAAGCGTTTGGCACCCATCTGATGCTTCGGAACCCAGAAAGGAGGAAAGGTAAAACTGGGATTCAAATGAAACAGACTTAAGCAGGACCATAGCCAAGATGTGCCCAGGGCTCCTCGCAGCATTTGTCACCTTCATTTCCCTCTTCGGACTCAGACGTGGCAAGGTTCAGAAACAAGCTTTACCAGAAAGAACAGCTGTGAACCCAGCCTGCTTCCAAGTGAGAAAAAGCCCTTTACACATGAGTTCCTGAGGTCAGCCCAGCCCTGTGCGTCCCCACCCCTCCCAGAGTCCCTGGCTCTCTGGCGAAGCATTAAAGCAAGTGGAAGCAGAGATTTGCTCAGAATAAAAAATCATTTTTCACAATAGCACGGCACGTTCTGGGTGGCAATCACGGCTGCACAAACCATATCCATCCTCCAGCCATAATGTTGGCGCCTCAGTGACCACGCACATACATTGTGTGGCGAGACTCAGAGCCTATTCCATTTGTGGTCAATTGTTTCCTCCCTCTCCATACTTTGCACTTAGGAGACATGCTCTCTGGAGGTGGTTGAGGCTTGTCTTGTCACCAATAATCATCTCCTACGCCTTCCTTTACAGTCACTAATTTGATGTGTTCACTCAAAGAAATGCCAATAATATGAGGTTTCAGAGGAGAGCTCCTAGAGCTCCTAGAGCTCCCCCAGACAAGGAGGCCGAGTGTCACCGTCATTATCCTGAGCTGGGAGGGGGCACTAGTGTTCCGGAAGCTGGGGATCCGTCACTGCCTGCCCACCGCACAGACAGAGCAGGTGCTGGTTATAATTGCTTCTAGACGTCCTGCCATGCTGAGTTGAAAGTCAAACCCATAAACGCTGCCCAACTACAATAAAACTGGAGTACACAGATATTTCTGCATCATTGCTGGGTGAAAATATACTCAGGGGAGTTGGATGAGATGGCAGCAAGTGCCTAAAGAGGGGATGCTGTGGGAACACCAACAAGATGACTGTCAGTCGCCGTTTCCTCTTCTCGTCTGCTTTCCTCCCCCTATCTTTCAGGACCAAAAGACATGACAAATATGTAAGGAAACAAATTTGTTCATCTTTAGAGGAGTATCCCACCCCACCCCCATCCACCTCTGGCCTCCTTTGAGCAAGTCTCTAGAACTTTTTTTTTTTTTTAACCTGGCTTCTACTATGGCAATTTCCGGAGTTGCTATGTGGCTGTGTTTAAAAGTCGCCTTTGGGATCCAGAGCACAATCCTAGTCACAAAGGCATTCTCCCAGTCCCAAATAGCAATGCGATCTCATTTCAGAAGGTTGTTCTTGTTTCTGTAGACCCAGAAAGGAGTTCAAGCTGTTGATCTTGACCGTGGTTGTCGAGTCAGCCTCTCATGGGCACCTCATGGGAAGCGGAGCAAACTATGCCAGTCTGTGCTATCACCAGGGCTGGGAGGGGAAGCCAGCCGTGGCGGGCCATAAGTTGATGTGTGGATGGAGATAATCAGGTCTTTCGTCCTTATTCTATTTCAGTCTGGAAACATCACTGAAGCCTGCTCAGTGTCATAGCAACACACAAACTTTCACTGAGAGTCTGGGGCACATTGGCTGCAAGTCAAACCCGGGTCTCCCCGGTGAAAGACGATGAGAGATCTACCACTGAAGCACCGTGGCCCTCACCTCAAACCAGGGCAGTCATTTACCACAAATCTACCAGAGTGCAAACCAGACCACAATGCAGGATGACTGAGATTGCCACCAGAATCTGATACTGACGCAGAAAAAAACCTAACTACCATTTTATTGACTCCCACTCATACCGGCCCAATAGGACAAAGAACTGCCCCTATGGGGTTTTGAGACTTTAAATCCTTACAGTAGCGGTTCTCAACCTGTGGGTTGCGACCCCTCTAGGGATCAAATAACCCTTTCACAGGGGTCAACCAATTCATAACAATAGCAAAATTACAGTTATGAAGTAGCAATTAAAATAATTTTATGGTTGCAGGGGTCCACAGCATGAAATGTATTAAAGGTTGGGGACATTATGAAGGTTGAGAACCACTGCCTTACAGAAATAGACAACCTCATATTTCTCCCACGGACGGGCTAGTCAGTTCAAACCCCCGACCTTGCGATTAGCAGCTTAATGCACAGCCCACCCACTACACCACCTGGGCTCCTAATGCTATAATAAGATATATTATTGTTAGATCTCTCCTGGGAGTGATATACCTCAGGCCTTGGCTTCGCGCGAGAAAGAATTCCCTTCGAAGCCTGGATTATGATCCAAGTGAGTTTTTTGAGAGAAGAAGTTTCAGGTTTACACAGGCACCTCAGGGCCCCTCACGGGGCACAGCCTACCTAGAAGCTGCTGGAGAGAAAGTCACTCAGTGTGCTCCGGGATCCTGCCTTTTTTCTTTTTAAAAAAATCGTTTTATTAGGGCTCATACAACTCTTATCACAATCCATATATACATCAATTGTGTAAAGCACATTTGTACATTCATTGCCCTCGTTATTCTCAAAACATTTGCTCTCCACTTAAGCCCCTGGCATCAAGTCCTCATTTTTCCCCTCCTTCCCCGCTCCCCCATCCATCAAGAAACCTTGATAATTTGTGAGTGGTGATACTGAGAGGGTTGTGGGAGGGTGGATTGGAAAGAGGGAACTGATTACAAGTATCTACATGTGACCTCCTCCCTGGGGGACGGACAACAGAAAAGTGGGCGAAGGGAGACATCGGAGCGGGCAAGATCCTGCCTTTTCAATTCCTCCATAGGGAGGCATGGTTGATGGTCATGGTCAACCCCAATGGCTGGATTGAATTCACCTGGCCCAGATGGGCCAATCCAGGTGTAATGCCCACCTAGGTGTACCACCCCTTCCTAGCCGGAAGTTTGAACCTGAGCATATGTAATGGATGGCCCAGTCCCTATGCTAAACCACCTAATAGTATTTGCAAGATGCCAAGCACCGTTCTAAGCTTTTTGTGTATAATAATTCAATTATTCCACTTAACAAGCCTATGTGTGGACTCTATTCTGGCCTCATTTTCCAGATGAAAAATCAGTGGCACAGGATGATAAAGTCATGAGCCTAGGACCACACAGTGAGGAAGTGGGAAGGAGAGATTTGGACCCAGGCTGCAGAGCCCATGCCTTGGGTGCCTACAGCTGCCATGTAGGACACAGAAAAGCATGGAGCAGACTCGGCATAAGACATTAGGGATTTGGAAAGACTGTAGCATGAATGTATGTGCTATGACTTCATGAGAGTAGCTGCTACTCAGATCCAGAAGAGAACACAAGCCTTTTGCAAAAATTATGTTTGCCAAGAGAGGGTGGAAAACTGCATCTTGTGCGAAATCCCCCAACCTGCACATGTGCATAGCTATTTCAGAAGGTTCCAAACAATGTGTGTTGTGCGGCAAACCAAACTGAGCTCAGGGGGAGCTGGTCTGTGGGTTATGTTAGCCAGAAAGTGAGCAGTTTGAACTCACCAGCCACCACTCCAAGGGAGAAAGAGGAGGTTTTCTGCTCCCATGGACTTACAGTCTTCGAAGTGGCAGGGAGCATTTCCATGCGTCCTATGATTAGGATCTCGGAGGGTGAGGGTGGTGTTGGTTGAGACCTGTCTTCAGGGCATTTCCCAGAAGGGCTTCCTGCAGTGGCTCTGCCTTCAGGAATGTCTGATGACCTTGAGGGCAGTAAAGTCCTAAACACACTCGGGCAGTGGTTCTCAACCTTCCTAATACAGCTCCTCTTGTTGTGGTGATGCCCCCCTCCCCCAACCATTAAATGATTTTCTTGCTACTTCATCACTGTAATTTTGCTACAGTTATGAATTGGGTGAGCCCTGTGAAAGGGTCATATGACTCCCAAAGGGGTCGCAACCCACAGGTTGAGAACCACTGCACTAAGGGTTCCCCTCCCAGGCAGCCCTACCAGTGTCTGGTGTGCATAGTTCTGTGAGGTGAGAGAAATGGACTTAGTGTCTGCTTCTGGTGACAGTTGATGTGGGTGGGCTTTCTCCCTATGTCAAATCCCTCTCGAGCCATTTGTCACCACAACAGAGGGAGCCATGCACAAAAAAACAAGAAGAGGATGCAGCACAGCAGGACAGCAAGCAGAACAATGATTGAATAAGCACAATTCACTTCAATCATGAATCGGGTGCCCTTGAGATGTGAGGAAGACCCCAGTCTAGTGACATTAGATCAGGTTTAGGGATTGAGTGAAGGGACCCCTCTTGGCTCCCCTCAGCCCCTATTTTGCTTTCCCATTGACCCTGACCCTTGCATCGTGATTGGTCCTTATTCCAGCATGATGGTTGGTTTCATAACCACGGCATATGGGAATGTGTTAGTCGATAGGTTATACAGGCACAGCCTCTGGAATGGGTAAGTGAGGAGGCGATTTGGGCTCGCTCATGCAGACCTCTAGTTGTCCTTGACATGACTGATAGAATGGATCATGTGAAGTGATTTGAGATCGGCGTTGAGATCTGATAGGTCATGCAGACTTCTAGCTGATCCTGGCAGTACCCTATTTTAAGGAAACAGAATGCTTGGCGTTTAAGTCGTATTTGAGCTTAAATTTTGAGCAATAGGCTGTGGCTCACAGTGAGAGTCTATGTGGAGACCCTACATCCATTTTGAGGGGCCACAGATTCAGCCGCCATTGAGTTCTTTCCTACTGCTGACTGGCAGTGGAAAGCTTGTCCCTCAGGCAGTGTGCTTGCGTCCACTCCCCGGGCCAGACTCAACGATATACGGTAGTGTGCACATCCCAATGAAGGTCCCGCTCATGCTCTCACAGGCCCTCCTGAAACTCCATGAATTGATCTGTCTTCAGTCACAATTTTGTGACAAAGTTTTTTGTTTTCTATGTCTTATTTAAGTTTTCAGGAGCCCAGGTGGTAATGCTGGATAGTGTTGGACTATTAAGAGCAAGGTCGCTGGTTCAAAGCCACTAGTCATTCCACAGGAAAAAGATGAGGATATTGCTTCCTGTAAAGGTAGAAACTTCAGGATCCCTACACAGAGTCACTATGAGTCAGAGTCAGCAGGACAGAATGGGTGTCATTTTATTTAAGTAACTGTGGCTTTGGGTCCTTCTAAACCATTGTGGCCTCATGTGGATGCTCTCCTTCATCCAGAACAGCAGTTTGTGCCTTTTTCTTGTGTAATACTTAGCAAAGGAGTTCCTAATGAAATATAATTGAATTGGGGGTCTTTTCCCCCTAAAAACAAAGTAAATACATAAATAGAAACGAGACTATGGTACTAATAACCAGTTGGGGAGTTGAGAGAGCTGAACTCTCAATCCTGATAGAAACCCATTGTGACTGAGCACCTGCTCAAGGTCATCCACAGCCTATGAGGTTGAGCCTATATGTTGGGGAGTAATTGTGTACATAAAGTTAACAATTTATCTTTCTAAAGATTCTGTCTAAAACTTACTTTAAATAATAAATTTTCCCCTGGGCTAGGTAAAGTTCAGGGAGTTTAACCGCCTAGTATCCACCCCCTCTCAGCATTCATCATGTTAGGCCAGAGGAGGCAAATCACACCCACTACCCAGGGAGCACTGCTTCCAAAAGCTCATTGCCTGTGCTGGTGGTAGATGGGAGGTACCCGGACCAGAAATGCTGACAGAGTGGAACCAGAGAGCTCAGCCCCCAGCTTCCCGAGGGAGCAGCTGTGATGGTTCACTTCTGGATGAATATGTTTAAGCAAAGGCCAAGGGCATGACTTGGGCAGCACAAAAAGCAGATGTGCAGAGGTTGTTCACTGCATTCCAGAAGTTCACACACTCTCCGGAGGCTCCTTGGCCCAATGGCAGGAAGTCATTGGTGGCTTCCACCTTCAATCCCAAAAGGTCACTGCCGTCCAGTGGATTCCAACCACAGTGACCCTATATGGAGTGTTCAAGACTGTAAATCTTCATGGGAGCCAGCAGTCTCATTGTCCCCCTTGGGACAGGGAGCTAGCAGCCCGTTTTGCCACCAGGGCTCCTTCCTCTCTAATTCTGGATCCAGTCCCTCCGAATATCCTGCCCTGCCCTTGTCTAGGCTTCTTAAATGCGTTCCACACAGCTTATGTTAGTCTGGGTGCATTCGAGAAACAAATCCACAGAAACACATATGTATAAGAGAGTTGTATGTAAAGGGTGAGTGCACATCAAGCAAACATGCTCATATGTGCTTATGCACCCGCTTTGTCTTCAGCGACCATGTCGGGGTAGGCTGGTGTGCTTTTACCATGTGGGCTTTGTTGTTTCTTAGCTAGATGGCCCCCTGTTTATCTTCCAGCCTTTACGACCCCAGGCGCTATATCCTTTGATAGCCGGGCACCATGGTGCCTAACTACTACACCACCAGGGTTCATTAGCATGTGACTTATCTCCTGTCATTCACACTAGATGCTCAAAGTAGCAGGAGACCAGGTTTCTCCTTTGTGGCCACACCAGGTACTGACAGAACCAAGAACAGAGACACATTTATATATCTTGACTATCATTTGCATATTATATGCCAGGAATCCCTAGGAAGTGTCTTGGAATTGTTCTACTCTGGTTCAAATTTCACACACCCTCCCAGTTTCCATACTGACTCTGCCAAACCCCTAGTAACTGATTTGCACCTCCTATCAACTTGGGGAAAATACCCTATGCCAGATATAGAAGTGGACATACTTGGTACCCAGAAAACCTGTTCAGTGTTTTGAGGGCGGCTCAGCAAACAAAATGGGCACAGTGATTAAACATTCAGCTGCTAACACAACGGTCAACTCTGTAGTGGTTCTGAAAGAGAAGGACATGGTAGTTGGCCCCCCAAAAGAGTTACAAACTTGGAAACCTTATGGGTATTTCTATAGGGTCGCTATGTGTTCCAATTGAGATGATTGTCATAGGTTGGGTTTGTTTTAACCCATCTTACTGAGGAGACTCCTTCTTTACACGCGATCAGTTACTTTAGAGGAAAAAGACATGCCTGTCCCAGAACAATCCAAGGACTGGGAAAGGCAACACCCACAAAGAAACTCCCTCTGCCTGCCTAACTCTAAAATGCTGCCCATAAAACACTCTGCCTGGTAATAACTGGGCAGCACACTGGGGAGGTGCAGCAAATGTGTGTTGAATGTATGAGGCCATTTCATAGTTTGGCTGCACGATCAGGGTGTCTGTCATAAAGCCGATCTCTTTGACTCCAGCTCTCAGCAGAGATGAACACAAGCTTCCCGTTTTTTTCTCGGCAATGTCCTTGTCAAATAAAAGTTCGTTGTAGATCAGTAACTTGCCACAGAGCAAAAGATATGGGAAGAGGCTCATCTTTCTCCTGGCTATGAAATAGAATGGCAAGCCCCTCCCTTCAACACACACACACACACACGCACGCATGCACACACGCGCGCACACACACCCCTGCCTTACAACTACATTCGGTTGATTAGCAAACAAAGCTCTACAACCCAACTATGTGTTTTTCTTCTCCAGAGGAATGACGGACTTACATACTCTGCATTGTCTTTTTTTAATGGAATTGCCCCAGTTCTCCTCACCTTTCCTTAGATAGTGCAGTGAACTATTAGATGACTGCAGGTATGGAAAACTAGTACTGATTTCCAGTTTGTGTCACCTTTGGCTTTGAGCACCCTCCACTTCTCTAGTAAGCTTTCCATTGCTTTTGGGAAATGTTCTCTCTCTGAATTTATTATGTGAGGGGGGTAGGGTAATAATCAATGTGCCTATGGAGGACTACACTTCATGACCTAAACTCATTAAGTGGCAGTGCCTGATGGAGCATCAGGTTGGAGGAAGGCTTATTAACAACCTGCATTATACAGATGACACAATTTTGCAGAAAATGAGAAGGACTTGTTTCACTTGCTGATGAAGATGAAGGATTAAAGCCTTCAGTTTGGATTATGACTCTAGGTAAAGAAAGCCCAGACCCTCACAACTGGACCTATTGATAACATCATGATAAATGGAGGAAAGATCGAAATTGTCAAGGATTTTGCCTTGCTTAAATCCACAATCAATTCTCATGGAAGCAGCAGAGAAGAGAACAAATGACACATTTCACTCGTCAAATCTGCTACACGAGACCTCTTTAAAGTGTTGAAAAGCAAGAGATTACTTTGAGGACTGGGGCGGGTTGACCTAGGCCATGATATTTTCAACTGTCTCATATTCATGTGAAAGTTGAACACTGAATAAGGAAGACCAAAGAAGAATAGATATATTTGATTAGTAGTGATGTAAAAGAGTAATGAATGTACCATGGACTGCCAAAAGAACAAACCCATCTAACTTGGATGAAGTACACCCAGAATGTTCCTCAGGGCAAGGATAAGGAGACGTCGCCTTAACTTTGACATGTTGTCCGGAGTGATCAGTCCCTGGAGCAGGACATCGTGTTCTGGAAAGTAGAGGGGCAATGAAAAAGAGGAAGGCCCTCAACAAATGGGATTGACACAGTGGCTGCAACAATGGGCTCAAACTTAAGAACAACTGTGAGAATGGTACAGTACCGGGCAGTGTATGATTATGTTGTATGTATGGTCACAGTGAATCCAAACCCTCCCTATGACACTGAACAACAACAACAACAACAACAACCTGACTGAATCCTCTGGGAGGACTCTTGAATGTGAGAAAAATGGAACGTAGCCAGCGGAAGGATTGGAGGATGTCTTAAGTTCCTGTCTTAATCTCCTTAACCAAAAATTATCCAACAAGTCAGTAGCCTTAAAACACTTTTCCCCCTGCTTTGGAGCTTACAGGTTCAAATTGGGGTGTGACTCTAGGTCAGGGTCCTTCTTTGTGGATACCAGAAAGTTCCTTGGCATTCCTCGCTATCTTTCTCCCCGTACTGTGTGTTACTGGGTCTATCCTGGCATTTAACTCAGAAGTGTTTAGGTTTAGGCTCAAGCCTATACTCATATGGCCTCATTTTTTTAAAACATTTTATTAGGGGCTCATACAACTCTTATCACAATCCATACATATACATACATCAATTGTATAAAGCACATATGCACATTCCCTGCCCCAATCATTCTCAAAGCATTTGCTCTCCACGTAAGCCCTTTGCATCAGGTCCTCTTTTTTTTTCCTCTAACTCCCCGCTCTCCCCTCCCTCATGTACCCTTGGTAATTTATACATTGTTATTTTGTCATATCTTGCCCTATCCCGAGTCTCCCTTCCCACCCTTCTCTGCTGTCCATCTCCCAGGGAGGAGGTCACATGTGGATCCTCATAATCAGTTCCCCCTTTCCAACCCACTCACCCTCCACTCTCCCAGCATCGCCCCTCTGACTGACCCATTTCCTCTTCTAAACCGCTCTGTGAGGGAATCTCCAGTGGCCATACGGCCTCATTTATATTACAAAAGAACTCCCTTCTTTTCAAACAGGATCATGTCCGCCAAGGCTCAAATTTCTCACATATTTTGAGGGGGCTACAGATCAATCCATAAAGGTTCTTTTGGGTAGCTGTAACAAATGGCTACCAATCGAGTGACTTAAAGAGCAGGCATTTGTTCTCTCACTTTTCTGAAGGTCAAAGGGTTATAATTAAGGTGTGGGCAAGATTCATTCCTTCTGAGAGCTCTGAAGCAGAATCAAAGTAGCCTCTCTCTGCTTCTGGTCACTGCTGTGTGCCCACTCCTCTTCTTATAAGAACACACCAATCAGTGCATGTAGCATCCATCTGAAATCTAAACCCAGAAAGATGGAGCTCTTGAAATCCTTAAGTAAGCACATCTGCCAAGACCTCCTCTCCAAATAAGGCCATAGCCTCAGGTTCCATGTGAACATGAATGGGTGTGTGTGAATGTGATTTAATGTACTACAGAGGGCACATTTTGGCCTCAGGAGGAGTGTTTCGCCAGTACCTGCTTCAAAGCCCTGAGATTGCCCAGGCATTTGCCACATTTTCTTGTCTTCGCACCATTTATCCACCATTAGGCCTTTTTCCCTAAGTTGGTCAAGCGTCAGTTTCTGTCACTTGTGATCATGACCCTCCCTCCCGCCCAGGTCACAAATTTAAACTGATACAGGCAGTTTCTTTAATGAGCACTATGTTATCCTGACTAGCAAGCATTGCTAAGGAGGGAGGATGAATCAGCGAGAAGCCGCTTGCTTCATCTAGCTTCGGGGCAGTCCACAGAGGATTGATCCCTGAGCCACTAACGAATTTTGCAACTGTCACAGAACAATGCAAATAAGTAAGATCCACATCTGCTGAACACCTCATGAGGTCAAACTGTGTGTAAATAAATGCCTGTTTCAAGGAGTGAGTAAATCCTAAGGTAAGGAGTGACAGGGCTTTGTTGGCATAAACCCAGCAAGGCATTATGGGTCGGATATTAATGAACTCATGCTCCTGGGCCTCACAGAGCCCCAGCTCAACTGCTTCAGCTTGTTGACAAACTGAACTCAGGGTACCCGGAGAGAGTACTACCATTTTGATGAACAGGGTTGGTTGGGGATGATGCTTCCTAACTTGCATTTTAATACAAATTTGATGCTTCATCCGAGCAATGTGGAAAGAGCATTCAGATAAAAGAGAGGGACAAACATCAAGTGACCAGAGGATGAAACTTCTATCTAATTTGTGCCCACTGCTATTGCTTCGTGGGAAGGTATTTTTTGGTGGTGTGGGGTTGTTCCCCTACCCTCCTCCAAGCCTTCCTCCTCATGCCCACCCCCACCCCAGCATACATCCTACTGGGAGAATGTCTCTGAAGAATGAAGTTTTAATGAATGAAGCTTTAATGAGCCTGATAGTCTGCCTTAGACCCCTTCAAACTGTAGTCTTTCATTTGTATTCTTCCATCCTTTTTGAAGAAATGAACCTGATGGCAGGTAGTATGTTTCCTTTCCAGGATGAGCTGATAGAGCCACTCGCTGCTGCAGTGGGAGGTGAAACATTAAACCCATCTCAACCAACCCAGTCTTCATTTGCACTGCATGCCCTCTCTGAGCTCCAACTGCATGCTTCATTTGAGGATGACAAAGCCTCTATTGTCTGAGAAGATGCGCAGACATATGAACTAATCAATGCTCCCCCTGTCCCCGGGGAGTGTGAAATTCTCCCATCATGACCCACCAGCTTCCCTGGAAATTCCTGTCTTAACTCAGGCACTTAATATCATTGGTGTCTCTGCTTCCTTCCTTCTTGTACAGCCCCCAGGCATTAACTGTCATCCTTTCTCTCCCTAAAATATACTTTGAATCTATTCACTTCATGCCATCCCTACTGCCCCAAGGTGTGTCTTGCATTGACTATGAAACTAGATTCTGTATCCATTTTCCAGGGCTGTCAAAACAAAACATTGTAAATCAGGTGGCTTTTAAGAACAGTCCACCACCTGTCTATCAGTTCGTGGTGCAGTGGTAGCTAGAGTGTTGCTGTGAAATTGGAAGCCATGCCACCGATATGACAAACCCCAGAAGGGTCAGCAATGATGGGCAGGCTTCAGTGGAACCTCGAGCCCTGTGGTGCACAACCTTCCTTTAATACAATTCCTCATGTTGTGGTGACCCCCAACCATAAAATCATTTTCCTTGCTACTTCATAACTGTAATTTTACTACTGCCATGAATCGGGTGACTCGTGTTAAAAGGTCGCTGGACCCCAAAAGGGGTCACAACCCACAGATTGAGAACCACTGCTCTAGCCTAAGGCAGACTAGGAAGAAAGACCTGGTGATCTACTTCCAAATATTAACAAATGAAAGACGTATGGGTCACAACAAAATATGGTCCTATAGAGTGCTGGAAGATGAGCCACTGACCTGCACACAACAGCTACAAAAATAGACTCAAACACACCAACAAAGGCCTGCTGAACTCCAAAGCCCTAACAAACCCACTGCCCTCAAGTCCATGCCAACTCATAGCGGGCCTATAGGACAGGGGCGAACTGTGTATTAGTCTGGGTTTGCTAGAGAAAACTTGAGGGAGACTCATGTGTATGACAGAGAGTTGGTGATTTTTAAAAATCATTTCCCTATTATTTAATCATTATATTAGGGATTCATACAACTCTTATCACAATCCATCCATCCATCCATTATAAGGCACATTTATACATTCATTACCCTCATCATTGTCAAAACATTTGCTCTCCACATAAGCCCCTGGCACCTGCTCCTCATTTTTCTCCTCTCTCCCCACTCCCCCCTCCTTATGAACCCTTGATAATTTTATTGGGGGCTCATACAACTCTTATCACAGTCATTCCATCCATCCATCCATCCATCCATCCATCCATCCATCCATCCATCCATCCATCCATCCATCCATCCACCCATTGTGTGTCAAGTACATTTGTACATGTGTTGCCCTCATCATTCTCAAAACATTTGCTTTCTACTTGAGCCCTTGGTATCACCTCCTCATTTCCCCACTTCCATCCTCCCCCTCCTCCCTCATAAATCCTTGATAATATATAAATTATTTTGTCATCTCTTACACGTCAAACATCCCACTTCCCCCACTTTTCTGTTGTCCGTCCCCCAGGGCAGAGGTTTTATGTAGATCCTTGTAATCGGTTCACCCTTTCTACCCCACCTTCCCTCCACCCTCCTGGTATTGCCACTCTCACCACTGGTCCTGAAGGGATCATCTGTCGTGGATTCCCTGTGTTTCCAGCTCCTGTCTGTACCAGAGTACATGTTCTGGTCTAATTCTACCTTATAAATCCAGAGAGAGAGTTTTTATATCAAACAGTAATTGTACATTAAACAAACGTCCCAGCCCAGTGCAGATCAAATCCATAAGTCTGATATTAGCCCATATGTCTGATACCAATCTATAAATTCCTTTTCAGACCCATAAAACATGTGCAGTGATGCTGAATGCAGGATAATCACAGGCCAATGGGTGGAAAGTCTTGTGGATCCAGTGGCATTGTAAGCATCTCAGTGCTGGCAGCGATCTCTCTGAGGCTTCTTTGGCTTCAGAGGTCTGGTCGCATCCATTTGGCTTGCCTTCTGAAATGTCTCCCAAGGAGTAACAGAGAGAGAGAGAGAGAGAGAGAGAGGTGTCTTCCACCTCCAAGGAGGAAGTACCAGATTTCTCAGAGTTCTCAGGAGAAGGCTATGCCCACATAAAAATCTCACTGACTATCTCCAGATTGGCAGCCTAGACTACACGCCTACACTCCTAATCCTTAACTTGACACAAGATTAGGTGACTACCACAGGCTCCTAATCCAAAACAAGCCCATATATTTTTTCCCTGCATACCGACACCAATCCAATACCCAAAGCTTTACCCAATGGGTGGAGATCTACTTCTAAAACATGAATATAGAAAAATCGCTTTTGCTTGAAGGCTCTCAAGGAAATGCTCACTGAAAACTCCATTCCTATTATCTCACCTCCCCCAAATTAGTCTTCTTCTGGGCTTTCAGTCACACCAAGATCTCTCCTGCCCCAAGGCCTTTACATGCACTGTCATCTCTTCCAAACCCTGAAGTGCCAAGTTCAAAGTTCCAGTTAATCTCCCTGATCCTGAATTTTAAGAACTGTGTGTGTGGGAGGGAAGGGGTTGGGCTGTTTGTTGAACTGCTGGGTTTTGGAGCCATTTGTTATGCAACCTCATTTTGTCAATGACTGGTTAATTAATGCACCATTCATCTGCCCTTCTTCCACGCACAGCACATGGCTTGTATCTTTGGGATCACTTTTCCACCATGCTCCATCTCCATGCTTCTGCTGGCATTGACCCAACCTGCCAGCTCCAGGCCTGGCTAGTCAGGGCATGACTTTCCTCTGTCCAAAGGGACTGGGTCAGACTCAGTATGTGACTCATGCTAGGTTAATGATATCTAACCCTAAAAAATGCCCCAGAAACAATTGCCCCATTGCCAATGAGTCCATTGAATCATAGAAGGTCCCTGTGGGGTTTCTCAGACTGTAAATATTTATGTGAGCAGAAAGTTCCATCTTTTTCCCTATGAGGTAGCTGGTAGGGTAGCCCTGCCAACCTTGCAGTTAGCAATCCAATGCTTACCTGATAGTACCACCAATGATTAGAAAGGAAAAGAGCCTCTCTCTAATAGAATTCCTGAGCTTCTAGATAAAACTACAGCTGTCATCAGGAAGCCTGCGTGAAACTCAAAAGGAAACAGCACTGAAAGGAAAAGGTTCAAACTCTGATGGTATCAACTGAGTGCCAGAACCCAGCTATTCCTGATGCTCTGTCCCCAGACTTACAAATTCCATAAACCTACTCATTAATTTCTTCTCCTGCTCCTTCCCATCTCATGCCCCAAGGTACTTTGACTTAGCTTTGAAGGCACTCACAACTTCACGGGTTCTGCCTTGCACAGGTGTCTGCTTGCTTCCAGTTCAGTCCTGACATTGTCCCTATCTTTAGCCATGTTAGGCTTGCATCCTAGAGCTTTCCTTTGCTTTTCTCCCTATTGCTCTTGTCCTATGAAGTCTGTGGCTTTATCTTTAAGTCTAAGTCCTGCCCTTTCGCTTTCGTAGAAATCTGTCTCTGTATCTTGGCTCATGGCAGGTTGTGTCCTTCAAAGATGACTGTCCTAATGTTTCACATCGCACATTCTCTTGTGACAGAAACAGGGCCTGCTTTCCCTCTTCCTTGCATCTTGGCAGGCCTTTGACTATGGCAGAAGTGTTGCTCTGTGACTTCCACCTGGTCGTATTGGGTTGTTCACCATTGGGACCCTGTCAGGATGTTGCAAGGAAGACCAGGCCAAATGAAAATGTCACATATAGGGTTCTTCTTGAGCTCCAACCAATAGAAGTATCAGTCGTGTGAGGGAGTGAGTCTTAAGAGAGCTGCAGCCTCTGTCCTTTGAGCTACCCCAGCTAATGCTTGATGAAGCCAAAAACTAGTGTCCTCACTGAGTTCTGCCCAGATTGCAGATTTGTGAGCAAAATTGATATTATCTTTACTTTAAGATGTTATTTGTGGGGATACTTTCTGTTAGAAGCAGATCATCAGAATACTGCCTAAACAGACTGCATTGCCAGTTTTACTCTCTCTCTCCATGTATATATAAGTATATAGATACATATAGATAGAGATAGAGATAGAGATAGAGATAGAGATAGAGATAGAGATAGAGATAGAGATAGAGATAGAGATAGAGATAGAGATAGAGATAGAGATAGAGATAGAGATAGAGATATCCTCCACTCATCTGTCAGTTGGTTGTACTATAATGGTTTGTTTATTGTTATGATGCTGGAAGCTCTGTTTCCAGAATTTCAAATACCAGCAGGATTGCTCATGGTGGACCGGTTCCAGTGAAGCTTCTAGACTAAGACAGACAAGGAAGAGGGGCCTGCCAGTCCACTTCCAAAAATTACTGAAAGAAAACCTTATGGATCACAAGAGAACACTGACTGACTAATGTGTTTTGGACACATTATCAGTGGACAATTGCTAGAGGAAGACATCATGTTTGATGAAATAGAGGGACATGGAAGATCCTTATTGAGGCAGATTGACCTAATCACTGCAACAATGGACTTCAACATTCAGGAATGTGTGACAATGGTGCAAGATCAGACAGCACTCCATTCCATTTCATATAAGGTCCCCATGGATCACAGTAGACATGATGGCACTCTCTAAATGTTTGTGTTCAGGGACTTCCCATAGGGCTGCTCTGCCTGTCAGCCTCTATTCTTCATGCTTCCAAATGGGGAGCACAACAGGTCCATAGTCACTGATATTCCCCTCAATCCCCAGGTCAAGTAAGGAGGCATGAAACTAACTATGTTGTTCTCTTTGCCTTGTCTCTCTTCCTTTTCCCCTCCTCCAACAGGGCTAGAGGGGGTAAATACTTACCTTGCAGTCTAGAAGAGAATTTCTTCCACACCAAAATCTTCTCCTTCCTCAAATGGCACATACATGCTTTTCTCCTTGTTTTGAATTAAAATGGCAGATGGGATGGTAGGAAAGAAAATGAACTAGTCTAACAGAATGGCCAAACAGATTTACCTTCCACATAAGAATGCAAATAACTCCTCAATCTTGTTATAGAGTCATGATATGATGAGCTCCATCAAAGCAGAGTAGAACACCACGGAGGTCAGACCAGAAAGACCATATTGGGTTGATTTTGTATGAGAGATTCTAGTTGCTAATTATACTTTTCATAACAGACAGATGGCAGGTATAGAAGCCCAGACTTAAAATGTCTTTATCTAATTGCTTGCCTAAATATATGTTTGCAATATGGTCTTCAAAGGGAATACTTTCTTTACCTTAAATTCCATTTCTTTTTCCCCTCTTTTATGTAATTTTATTGAAGTATCCTTGATGTACAATAAACCATAGTGTGTTTTGCTCTTTGAGGTTTTTAAAAAGAATCATTTTTTTGGGGGCTCCTACAACTCTTATCACAATCTATACATACATCCACTGTGTACATTTGTTGCCATCATCATTCTCAAAACATTTGCTTTCTACTTGAGCCCTTGGTAGTAACTCCTCATTTCCACTCCTTCCCCCTCCCCCACTCTCATGGACCCTTGATAATTTATAAATTATTATTCTGTCCTATCTTACACTGTCTGACATCTACCTTCACCCACTTTTTTGTTGTCCCTCCCTCATGGAGGAGGTTATATGTAGATCCTTGTAATCAGATCCCTCTTTCTACCCCACCTTTCCTCCACCCTCCTGTTATTGCTACTCTCAGCACTGGTCCTGAAGGGGTCATCTGTCCTGGTTTCCCTGTGTTTCCAGTTCCTATATGGACCAGTGTATATTCTCTGGTCTAGCCAGGTTTGTAAGGTAGAATTGGGATCATGATAGTGGGCGCGGTAGAATTTAGGAACGAGAGGAAAGTTATATGTTTCATCGTTGCTACACTGCATCCTGAATGCTCATCTCCTCCCAGCGACCCTTCTGTAAGGGGTTGTCCAGTTGCCTACAGATAGATTTTGGATCGCTAACTGTACCCCCCATCATTCACAATGATATGATTTTTTTGTTCTTTCATGCCTGATACCTGATCCCTTCTACATCTTGTGATCACACAGGCTGGTGTGCTTCTTTCATGTGCACTTTATTGGTTCTGAGTTAGCTGGCCACTTGTTAACCTTCTAGTCTTTAAAACCCTAGACTCTTTATCTTTTGATAGCTAGGCTCCATAAGCTTTCTTCACCTCATTTGTTTATGCACCCACCTTTTGTCTTGAGTGATTGTGTCGGGAAGGTGACCATCATGGAATACCAGTTCCTTAAATTCCATATCTATAGGCTTAAGTCTTACCCACAGGAAGCCTATTTTTATTTTATCCCTTGAAAAAAATCTTGCAATAATTTTCTCTTTTTGGGTAAGTCCATCCTCAATCACTTATCCTTTAACATTTACAAGAATTTATCTGTAACCAACCCCATTTACATAGTCTCATTCATGCTATTTACACAATAATTGCTAATAACCCTATTTTTTAGAATCGGCAGAAAGCATCAGCAGCAATATCCCATTGCCACTGAGTTGATGTCAACTCATGGGTACCCTATAGGACAGCATAGTATTGCCTCATAGGTTTCCAAGGCTGAAAAAAAATCTCTTTATTGTGAGTTGGGTGAAGGTTTACATAATACGTCCGTTTTCCATTTGACAGTTCACACATATTTTGCTTCATGATATTGACTGCAATCTGCTCAACGTAATATCACTTATCACACTTCCTCCTTGTATTTCCTGTTTCCATTCCCCCTTCTTTCCTGACCCTTCTGAACTTTATCTTTGAATAAATTATATCCTTTTGATTCAAATAGTTGATTAGTGTTACTTTTTACCTTATAGATCTACCTATTGTTTGGCTGAAGATTGAGCTAAGGGAGTGAGTTCAGTTCCAGAACTGAAGGTGCCTAAGGACAACAGTCTTGTGGGTTCCAAGATTCTCTCTCTGAGCAATATCCCTGAACTTTTAAAATAAGTTTAAACTTTGCTGCACATATTTCTCCTATTCTATCCCAAAATTCCAAAGCAAAATCATTATCATTGTGTTGAAGCTGACTCATAGAGACCCTACAAGATAGAATAGAATTTCACCCTTTGATTTTCCAAGGCTTAAATCTTTACCAGAGCAGACAAACTCATATTTCTCACATGGAGCAACTGATAGGTTAGAACCACATAGTTTGTGGTTAGGAGCTCAATGAGGAGTCCACTCTGCCATTAGAGCTCGTTAAGAATGCTATCCAGGATTCCCTAATGCTCTCCCTCTCAGATCAGTTGGTAGTGGTAACAAATGTAAATCTTAAGGGGGTCAGACTGCCACATCGTAACTCTTCCTTGGGGAAGATGGTGGGTTTGAACTGCTGATTGTATGCCCTTAAGTGCTTAATTACTGCCTCACCAGGGTTCTCCTTAACATTAGAACAGTGGACACTTATTGGTTTATCTTGCTGGTCTCTGTTCCCTAAACATTGCACTTCATCCACAGGGTTTTCTTCCACAACACACAGCTGCTAGTGTTTTTGGTTTGTTTTTCACATGACTTCACCTTCCTGGTCAAAGCTGATTTGTCCAGGGCTAAACACACAATGAAAACATAGCCATATTTGCACACTACACAATTTGAAGTGAGACAGCGAGCTATTTGTTGAGTTTTTTGAATGACAGAAGTCTAAAAGGAAGTGTTATGATACAGGAAACAGTGAGTTTTGATGTCTAGGATCTATGCTGAGGCACCAGTTGGCACTCCGAATGACTATTCAAAGTGATGGTATGAATTCTCCTCTTCCATGACCTACACATATAATAGATATAACCACTAAGTCCATGATTTGACAAATGTCTTGTGTGATTGAGTTTGGGTTCCCCATAGGATTAGATCCTGAGACAAAGGTTTTAATTAAGCCATTTTGGGGGAGTTATCAATAAGGAAATGGGAAATAGAAAAGGGAAAGAAGGCAGCCAATGAAAACTACATTATCAAACAATATAAAATTGTGAGCAACTGGAGGTTAATCTTACTGGAGACACTGTAGAAAATCCACTAGTTATTCTGCCCAGAATGTGAGGGAGTGTGGGTATTTGTCCAACAACTCCTATGGGTCATTGGTTAAGGGTTACTCCAGGAAGCAAGAATTAACTCCACAACCACCTGAGCCATGCCTGCTCAGGTACAGTGGTCTACAGAAACTAGAGAAAGCAAGAAGAGAGATGTGATGGCCATTCGGAATTAGGCTAGCATGCCAAGTTGTCAGACATGTCAGGTTCTTGCACTATCATAACTTTTGAGATATACCACTGGTATTTCAAACACAAGCATAGTTAACCGTGGTGGAAAAATTTCAGAAAAGCTTACAAGCAAGATAGACTAGAAAGAATAACCTGCCAATCTACATCTGAAAAAAATAGTGGTGTTTTTGGAGCACATTGATAGCAGTGGAATATTGTTTCATATAGTGCAGGATGATGAATCCCTCAAGTTGGAAGACACTCAAAATATAATTGGGGAAGAGCTGTCTCCTCAAAGTAGAGGTGACCTTAATGATATAAAGTTTTCAGGACCTATATTTGTTGATGTGGCAATGACTCAAAATGAGAAGAAACAGCAGTACTGCAATAACCACTAACAAGAAGATGGGATGCATGAAATATGGATCTAGAACAATTGGAAGCCATGAAAAAATGGATCACATAAAGATCAAACACTCTAGGTGTTATTGAACTGAAATAGACTGGTATTGGCCATTTTTAATGTCATAATAATATGGTTTACATACCAGAGTAACAAATTTGAAAGGAATGGATGACTTTCATGTTAAAAAAGAGAATGTTTCAACATCGATTCCAATGTTCACCATTGTTAGGTGTAGGATATATTACACCTACAAGGATGAATAATTAATAAAGTTATTTTTCAAATTTACACACCAACCACTAATGCTAACAATAAAGCCATTGAAGATTTTTACCAACCTTTTCAGTCTGAAATTGATGAAACATGCAATCAAGATTACTGATGACTTGAATGCAAAAATTGGAAACTAAGGAGGAGGATCACTAGTTAGAAAATATGGCCATGGGGATGGAAGCCACATGGGAGATCTCATGATAGAATTTTCCAATAAGGATGGCTTATTGATTGAACATTTATTTTTCAGTTATGTAAACAGTAACCATAGACATGGATCATGATTATTGGATAGAAATACACAGGAATTAAATCAACTACATCTGTTGAAATAAACTACTATATATACTCGAGTATAACCCAAGGCAACTAATTTTACCCCCCAAAGCTGGAGTGCTTTTTCAGCATAAAAATGGGCTGAAAAAAACTCGGCTTATACTCAAGTATTTACGGTATAAAGAAGTTTAATATCATCAGTCACGAGACTGGAGACCAACTGTGGAACAAACCATCAATGGCAAATTCAACACGAATTCAAATAAAATTAAAACAAGTCCCCAAGAGTCAAAGTATGAATTTGAGTATATCTCATCTAAATTAGAGGATACTTCAAGAAGAAAGTTGACACATTGAACACAAATCACCTGAGATGATACGACTTCTGCAATAATATCAAGAACATCATAAATAAAGAAATTCAAAGATAATTAAAAAGATAGAAACTAAAGAAAAGACAAAATGGATGTCACCTTGAATGTGGACTAGCTGAAGCCAATGAAAGAAATGATGAAGTACGAAAAAGATAGAGAGAGACATATAGAAATAATTGATGAAGTAAAGACGCTGAATAAAGAAGCTGAATATAATATTTCAAAGGGGAATTCAAAAAGATGGAATAAAGAATTATATTAAAAGGTGCAAAGACCTGGAATTAGGACAGCAAAAAATGAAAAGCAAGTGCATTTCATTAGCTGAAAAAATTGAAGAGAAATTCAAAATACAGAATTGCACAGATAGCATCAAAAGAACATGAAAGGGATTCACTGACCACATGAAGCCCAGGCTCCACAGCGCTGAGTCCAGAAGACCAAGATAGCATAGGGTTCTCACTGCAGATTGCTCTGAAAGTGCTCACAGTAGTAGGCCCTGGATCAACTGGGGAAAATGTAGAACTCAAAATAAGAAGACTAACCTTAGGATATGATAGGCACTAGTGGAATTCCCATTTGACACCTGACCTCACCTCCATGGCTCAACTTTCAGCCCCCAAATAGGAGACCTATACTGTCAACGATGTACAATTCAGAGCCCAGCATTTGTCAGGGAGTTACTCAGAAGGCAGGAAGGAATGGGAATGAAAGACCAATGGAAACGGCAAACAAAGGGAGGGAATAGGAAAAGTAGTATTGCATTGCAGGTATTGCAATCAATATCATAAAACATTGCATGAATTGTAAGGAAAATCAATTTACTCTGTAGATTTTCCCTCACATGACAATCATAACAGTGTAAAAAGAAAATAAGTCATATGACCGAGTACACTGGTAGAACTTGCTGAAGACCAATTTCCACTGTTAAAAGATGTCACTTTGAGGAATAAGGCACAGCTGAGCCCTAGTGGTATAGTGATTACAAACATAATGCGTCAGAACCAACCCAGTTGGGTTGCTCAACACAAGATCAACAGTTCTGCTCCCATACAAAGTTCCAGTACTGGAAACCCACAGGGATATCTCTCCCCTGTCCTATAGAATTGCTAAGGGTTGGAATCAACTTGATGGCAGTGAACTGGATGTAAGCCAGGCTGACTAGAGACACAAATCAAGTGACACTCATATATGTGCAATAAAGAGTTTTCTATCAAGAAGTCACTGTAGTATTTCTATTTCAAGGAAATATCCCAGGCCAGTCCAACTCAAGTCCATAAGTCCAACACTAGCCCATAAGTTCCTTTCCAACTTACGCAGTTACATGCAATGATGCAGAATGCAGGGATGTCAAAGGCCAGTGATTGCAATGAACTGTGGACCCAAGTTCGATGGAAGCATGGCAAGACTCTGGCAGCTCTCAACGTGGGCAGGAAGCAGTCAGGTGAATGCAAAAAGAAGGGGAGGTTCCCAGGGCCCTCCTTATGAGAAGGCCATGGCCACAAAGAGGCACCACCAGGCTATGGTGTGATTGACAGATTGGATACCAACCTTACACTTTTACATATCTTCAAACTGACATAAATTATATAACTATCATACTATGGCATTTTCAATCACCTCATATGTACTTGAAAATGGACAATAATTATGAAAGATAAAACAAAAGTTGATGTCTTTGAATTATGATGCTGGTGAAGAATATTGAATATTCCATGGACTTTCAGAAGAAGGAACAAATCTTTCTTGGCAGAAGTAGAGCCAGAATGCTTCCTAGATGTGAGAATGGCAAGACTTCATATCACATACTTTGGACATGTTAACAGTTGAGCATAGTCCCTAGAGAAGGATATCATACTTGGTAAAGTGGAGTGTTGAAAAAAAGAAGGTCCTCAATGGGATGAATTGGCATACTGGCTGCAAAAACGGTCTCCAACATTAACTGTGAGGAAACAGGCTGTGGGTGCTATGAGTTAGAGCCAAATTAACAGTGTCTAACAATGACAACTCCCCTCCCCCGCCCCATCTGTCAATTTGCTGCACTGTGGTAGCTTGTGCTTTGCTGTGATGCTGGGAGTTAGTCCACTAGTACTTCAAATACCAGGCAGGATCACCCACGGTGAACAGATTTCAACACAGCTTCCAGACTAAGAACTGACAGGACGACAAAACAATCAGTTCACTTCTGAGGGATTCACCATTGAAAACTTTCTGCATAGCAGTAAAATATTGTCTGATATAATGCCAGAAAATGAGCCCCTCAGATTGCAAAACAATCAAAATATCACCGAGAAAGAGAGCTTCCTCAAAGTAGAGTCCACCTTAATGATAACTCAAAACCTCACAACAGGAGCTGTAGATAACATCATAATAAATGGAGAAAATATTGAAGTTATCAAGGATTTCGTCTTGCTTAGATTCACAACTAATGCTCATGGAAACAACAATCAAGAAACCAAATAACATATTGCATTAGGCAAATCTACTGCACATAACCACTTTAAAGTACTGAAGATCAAGAATTTCACATAGGATTAAGGTGCGCCTGGCCCAAGGCATGGTATTTTCCGCCACATCTTATGCATGTGAAATTTGAACATTGAATGAGAACGACTGAAGGAGAACTGGTGCATTTGAATTAAGGTACTGACAAAAAAATACTGAAAGTACCATGGGTGGAGAGAAGAACAAACAAATCTGTCTGAGAAGAAGTGCAGCTAAATGTTCCTTGGCAGATAGGATGGCGAGACTTCATCTCATGTACTTTGCAGATGTTATCAGGACAGACCAGTCCCTGGAGGACATCATACACATTACAGTGGAGGGGTTGCGAAAAGAGGAAGACACCCTATCAAATGGATCGAGACAATTCCTACAACAATGGGCTCAAACATAACAAAAATGTTGAGTATGGGGCATGACCAGGCAATGTTTCATTCTGTTGTGTAGGCATTATTATGAGACAGAACTGACTTGAAGGCATCTAGCAACAAAGTGTACTAAAGCTTCTGGCACCTTCATTTGCTGATGGATTATAATTCAAAATGAGAAAAATCATTGCAACCATTCATTAATAATCAGAACATGAAACGTGCAAAATAAGAATCTAGGAAAACTGGAAATCATAAAAAACGGAATCTGACCTATAAAGATCAATATCCTAGGTATTGGTGAGTTGAAATAGTCCCTTTGAATCTTAAAATGATAAGAATGACTACGCTGACAATGACAAATTCAAAAGAATGTCTCTTTCATCCTCAAAAAGAGCATTTCTAGATCTATCTTGAAGTGCAATGCTGCCTGTGACAGAATAATATCTATCTTCATACACAAGGAAGGCCGGTTAATAGAACCATTATTCAAATTTTCTTACAAACCACTAAAGCCAATGAAGAATTTTACCAACTTCTTTTGTCTGAAAATGATCACACATGTACTGAAAATGCATTAATAATTGTTGACAATTGGAATGCACACATGGAAACAAAAAGGAAGGAAGAGTAATTAGAAACTATGGCTTTTGGGATTGAAAAGAAGCTGAAGACTGCATGAAAGAATTATGCAAGAGCAATAACTTCCTCATTGCAAACACCTTTATTCAACAACAGGAGCGGCTTATATACATGTGGAATACACAGGCATGGAATTGATTAAATCTTTGGGAAGACATGATAGAGAAGCTCAATATCATTGAGACAAAATAAGACCAGGGTCAACTATGTAACAGACTATCAATTACTAATATGCAAGTTCAAGTCAAACCTGAAGAAAATTAAAATAAGAACGCAAAAGAGCCCAAATACAGCCTATATTATATCTGTGGTCGGCTGGGATTTCTAGAGAAACAAACCAGTGATACTGATACATGTAGAAGAAGGAAATTCATATCAATAAAGAATTTTACATTAAGAAGTCCACACAACAAGAAACCCCAGTCCAACTCCAGCCCATAAATCAGATGCAAACTAGAGGCCCTTCCAGACTCATGAAGCTGTTGGAGGAATAGCCCAAGAAACAGGAAAACCACAGGTTGGTGGAGGCAGAATTGGGAGAATCCAAAGTCAACAGGCAGTTGGCAGGCCACAGACAGCTCTTAGGGTCAGCAGGTCTCATGGTGATTGCCATCCCAAGAAGCCAGACGTAGGGTCCAGGGTCTTTTCATCAGGAAGGAAAAGAGTGAGCCCATACTCCACAGTCTACTTATAGCTATGAAATAGGTCACACCCCCAAGGAGACTGTGACCTGCACCTTCTGAAGATCCTGGTCAAGCTATATTGACACCAAACCTTACTATCACAATATCTCACCTGAATTTAGAGCCTATCTCAAGAATGGTTTGGACATATTGAACATTAATGATCAGCTACCAGAAGACTTGTGAAATAGCATCAAGGTCATCAATCTTTTTTTTTTTGTCATGTCATCTGTGGCTATTTATTTCTTTATCATAAATCATTTTATTGGGGGCTCCTCAAAAAGATCATTATAATACAGTAAAGAAAGAAAATACTACAGTGGATATCAGAGGAGACTGTGAAACTTGCTCTTGAACCTAAAGTAGCTAAAGCAAATGGAAGAAATGATGAAATAAACGAGTTGAACAGAAAAATTTGAAAGGCCAGCTTGAGAAGATAAAGTAAAGAATTATATTGTAACGTGTAAAGACCTGGAATAAGGAAAGCAAAAGGAATGAGTATAGTCAGCATATCATAAATTGAAAGAACAGAAGAAAAAATTCAAGCCTTGGATTAAAATGTTCAAGGATTATTTATCAAACTATTGAGTTTTGCAGGGAGAATCCAAAGAATATGAAAGGAGTATACAGAGTCTCTGTACCCAAGAATTAGTTGAGGTTCTACTAGTTCAAAAGGCCAAGAGGAAGTTGAAGCTGCAATGTAAGCATTAGTGAAAAGCAAGGAAGGGATAGGAATGGAAATATTTCAACACGCTCATGCAGTGATTGTCCATGTCAAGAAATTTGGAAGATAGCTATCTGGCCAACCAACTGGAAGTGATTAATATTTGTTTCCATTCTAAAGAAATATGACGCAACAAAATCTGCAAATTAATTTAAAATAACATTAATATGACATGCAAGTACAATTTTATTGACGAGAACTTTAAAAGTAGTTATAGCAATATGTCAACAGGAAGCTGCCAGAAATCCAGGCTGTATGAAAAGAGGGCATGAGGCAAGGTATCTCAATGCTGATTTCAGATGGACCTTGGCTGAAAGCAGAGGATACAAGGAAAATGCTTACTTATGTACTATTGACTATGCAGAGGATTTTACTGTGTATCATAACAAACTTTCGGTAGCATATGAATACATATGAGAACAATGGGAATTCCTGTACATTTAATTGTGCTCCTGTGGTACCTGTACATAAACCAACAGGAAGTGGTTCGAATAGAACAAGGGGATACTGCGTGGTTTAAAATCAGGAGAGTGTGTGTTGTGGTTATATCCTTTCACCATATGTGTTAGACAGGGTTCTCTAGAGAAACAAAACCAGGACATTTATGATTTGATAGATAGATAGAACACGAAGGAATATAACAGCTAATTAGTCCACATAGCAGTACAGAGGACTCAGTTTAACTCACTTCCATGCAACAGTAAATATGGCAGTACAGCCAGGCAGCAAACTGCAGAACTAGGTAAGGCAGCCACACACTGGTCTGGTCACCAGAGAGCAACTGAGAGATAGGTGTGGCTTGCTGAGCCATTTATCTCTTTGCCCACTAATCAAACTGCAAACTTATTAATCCCACATGTTCTTATTGGCCAGGTTGGCACTATAAAACTACCTATCTATCACACTATACTTATTCAAATAATCTGAGAAGCTGCTCTGTATGAAGAAGTTGAGGCATCTGGATTGGAGGAAGAATCAATAACAACCTGTGTTATGCAGATGACCCAATCTTGCTGGCTGAAAGTCAATAGGCCTTGAAGTACTTACTGATAAAGCTCATATAGTACACCTTCAGTATAAATTAGTCTTCAACACTAAGAATACAAATGTCTTCTCAACTTGACAAATATAAACACACAACATCATTACAAATAGAGAAATGTAGCTAAACTCTATTTTACTTGGACCCACAATCAATACTCACAGAAGCAGCAGTCAATAAATCAATGTATTTCACTGGAAAAATCTGTTGTAAAAGACCTCTTTAAAATGTGAAAGAGCAAATGCTTTACTCTGGGGATTAGCAAGTTATGCCTGCTTTTAGCCTTGATATTTTTAATCACCTTAGATGCATGTGAAAGGAGTCTTAAATTCAGTGTCTGGTATGGGTTGAATGACTAACAGCAAGGTTGGTGGTTCAACCCACTTGGTGCTCCACAGAAGAAAGAGGAAGCTATTTGACCCTGTAAAGATTTACAGCCTTGGAAACACTATATGGTCACTTTGAATAAGAATAGACTTGATGGTAATGTTTGACATATGCATGTGAAAGATGGACCATAAATAAGGAAGACTGAAGAAAATATGATGCCTTTCAAATATGATGTTGCAAATAATATTGAATATACCATGAATGCCCAGCAGAACAAAGAGGTCTGTCCCGGAAGAAGTACAGCCAGAATGTATTTTAGAAGTGAGGATGGTAAAACTCCATTTCATATATTTTGAACATGGTATCAGGAGAAATTTGTCCCTAGAAAAGGACAAAATACTTGGTAGAGCTTCATCAAAAAACAGGTAAACTCTGAATGAGATGGATCAACACAGTGGCTGTAACAATAGGCTAAAATATGACCATTGTGAGGATGTCACAGGACTAGAAAGGCTTTCATTCTATTGTGCATAGGGTCACTATAAGTGGCAGTGCGTGAGATTTTGTTGATTAACAACACTGGGATATGAGCAATGTCCCCATGGCATATGCTAAACTGTCACCATGCTGGACACAGTTGATCGTTGTGGCTTTAGAGGGTAATTTTTTAGAGGGTTATGATTCCACTGAATTTTTTTCTGTGTATTCAAACTATTCCATCCTAAGATTCCACAGATCTATCCAAACCAAGCTCACTGCCATTGAATCAATGCTAACTCATATCGACCCTACAGGACATGGGTAAAATTGTACCTGTGAGGTTCTGAGACTGTACCTCTTTACAGAGTAGAGTCCCATCTTTCTCCCGAAGAGCAGCCGGTGATTTCAAAATACCGACCATGCAATTAGCAGCCCAATGTGTAACCAAGAACTATTCAGGGAAGCTAGAGGGAGAGCATGAAAAGAAATGAGTAGTTGAGGTGGTTGGATGCACATCCATCCCTTTGTTCTACTCTCTATGACTTTTTCTGAGTTCATTCAAAATGTAAATTAAGACACAAAATAGAATTCTACCCAACCCTGCTATATGCCTCAACAGTATCCATTTCTCTCATTCTTACTACTAATAGAAGCTCAATTTTGTTTAGGGTGATAATGTACCTACTTAAATCGCTCACTCCTAGGCTCCCTTGCTGCTATGCATGAGCATTTGACCCAGTTTGGGCCAAATATGTGTAGGTGAAAGATACTGAGTAGGACTCCCAAGAAAGTTTTTGTTGTTGTTTAAGGCAAAACACTTGTCTGGCATAACCCATTTCATTTTTGTCCTTGGCTCTTCTGCTGTCATGCTCCCTAGTCAGAATATTGAAAGATGGGAGAGTCACATAGGTTACATGAGTTTGGCAGACCAGAAAGCATGCATTCTCCTATATGCAAGATGAGTCCCTGAGCAAATACGCCAGACCTAGGCTACCGATTTCAAGACTTACTATTGTATAAGACAAACCCCTGTGTGGTGCAAAGGGTTAACACAATTCACTGCCAAGCCAAAGATGCCTTGGAAGAAAAACCTGGCAATCTACATTTAAAAATTCAGCCCTTGAAAACCTCATGGAGCACAGTTCTACCCTGAATCATATGGGGTAACTGTAAATCAGAATCAATTCAGTGGCAACTGGTTTGGTATTTTTGGTGTTAATATAAGAAAAATGAAGCTTTTGTGATTAGACCACTAGAGTCGGTTTGTTTTTTCCCATGTAGCCAGAAGCAATTTGGACTGATAGAGAAATAATTAAAAGAATGTAGAGTTAAGTAAGCGTAATGATTATGGAACTAATCATTTAGCAATGGGCTGCTAACCACAAGGTCAGTAGTTCAAATGCACCAGTCACTCAGGGGGAGAAAAGTGAAGCTCTCTGCTTCTGTGAAGATTTACAGTCTTGGAAGCCCTAAATGGGGTTGCTATAAGTTGTAATCACCTTGATAGCATTGTATTTGTTTGAGTTTGGTGACTAGTATGTAAGCTTTGAGGGGGTAGTAATAGATACTTTGAATACTATTCTTAGCACTATAGGTATTATGTATTTTGCAAATGGATAAACGAACAAAAGCGATATTCATTTTGTGTTTTCTGTAGTTTGCCTTATTCTTCCAAGAAGATTCCTCAAGTGTTAAGATCCAGTCTTCTCTGGCATACTTGAATGAAAGAATAACTGATAGACACAGACTTGAACCCTGGCCTGTGTGATCTTGGGTGTGTCACTGTTTTTCAATCCATTTCTCATCTGTGAACTGGGGATTACACATATAGCCCACAGGGTTGTTTTGGAGATTCAGAGTAATGTGTGTGTCTTGGATTGAGTGCCCTTGCATGCCGAGCTTATTCCTCAGGCCTGGGTGCAGGGAGTCTATTTGAGATCTAATGGCAGGGAGTGGGAATAGGAAAGCGGACACAAGACTGAGTTAGGGGGAGAAGCAATCACAATGGGAACGGGGTGTTGAGGCTTTTAATGTAGGATACAGGGGCTTGATTCCCCCAGGACTTCTGAGGAACATGGGTTCTGTCCTAGAATTGCCTACCAGAAACAGGAGGCTGGGCTCTTCTTCGCCTGTAGTGGTGTTGAGCATTCCTCCTAGTACGGTGACCTCTCCTACCTTCCTGCGTTTGGCTTTCCATGCCTTTGAAAAGGCTTTGAGGCAGAAGGACATGGAGAGCTGCGTGCTGCACAGTTGTGATAAGACACCATTTCAGCAGGAGCCTGCACTTACATAGAGCCGTTCGCCACTGCTATGATGGATATCAGGAGGAGCCCTGGAAGTGCAGTGGTTACAAGTTGGTTTGCTAACTTCAAGGTCAGCAGTTCAAAACTACTAGCTCCAAGGAAGAAAGATGGGGTTTTCTACTCCAATAAAGAGTTGTAGTGTTTGAAACTCGCAGGGGGCAAATGTACACTGCCCCACAGGATCGCTATGAGTCGGTATTGACTGGAAGGCAGTGAGATGGTGTCAGAGATGGGTCAAAGGAATGTGGCATGGCAACCCTAAGAATCTGCTACAGAACCATAAAGTGCCCGGGATAGATGAGTTTATTGTGCTTGACCTTTTAAAACCATCAAACGGGCAACAGTTAGAAAGACAAACATACCAAGTGTCATTGGAGATCCAGGGAAAGCAGAGAAACACTGCTAATGATGCAGGTTTGCTGCAAAGCAATCTGGCAGAGCTTAGTGAAAGCCCATTGAATGTACCCTAGGACCTAGTGAGCCCCTCCTGGGCGTACAACCAAAGAAGCGCAGTCACTGAGTTGACTTTCATTCCTCATGACCCTATCAAACAAAGCTGAATGGTCCCATGATGTTTTCAAGGCTTCTATTGGGAAGTAGACAGCCATGCCTTTATCCCACAGTGTGTGGAAGACGGCTTCAAACTACTGACCTTTGGGTTAGCAGCCAAGCACTTAATATCTCCCCCATCAAAGCTCTCTCCTGGATGTAGAAAAACAAAACAAAACCCCAGGTGATTCTTCCTCATTAGCAACCCTACAAGGCACAGTAGAATTGCTGCTTTAGGTTTACAAAACTAAATTCTTACGACAGCAGACAGCCTCTCTTTGCTCCATGGAATAGCTGGTGGATTGGAACTGCTCACCTTGGGGTTAGCAGCCCAACGCATAATTCCTGGGTATATAGGCCAAGCTTTTTATCCAATTCACAGGGCCCTTGGGGCATTTTTACAACAATGGTCACCACACTGATGCCTGCAGTAGAGAAGAGTTGGAGCCGAATTGGATGCCAATCAACAGACAACTGAAGAAGGAAACAAAAGAAAGATGATGATTGCTCATGACCAAGTGGCACGCAGCAGCACATGCAATTGATATGCAGCATGGCAATAACTCTTAATGACATTGCAAGGAGTTGAAAAGGTCAGAAACTGAATGAGATTTATATTGCAGTACCATTCATGGAAGCTGAAAGCCCATTCACCAAGCAGGATGGTCTAGTGCACATGGCTGTATGCCTATAAGGACACACACACACACCAAGCACCCAGCAGGGGGTATTAGTCTGAAGAGGGGAATGGAAGTGATGTGAATGTGGAAAAGGAGGGACAAAACACAAGCAGAGCCTGACATTGATCAGGGTTCATGGTGTGCTATAAAGTAGGCATGATTAATCACTTACCTGTACCAGAAGGCTGAGCTAGATTTTTAAAGCAAGTCAACTGCCTGGAACACAATGGTTGTTAGCTGCTGTTGAGTCAGCCTCCAGTCCAACTCACTGTGACAACCAGCTCCCAGTGACTCCATGGGCAATATTCTCCCTGGACCTGCACCATCTCTGTTGTTGTGCATCAGATTGTGATTCACAGGGGTTTTCGTTAACTGGTTTTCAGAAGTAGAATGCCAGGCTCTTCTTCATCGCTCATCTTAGTCTGGACACATCACAGAAACGGGTTCAGTCTCATAGCCGCACCCAACCAAGCTTCCCCATTTCAGTATCATAGCAACACAGAAATCAGTTCAGTACCACAGCAATAACCAAGCATCCCCCTGACAAATGAGTGTTGGATGCACATGAGTTGCATTGTCTTGGACTCAAACCCAGATCTCCCACATGGAAAAGGAGAATTCTACAACTGAACCACCAATTTACCCTCAGAATATAATAAGTATCCAGTAAATGGTTATTTAGAATGTGGCTGCCAGGAAAATCCAGCAATTTCCTGCCAAGGCTTAACACTAATATCTTCCCCCACACACTAGAAGGCTGCAGAGGAATGACTTTCTCCATGCCAGCCCTGGTATCTAGACAAGGGACCCTAACACTGAGCCACTGAGCCCCAGCAGGCTGGGGAGCAATATCAAATTGGATGAGGGACAATCCTGGTTGAGTTAGTTTCCCTAAGCTTGCAGGGCAGTTTAGCATGTCCACAGCTGTGTTCAGAATAGCCATGCGATTACCACCGAGAGAAATTCTACATGCTTTCACACCCCATGCTAGTCGTTGCAGCCATCTTTGAGTACAGTTCATGCTCATCACGATCTAGAACTCACGGTGACGCTGTGGGTGAGCCATTGGGCAGGTAACCTCAAGGTTGGCAGTTCAAAGGCACCAGTTGTTCTCTGAGAGGATGGTGAGATGATCTGCTCCTGTAAAGATTTAGCCTGAGGAATTTTATATAGGGTCACAGTGAGTCAGGATCAACTCAATGGTGTGGGTTTGGTTTAATAGACCCGCCATCAGATCATATTTAATGTATTTATTAACATGTATATTTGCCCCAAATCCAATGTCTTTTATTTTTATCACTGCATTTCAATACAATTTGTGCCTTTGTGATTCTGTATTTCATTGGAGGTATTTGGAAATATTATTCTGGGGAGTGGGCAGGTGTTCCATAGCCTTTCCTAAATGCCAAAAGGATCCATGGGGTTGCAATGGTTAAGGCCCTCTAATAGAGTTTATCAAAGAGCCCTGGAGGCACAATGGTTAAGTGCTCAGCTGCTATCCAAAAGGTTGAAGGTTTGAACCCACCAGTGGCTCTGTTCTTGGAAGAAAAACCAGGCAACTCATTCTTGTAAAGATTACAGCATAGAGAAGCCTAGAGCAGAGGTTCTCAAACTTCCTAATGCCACAACCCTTTCATACAATTCCTCATGTTGTGGTGACCTCCACAACCATAAAAATATTCTCATTGCTGCTTCATAACTGTCATTTTGTTACAGTCACCCTGTGCAAGGATCCCACAGGTTGAGAACCATTGGTCTAGAGAGCTCTGCACTGATGCATTGAGTCACTATGAGTTGGACTGGACTAGAAGGTTCCTAACAAAAACACCAAGAATCCTTTATTACCATGACCTTGTTAACTCAAAAAGATTAATAAGCAAATTCACAAATGAGGACATCCAGTTGCCCCGCCAAACTGGAGAAGCATGAGTTAAATGGTGACCCTGACCCCACGGTGTCCTCCACCTGGTGCCATGCTACCTTTATTCCTTCTGCCTCTCAGTTCTGTGGAGAAGAAGGTGAAAGGGAGGGAAATTAAAAGAAAGAAATGAAAAGGTAATTTTTCCAGCTTCTTCACATCACTGAATTGAACTTTATTTTAGTAAAAGTATTATGAAATGGAAATGGTGCTTTCACTATTTTGCTTTTAGGTGATATTCAAAGACATGGTGCTGGTAATTATTTGAGCCGGGGAGGTTAGTGTGCAGATTTTCTGAATATGGTTGAGCCAGCATACCCCCTTCCAGGCCTAGCATTTCCCTGGGCTATGAGAAGTTATAGACAGTCTACCCTCTTCTTCCTCTGACTTCGCTGCAAAACCATGGACACACTGGTTCTGACTTGACCTGGCTCCAGTACAGAAAAAAATTATCCTCCTTGCATAATTGTAGTGCTTGTATTGGAAGGCACCCAGAGACAAATCTCTCTTCTGGTGGCATAATGGGTTATGTGTTGGGCTATTAACTGCAAGGTCAGCAGTTGGATTTCACCAGTCACTCCTTTGGAGAAAGATGAGGCTTTCTTCTCCCATAAAGAGTATAAAAACTCAAAATGCATTGGCAGAGATTCCACAGAGAATAAGCCTCCATTAAATCCCCTGGGACCATTCACCAGGGATGGGATTAAACCCTGCTCACCGTCAGTACATCAGAAAGTGTATTGTTGCAGATATGATTAGGTTAAAAATTAACATCTTATCCTTTGTCTTTACTCTTAACACGTATTTCATTTGTTCTTTTTTAATTTTATGCTTTCCGTTTTATTGAAAAAAGTAACTAATGTCACTAAACAAGTAGAGAATTTGTTAAATGAAAATCTAATCGGTTATGTAAACTTTCTCTGAAAACATAACACACTTTTATTTTTACAAAGAGTTATAGCCTTGGAAACCCAGGAAGCCGGAGTATTTTCTCTCGATAGAATTGTTATGCACCCAATGGCAATGAGTGTTGTTGGATTTTGTTTCTTTATTGTTTTCTGTGGCTATGGAGGGGTATAGGGGTTATGTGTTGGGCTGCTAAACGCAATGTCTGAAATTGCAAATTTGAAATCCCCAGCCACTCCAAGGGAGAAAGATGAGGCTTTCTACTCCCCTAAAGAGTTTCAGTCTCAGAGCAGCCAGTCCACAAAGAGAACAACATGGCTGGCCCCACTATGAAACATGATTCCCCTCAGTGACCAAGGGTGATACAGGGGACAGCACTGGAGACACAGTGTGCGAATTGCACCTAACATGATTCCACCACACCGAGGCAAAGTGTGGTGGAGTGCAGTGGAACAGCAAGGGAATGGAGTGGCAAGGTCCCCAGGGAATGCTGAAAGTGGACTTTGGGGCCAGGTTGTGGTGCGTCAACAGAATGGATTGGAAAACACTCCTATGGTCCAACAAATGATCCTTGAACTAACTAGAAGCTCTTCTCTCTTGATGTGTTTTCTTTTGTTCTTTGTCAGTGATTTGTTTTTGTTGTTTTGTTGTCTGGTTGTATACTGTTGCTTTGTTTTCCTCTGTCTTCTTTTCATGCATGTTAGTGTCTCCACAGGTCTGCCTAAATAAGAAAGGCTGGATGAACTATCTGGAGGAAAAACAACAGGACCGACAGTTCCGGGGGCACTTGGGATAGGGGGAGGTGCGAGGGGTAAGGAAGTGGTGTTAACAAACACAGGGACAAGGGAACAACATGGGACTCAAAATGGTAGTAGGGGGAAGTGGCAGGCCTGGTAGGGAATGATCAAGGGTAAGGTTACGTAAAGAAGAGGTATAGCTGTAACCCAGGTGGGGACGGAGCATGGTAGTGGGAGAGGAGGAAAGTCAAGGGAGATGGAGGAAAGACCTAGCAGTCAGAGTGCATTTATAGAGGTCTAGACAAAGACATGTACATGCAATATATATATATATATATCTCGAAATAGATCTATGTGTCCATATTTATAGGTTTAGTATTAAGGTGGGGGCAGGACCTTGGGCCTTAACTCAAGCACTCCCTCAATGCATGAATACTTTCTTTTATTAAATTGGCACTCTACAATGCTCATCCTCCCGACACAACTGCTGAAGCCAAAGCTGGTGAACAAGTAAATGTGGTGAAGAAAGCTGATGGTGCCCGGCTATCAAAAGAGATAGTGTCTGGGATCTTAAAGACTTGAAGATAAACAAGCGGCCATCTAGCTCAGAAGCAACAAAGCCCACATGGAAGAGCACACCAGCCTGTGTGATCACGAGGTCCCAAAGGGATCAGTTGTCAGGCATCAAAGAACAAAAAAAATCACCGCATTGGCTGCACACCTCCATGATATGATTGCCGAAGACAAACGGGTGCATAAGCAAATGTGGCGAAGAAAGCTGATGGTGCCCGGCTATCAAAAGAGATAGTGTCTGGGATCTTAAAGACTTGAAGATAAACAAGCGGCCATCTAGCTCAAAGCAACAAAGCCCACATGGAAGAGCACACCAGCCTGTGTGATCACGAGGTCCCAAAGGGATCAGTTATCAGGCATCAAAGAACAAAAAAAATTACCGCATTGGCTGCACACCTCCATGATATGATTGCCGAAGACAAACGGGTGCATAAGCAAATGTGGCGAAGAAAGCTGATGGTGCCCGGCTATCAAAAGAGATAGTATCTGGGGCCTTAAAGCCTTGAAGGTGAACAAGCGGCCATCTAGCTCAGAAATAAAAAAGCCCACATGGAAGAAGCACACCAGCCTGTGCGATCTCAAGGTGCCAAAGGGACCAGGTATAAGGCATTATGCAATATATATATATATATATATATATATATATATATATATATATACATACATACATAATAGTGAATGAAGGGGGAAGTGCAGAGTGGCGACCCAAAGCCCATTTGCTGGCCACTGGATATCCCCTCACAGAGGGGTTTAGAAGAGAAGATGGGTCAGTCAGGGTGCGATGTAGTACCGATGAAAAACACAGCTTTCCCCCAGATCCTGGATGCTTCCTCCCCCCAACTACCATGATCCATATTCTACCTTGCAGGACTGGATAGGGCAGAGGTTGTACACTGGTACATATAGGAGCTGGAGGCACAGGGAATCCACGGTGGATGATACCTTCAGGACCAGGAGTGTGAGGGGCGATACTGGGAGAGTGGAGGGTGAGTGGGTTGGAAATGGGGAACAGATTACAAGGATCCACATGTAACCTCCTCCCTGGGAGACAGACAGCAGAGAAGGGGGGGAGGGAGACTCCGGATAGGGCAAGATATGACAAAATAACAATCTGTGGATTATCAAGGGCTCATGAGGGAGTGGGGAGCGGTAGGGAGGGTAAAAAAAAAGAGGACCTGATGCAAAGGGCTTAAGTGGAGAGCAAATGCTTTGAGAGTGATTAGGGCAAAGAATGTACAGATATGCTTTATACAATTGATGTATGTATATGTATGGATTGTAATAAGAGTTGTATGAGCCCCCAAAAAATGTTTTAAAAAAAAAGAGTTCCAGTCTCAGAAACTCACAGGTGCACTTCTACCCTATCCTATAGAGTCGCCATGAGTCGGTATCAACTGAATGGCAGGAAGGACACATAAAGATTCAGACCTGGGCTTAGTTTGGGTTCTCACTGAAGCAGACACTGGCCAAAGATTTAAAGGCAATGAGCTTATTTAGGAAACTCTGAGCATGCAGATAATGAAGTGGCATTGTGAGCCAGTGGAGGGAAGGCCACTGATAACAAATAGATTGTGAATCCAATTATAAACCTGGGAACCTGCTGCTTAATCACTTAGGAAGTCTCCAGGGGTAGGTGTAGCACACGCCTCTCAGAGTTTTGCCATCCAAGGAGTGAGGGGCCTGGTCAGGGCTGTTCCCAGGGGCATATGTTCCTCAGCACATTCAACCAGCACCAGCAAAGGGACCTTCAGAGCTGGCCCTTGGTGACTGAGGCAAGTACACGGAATCAGGAATTTGGGAGTGAAGAGAAGGAGCACCGGGAGTGTCTGCTACAAGTTGGAGACTGGAAAGTCAACTCGGTGCTCCTCAAGGGGACAGGCGCTCCCCTCTCTGGATCTCACTTTTAACATCGATACACAAAGGTCGATTCTGTGAGGGTCACAGAATGGGGACTCCCATGGCCAAATGAGGACCTGTGTGGACTCTGGTTGGCCTGCTTATTCACTGCCATCTAGAAGATTCCAACTCACAGTGACCCTGTAAGACCGAGCAGAACTGCCCCTGTGGGTTTCCGAGGCTGAAATTCTATATGGACTAGAAAGTCTCATCTCTGCACAGCCCCCCACCCTATCCCCCATCCCCCGCTCCCCCAGTGTGACTGGTGGTTTCAAACTACTGACCTTCTAGTTAGCTGCCCAACACATAACGCACTGTGCCATCAAGGCTCTTTGGCCTACCTGGCTTCTATCCAATGTTATTGAATTGCCTTTGATAAAATCAGGAGGTTTTTCAGAAAACAGGAATTTTGACTTTCTCTAGAAAAATCGATCTGGCATCACTGGAACCTAAACTGGAGGATCCACAATTCCACGTGGCTCTGGGAATCTCAACATTTCTTCCTCCTGCTCAAAGTAAAATGGTATAAGGGGACCTTTCACAGCTGGTGGGCTGGTCTCCTTTCTAGAAAGTTGCCCCTGTAAAGAAAATGCATCTTTCTTCCCTTTTACCTAGTGGGGGGTGGTGAGGGTAGCAGGAGCCATTGGGTTAAGGAAAAACAGTCCAGGTAGCTTCAGTCTGCCCTGCCAGGGCTTTAGAGGCCAAGCCTTTTTTGCTCCAGCTGACTGGCCTGCCTGCTGTTTCCAGGGCAGCCCCACCATCTGTTCCCAGATGCAGGGAGGGAGCCGATTTTCCTTCATCACACCTGCCCCAAACTCAGGCCCAGAACTACTGTCTAAACACAGAACAACTTTTGTCTGTGGCCAAATGTGGGACCCCAGATTTCTTCCCTCTTTCCCGATACTCCTTCAGTGACTTGATGACCTGGGCCAGGCTGAGATGAATTAGCTTGCTCCTCACAGCTGGCTGCTGGGTTCCATCAGTAGAAGTGGGAGTTGAGAACCCTCAACTCTTGGCTGAGCAGCTCTGTCAGTCTGTAGCTGTTGACTGTAGCTGGTTCTGACAGCCAGTCTAGCTGGTGCTTTAAGTCATTTCAGTCGCTCCACCTCAGCTGTGATTAGTCTAGTCTCTGTAGCCTCAGAGGGAGGGGAAAACAAAACACCTCAATGACTTTGAATCAGAGTGGGTTATCCTCTTTTAAAAGGCAGAAAGTCTGAATTGGAGGATATTTTGGGGGTTCTCTTTTATGCATTTCACATTTATGAAATAAGAACTAACAGTATTTGTTTCAGTAAGTGGATCAGAACCACCTAAGGGCCCACTCCTCCCACCAGGCCACGCCTCACTAAGAATAGAGGTCCATCACTTGTCTGGCATTTTGTGGTACTGTGGCGACTTTTGTTTTGTGTGATACTGGGAGCTATGTGATTGGCATTTCATATACCAGCAGGGTCACCCAAAGAGCTTCCAGACAAAGAACAGACAATGAAGAAGGAATTGGCTGCCCGCATGGGAAGAATGAGCCATTGAAAACCCTATGGATAGCAGTAACACTGTCAGTTACTAGAACCCCCATGAACAACAGAAGAACATTGTCAGAATGTGTGCCAGAAGATGAGCTCTTCAACTTGGAAAGTACTCAAAATACGGCTGAGGAAGAGGAAGAGCTGACTTTTCATAGGCAAGTCGACCATAATGATGCAAATCGAGTATAGCCATCAGGACCTTCATTTGCTGATGGGCCACAACTCAAAATGAGGAGAAACAGTTCAAATCGTCATTAATAATTGAAACTTGGGATGTATGAAATATGAATCTAGGGACATTGGAAGTCATTATAAAGGAAATGGAATACATAAAGATTGATATTGTAAGCATTAGTTAGCTGAAATGGACTGATATTGACCATTTTGAAACAGAAAATCTTATGGTTTACTCTGCTGGAAATGACACAATCAAGAGAAACCACATTGCATTCATCATCAAAAGGACATTTTAAGATCTATTTTAATGTACAATGCTATATTTGATAGGATGCTATCTAGCCCCCTTCAAGGAGAACCAATCAATACAACTATTGTTCAAATTTATGCACCAACCACCCAAAGCTGGTGATGTAGAAATTGAATAATTCTACCACCATATTCAGTCCCAAATTTGTCAGACTTGCTATCAAAATGCTATTGGAATGCAAAAGTTGAAAACAAAGAGGAAGGATCAGTAGTTGAAAAATATGGTCTTGGTGATAGAAACCAAGCTGGAGATCGCATGACAGAGTTTGCAAGACCAATAAATTGCTGATAGCATATACTATGTTTTCCAACTTCTGTTCTTTCCTCTTTGGTTCCAACATTTGCACTCCAATCACCAATAATTACCAATTTATCTTGATTGTATGTTAGAATTTTGCATGATTAATGATTTCTTCAAACATATGATCAACAACAAAAAAGGTGACCATAAATGTGGACTTCTCCAGATGGAATACACAGAAATCAAATTGACTACACATGTGGGAAGAGACAATAAAAGAAGCTCAATATCAGCAACTGAAACCAGTCCAGGGGCGGATTGTGGAAAAGATCAGCAATTGTTCATATGTGAGCTCAAGTTGAAGTTCAAGAAAGTGCAAACAAGTACACGAGAGTCAATATACAACCTTGATAATAACCCAACAAATTTTGAGAACATCTATGAATAAAGCACAGTGTCATTTAAAAAAAATGAAATAAAGAAAAGATACAAGTGCTTGTCTGAAGAGACTCTGAAACTTACTCTTAATCAGAGAGTAGCTAAGGCAAATGGAAGAAATGATGAAGTAAAGAGCTAAATAGAAAATTTCAAAGGACAACTCGAGAATACAAAGTAAAATATTATCACAAAATGTGCAAAGGCCTAGAGTTAGAAAACCAAAACAGAACATATTCAGCATATCTTAAACTGAAAGAACTGAAGAAAAATGTCAAGTCTCGAAGTGCAATATTAAAAAATTCTATGGGCAAAATATTGAATGATGAAGGAAACATCTGAGGAAGATGGAAACAATATGGAGTCACTGTATCAAAAAGAATAGACCAACATTCAACCATTTCAGGAGGTAACATATGAGCAAGAACCAATGGTCAGGAAAGAAGAAATTCAAGATGCATGGAAAGCACTAGCCCAAAACAAGATGCCAGGAATTGCTGGAATATCTAGTGAAATGTTTCCACAAGCTGATAAAGCACTGGCAGCACTCACTCATCTATGTCAGGAAATTTGGAATACAGCTACTTGGCTAACGGACTGGAAGAGATCCATATGTGTATACATACCAAAGAAGGGAGACCAACGGAATGGTCAAATTATGTAACACTATCATTGGCATCACATGTGAGTCAAATTGTACTGAAGCTAATACAACAACAGTTGCATTAATTCATTGACAGAAAGTTACCATATTCAGCATTCAAGAGCCATCGTGGCACAGTGGTTACAGGTTGGATTGCAAACCCCAAGGTCAGCAGTTCAAAACCACCAGTTACTCCGTGGGAGAAAGGCAAGGTTTTCTACTCCCATAATGAGTTACAGTCTCAGAAACTCACAGGGGCAGTTAGTTCTACCCTATACTATAGGGTCAGGATGAGTTGTCATCAACTACAAGGCAGTGAGTTTGGTTTCCCAGAGATTTAAGCCAGATTCAGAAGAGGATGTGGAACAAAGCATATCAGATATCAGATGGATCTTGCCTGAAAGCAGTGAATACCCAAAAGATGTTTACTTATGTTTTATTAACACCCAAGGTATCTGACTGTGTGGATCATAACAAAACATGGATAGTTTTGAGAAGGGAATTCCAGAACACTTTGTCTTGCTCATGTGAAACTTGTACATGGATTAAGAAGCAGCAGCACAAATAGAACAAGGGTAGATTGCATGGTTTAAGAATCAAGAAAGGTGTGCATCCAGGTTGCACCCACTTATTATACTTTTTCAATCTGTATGGTGAGCAAATAATCAGAGAAGCCAAATTATATGAAGAAGAACACAGAATCAGATTTGGAGGAAATATTATTAACAACCTGCTATATGCAGACGACACAGTTTGGCTTGCTGACAAGGATGGGGGACTTGAAGCACTTGCTGGCGATGATCAAGGATTGCAGCCTTCAATGTGGGATACAACTCAACACAAAGAAAACCAAAATCCTCACAACTGAACCAATAGGTAACATGATGATAAATCGAGAAAAACTTGAAGTTGTCAAGGATTTTGTCTTCTCTGGATCCACAAGCAATGCTCCTGGAAGCAGCAGTCAAGAGATGAAAAGATACATTGCACTGGGTAGATCTGCTGCATAAGAGCTCTTTAGAATGTTGAAAAGTTAGGATGTTACTTTAAGCAGGAAGTGCACCTGATCCAAACCATGGTATTTTCATTTGCCTCATCTGCATGTGAAAAGCTTGCCATTGAGTGAAGAAGACCCAGGTAAACTGTATGAATTTGAACCATGGTACTGGCAAAGAATATTGACAGTACCATGGACTGCCAAAAGAACAAACAAAATCTGTCTTGGAAGTACGGCCAGAATTCCCATTAGAAGTAAGGATGGTGAGACTTTGGACATGTTGTCAGTGGAGACCAGTCCCTGGAGAGGCATCATGCTTAGAAAAATGGAAGGGCTGTGAAAAAAGGTTGAAGGCCCTTGAAGAGCTGGATTGACACAGTGACTACAACAAGAGGACTGAACATAGGAACACTTGGGTGGATGGAGGAGGAGCTGTTATTGTTATATTCTGCTGTGAATAGGTTTGCCATGGACCAGAACCAACGGGATGGCAAACTAACAACAACAACAACAAAACAGGGAGAGAAATTAAAAAGCCAAACTCACTGCCATTGAGTTGACCTTGATTCAGAGCAACCCTGGAGGACAGGGTAGAACTGGCACCCGTGAGTTTCCCGAGAGTGTAACTTTTCACAGGAGGGGAAAGCCTGTTTAACCTACTACTTAGCAGCCCAGCCCATCACCAGGGCTCCACAAGGATAGAGAGAAGCACTGTTAGGGCTGGATATGGCAGAGGCTGTATACTGGAACATATGAGGGCTGGAGGTACAGGGAATCCAGGGTAGATGATACCTTCAGGACCAAGGGTGTGAGGGGCGATGCTGGGAGAGTGGAGGGTGAGTGGGTTGGAAAGGAGGAACTGATTACAGGGATCCACATGTGACCTCTTCCCTGGGAGAGGGACAGCAGAGAACCGGGGAAGGGAGACTCCGGATAGGGCAAGATATGACAAAATAACGATGTATAAATTACCAAGGGCACATGAGGGAGGGGGGAAGGGGAGGGAGGGGAAAAAAGAGGACCTGATGCAAAGGGCTTAAGTGGAGAGCAAATGCTTTGAGAATGATAGGGGTAGGGAATGTATGGATGTGCTTTATACAATTGATGTATGAATATGTATGGATTGTGATAAGAGTTGTATGAGTCCCTAATAAAATGTAAAAAAAGAAAAGAGTAGAAAAAAATGATTAGGGCAAAGACTGTACAGATGTGCTTTATACAATTGATGTATGTATATGTATGAACTCTGATAAGAGTTGTATGAGCCCCTAATAAATTGTTTAAAAAAATGATCCTCAATTCTATCTGAATCTTTGCCAGAGCTGCAAGTTGCCTTAATAAACACGAGCAAAAAAAGTACCTCTGGCAGCAGACTGCTCAGGTTCAAATCCAGGCTCTCTAATGTATTGACTATGTGACCTTGGGCAAACCTGGACCTCTCTGTGCTTACAAAGACTCACTTTCCAAAAGGGAAGTCATAAGCCAACTTTTCTTATTCCTCACTGGGTTGCTTTGAAGTTGAAATGAGACATCTGTCTAAAAATGCTTCTGACCATCCCTTGGTTCTCAGAGCTCCACAAATGCTATGGATTATTGTTATAAGATTATCAATGATTTTTTCCCATGGTAGTGCAAAGATTAACATCAGTGCTACTTCTCTCTGACAAAATATAAATCCAAATTTCTAAATAGCATGGTCTGAAGGATGCGCTGTTAACAGCATCTTGCTTTTCTCCCATCACTTGTCACAGTAAATCTGATAAGAAATGCTGGGCTAGGGCCTGCAGCCAAGCCCCTCACTGGCAGCGTGCAGGACCTTAGGTTGTTGGCAGGCCAAGGGGCATAACAATGGCAAGAGGAGACTCCACAAAGGGCCCCTGGTTCCTCCCCCACGCCCCCCTTCCCCACGTTCAGGGTGAAACGTCAAAATACAATTTTTTTTGTCACCTGGTGAAATAATGAGCCCCCATTCCCGTTGCCTTGGTATCATCAGAGCGCAACAGCCACGTGGGGTAATCACTGTCTCTGTGTTAATGCTGCTCAGTTCAAACATTTTCACAAGCCCTGGCGAAATGAAACCCGTGCTTTCTACCTAGGTGGAGTTTGAGGCGATTCAGCCCATTTGCTTCTGCTGAAGAGGCTACCTCAGAAAAACAGGAAATAAAAACATAGAGGGTGCCATTGACATTAGGTTTCTTGTTTTCTTCCTTTCTTCCCTACCTTCCTTTCTTCTTCTTGCCATTCTCTTTCTCTTTTCTTCCTTCCCTCCGTTTGCTCCCGTCTTCCTGACTGCCTTCACCTTCCATCTTCCCTCCCGCACTCCTCCATTTCTTCTTCGCTCCTCTCTCCCCACCCCCACCTTTCTCCTTTCCTTCCCTGCCTTTTCCCTTCAGCCTCCCAGTCTCCCTCCTTCACTCTCTCCCTTTTCTCCTTCCTTTCCCCACCTTGTTTTCATCCAGTGATTTGTACTCCTTTCTTGCTCTCATCCCACCCCTCCCCATTGCTGGAGAAACATCAGTTCCCTGTGGCGCTGGTTTCTTGGCGCCAGACCCTGTTCTTTGGGTGTTCACAAGTCTGTGTCCTGTGTGCAAACATAAGACAGACATATGATCAGGGTTGGACAGAAGATGGGATTTGACAGGTGTTCTGCATCCCAAATCTCCAGGAGGCAAAGGCAAAGTCAGGCTCCTGCCTTTAAGGTTATGTCTCCCATTGTAACTGCATCCCACAGAGGCTCCTGCATCCTGGCCACCTGAGGCCTGCTGCCTGTCTTCCTCTAGCTCCTGGGGAATTGGGACAGCAGTGGCAAGAACAACAAAAACCCCCAGGAGTTGACGAGAAGGGAGGCTGCCTTGCTCGAGAGACGGCCCCCTCACCCACCTGCATGTTGTTGAGATGCAGGTTCTCATCCCTGTGGCTGGGCAAGAAACGCCCCCTCCCCAAGCGCAGTGGCTTCAAACAAGGACCATCATCGTGTGGTTGCTGGGAGGCCACTGGGTCGTGCTTGGAGTCTCCCATGAGTTGGCAGTCACGTGGGAGCTGGGGCAGGGGCCTCTGGTGACTCCAGTGCCTACACGTGCACTCAGAGGGCTGGCAGCTGAAGCTGGCCGTTAGCTGGGTGCTTAGCTGGGTTGTTGGTTGGAGTGTCTCCACGTGGCCTTTCCAGGTGGCTCAGGCTTCTTTCAGCATAGTGTCCGGGTGCTGAGAAGTGTCCTGAGAGGAAGCACGTGGAGGCTGGACATTCTAAGGGTGAGTACTCAAGAAGAAGTCTTTGAAGGGATTTTTCAGAAGCTGTGAAGCACTTTGGGGGAGGGAAGGGGGTTGCCCAAACTAGATGTCACAGTGTCATCTTCTCCATAATCTATTGGTCACAGAGGTCATGAAATCTCTCAATTTTAGGGGAAAGGGCATAGACTCTACCTTCCTATAGGTTGCCTGTCAAGGAATTTGGGGGTCACATACGAAGACTGGGAGACCCTGGGTGGCACAAATGGTTAAGGACTCAACGTATCAAGAGGTGGGCAGTTGCACCCCTCAGAAAAATAACTAATGGCCTGCTTCTAGAAGCCCACAGGCTTGAGAATCCTGTGATGTGTAGTTTCTCCCTGGCACCCAGGGGGTCCTCGGGAGCCAGAACCAACATAACAGCAATGGGTTGGGTTTTTGTTGGTTTTGTTTGGGCTAATATTAAAACGACTAGTATGAAATTATATATGTATTGTGTTTAACTCTCAGGACTCTGATTATGCTGAAGTTGAACAAAACCGTCTGCCTCTTCTATGAACGCCAGCCGATGGAGGCAAAGGGTGAGGGACTAGAGGAAGAATGAATGTCACATTCCCGTCCTTATGTTTCAGTTGTCCTTAAAGGGCACAGGGGACAAACCAGACGTCTTTGATATGATTTTAGCCTAATGATGTGCTAGTATGATGATGAGCAGCCTGTAAAGTGGTTTTAACTAATGTGATCCAATATTTGAAAAGTTGATGATTTCACATCGAATTTTATATTCTCAGCATCTCAGTTACAAACAGAAAATCAGGCCTTAAAATCCTTGCATTTCCCCAAGGCAACAACAGTCTAGAGCTAGAATTTGAATGTCCCCTGTGGATGAGCTGACACGTGCCTTTTAACCGCAGTCCCCATCCATCCCTATTGCCCCCAACACAGAGGTTGGCTACAAGTATCCTTTATCTATATGGCTAAAAAGGTTAGTTGGTTTGGATTGGGTTGCAAGTTTTTCCTGGTTTGTTTTTGCTTACTTTTGATTTTTTGGGGGGGGCTAGGAAATGGTGTGTTTTTTGGTACCACGTCTTCCAAAGCGAGAAAATAAAACCCAGTAAGCCAAGAAGGTCAAACAGTCTAGATTAATGATGAAAGGAGGAGCCCTGTTGGTGAAGTAGATTATGAGTTGGACTTCTAACTGCAAGATCAGAAGTTCAAAACTCCCCACACCCCCACTCCACAAGAGAAAGATGAGATTTTCTACTCCTGTAAAGATTTACAGCCTTGGAAACCCACAGGGGAAGTTCTATACTCTGTCCAAAGGGTTGCTATATGTCAGAATTGATTCCAGGGTAGTGAGGTTTTCTTGATTGATATAAATAATTTTGGTGAGTATTGAAAAAACCAGTCAATATTATTTTTAACACACATCAAAGAAGGTCCACATTAATTGTTCACACAACCCTGCCACCGTCTTTCTTTATTCCCTTGCCTCCCACTCTCCTTTCTTCCTCCCTATGGTCTTTTATCTCATTCTTTTTCTTTCAAGGGTTAGCCTAGAAGTTGGAAAGTCTGACTAATTCTTAACCAAAAGACTAAATTGGTTTTATTACTTGGGTTAAATTTTTTTCTTTTCTCTTCTTCTATTGGTTTGTGTCATGTAACCCAGAAAATGGGGAAACATTTGGAACATCAAAACACTATCCTTTCTCAGTAGACTACAAGCATTAAAGGCAACAAAGATAAATACTCCAATAATAAAAATGACATACAAGGATAGCTAGAGAGATAAATAGATAGATAGAAAAACCACAAAATCTGAGCAGTTGTGGGAAGGAGAATGGGACTAGCCCCATGAATAAGTATAGGTTTGCCAGAGAATAATTCTATATACATATTAGCATATACTACAAATATGTCCATGAATATAATAGTGCATCCAGGAGGCATAGTTATGAAAATGTCTTAGCTATAACAAAACCCCTTGAGGGAGCGTGTCCTAAATATGGGGGATCAGGAACAAATCTGAGAGACCTCAAGGTCAATTGGTACAAACTAGCTCACAAAGACAATGTTCTGTATCCATCAGGGAAGTGACTGGGGTCTTCAAAAGCTAGTGAGTAGCAAACTAAAAGTCGGTTCTTGGTCTCATCCTATGTGTTGGACAGGGTTCTCTAGAGAGACAAAACCATATTGCTAGTAATTATATATAAATATATTTATAAAGCTAGATACACAATACAAGAAATGAACCACTAAATTATATACAGATAGATAACACAAGAAACTAACAGTTAAATTATAAAACAGTGAGACACTAACAGTCCTTTAAGGCTTGAGAGCCGCCAGTTGCCAGTCCCTTTCTATAGAGAGAGCTGGGCTATATATACCCAGGCAGCAAACAGCAAGGCAAGTCACCAACTGTCGGTCCCCAGCTCCAGAGACGAGCATTCCAATCCTGTGGGATTAAATGGACCTCAACTTACAGCGACACAGTCCACAAGTTAGGCATCCCACAGGTAGTGAACCCCTTTAAATTGAGGCACAGAACAAGCAAGGCGAGGCTCACAAAGCCATTTATCCCTCTGCCCTTCTATTAATCCTACTTGTGTTTATCGGCCAGGACGACACAATAAACTATTGCACCCTGTCTGGAGCAAATAACAGTGAAGAAAATCAAGATGCCTGGCAACAATTAGTCCAAACAGTAATGGACTATGCGTACCTCAGCCTCTATGATGCTAAGGTCAGAAGAACTAAATGGTGCCTGCCTATCACAAACAGCTGCTCTGAAAGGGATCATGGTACATGATACTAGATAGAGTGGGGAGTAATGTGTAAGAAAACTGAAAGTCATACTACTACTACCAATAGTAATAATAATAATGATAAAAGATGAGGTTTATTGGTTAGATAGACTAGTGGTCCTTCATCACCCTTCAGGTCTGGAACTGAATTCAACCTCCTGAAAAATAGACAGGTTTATAAAGTGAACCTTATGAGAATCAAAGATTGCAGCCCTCAGTATGGATTACAACTCAATGTCAAGGAGACACACATCCTCACAACTTGATCAATAGGTACCATGATAAATGGAGAAGTTTGTTGGGTTTTTTTTATTTGTTGAAGTTGTCACGGATTTTTCTCTTGATGAGGTCTATAATCAATGCTCTTGGAAGCTGCAATCATGAGATCAAATGACGCATTGCATATGGATACATTTGGTGCACAATACGTCTGTAGAGTGCTAAAAAGCAAGGATGTTACTTTGAGGACTAAGGTGCACCTTACCTAAGCCATAGTAATTTAAATTGCCTCATAAGTATGTGAAAGTCCGACATTGAATAAGGAAGGCTGAAGAAGAATTGATGTGTTTGAATTGTGGTGCTGGTGAAGAATATTGAAAGTAACATGGACTGCCAAGGGAACAAACAGACCTGTCTTAGAAGAAGTTTGGTCAGAGGGCTCCTTAAAGGCAAGGATGGTGAGACTTCCTCTCACATACTTTGGTCATGTCATTAAGAGAGACTAGTCCGTGGAGAAGGACATCATGCCAGGTGAAGTAGAGGGACAGTGAAAGAGAGGAAGCCCCTTAAGGAGATGGATTGACAGTGACTGAAACAAGGGGCTCAAGCTTGGGAACAATTAGGAGAATAATTCAGGGCTAGGTAGTGTTTCTTTCTGTTTGGCATTGGGTCAATGTGGGTTGCAACTGGCTCAATGGCACCTGATAAGAACAACTACACCAAAATGAATCATAGCACTGAGGAGCACACATTCCTCAGAACCATCAACCATTCAAAAGCAAATAGGCAGTATTTGCCCAAGGCCAAATTCAAAAGGCAGGCAAGGTTAGGGGAGAAGGGTGAATGAAAACAGGAAGCAGAGTTTCAATGGCATGAGTGATATTACATTGCAGGAGATTGTCATCAATATCACATAACAAAACGTGTATAAATTGTTACGTGCAAAGCTGATTTTCTCTGTAAATCTTAACCCACCTTACAATAAAAAGTTTCTTTTTTTAAAACAAAGACACCATCATTCATATAATAGACACAGCCAAAGATCTCCTGGACAATCCTAAAATGATCTCCCAAATGATTTGGGTAGTTAGCCCTCCCCAGGGAGTTCTACCCTTTGAAACGCTAGGCGGTTATGGCTGCAAATATATTTCAGGCCAGAAGAGGCAGCAGAGGCCTGGTTGTTCAAATGCTGCAAAACTACCAGACAATGGGCAAACAGTTTCTTTCCACGGACGACTAGCGGCTCTGTCATATCGATGTCTGGTGTTCAACACTTGGCGACAGAATCCAGCCCCCTGGGTTTGGGTGGGGTCTGTTTCTCACCCATGCTTGGCTTGGGATTGTTCTATGCCATCCACAAAGTGGAGTCCTTTACTTTCTGATGTCCGGAGAAAGCTGTTTTCTCCTTTTTCCCTCTCCGGCCCTCTTCCCAAGAAACCTGGGGTTCACTCTGCTTTCCGCTGGTTGATGTTTCTCAAGCAGTTACTTGACCTTGGTTCATCTACTGCAGGTGACCATTAGCAAGTAACTGTACCGTCCTTGGATGGTATTGTTCATGAGCTAGGCTGCGAACTACGGGTTAAAGGTTTGAGTTCACCCAGAGGTGCCTACCAAGAAGGGCCTGGTGATATGCCTCTGGAAAAAAACCCACCTCAGCCATGGAAAATTCTAGGAACCGGACTTCTCTTACACACTTGGGCTCTCCATGAGTCCGAGTTGACTCAATGGCAATTGGTTGCTGGTATTCCTGTAAGTAGAAGACAACAATCTTTAAGCAGTCCCTCTTGGATTCATGGGAGGAGGATGGCTTCCTCTGACTTCTCAGGGCTCCAAGCGCTCAATGATCTTACAAAAAATGAGAGAAACGATGAGCCTGATGACAGATGATATTGCTATGCAGGCCCCGTTTCAGGATGCTCAAGTTTCCAGGTCTTTCCCTGACTTACAGTGGAGCCCTGTGAGGTTCCAAATAGAAGGGCACACTTGCTCCCAGGACCTGGAGCCTTGTAGCTGAGCAGAGCAGTCATGATGAGAAAGAGGACCCAAGGGGGAAGTCAGGGGGCTGCTTCACTTGTCTCAGTGTCAAGCAAACAAATGTTTTGGCAGAAAATTTCTCTTCAAGAGTGTTCTGATTTCTTGAAGGAAATCTTTTTCTGAACTATTTCCTCAGGGGAAAACCACTCAATTACCTCGGGAAGGAAGATTTGACTCCTGCCAAGCTTACCAGGCTGTGCTAACTCACAGAGGAGGTGTGATTAGAAGGCAATGAAACTGATTTCCAGACTCCTATGAAAATCAGCAAGTGCTTGGCTGCTAAGTGAAAGGACGGCAGTTGGAAAACCCCAGCTGCTCTGCAGGAGAAAGTGGTGGCTGACAGTGTCTGACAAGATGACAGCTTTGGAAACCCAATGGGGCAGTTCTCCTCTGTGTTCTACAGTTGCTTTGAGTTGGAGTGGACTTGACAGTGATAGAGCTGATCTTTTTCCCCATGAAAATCGGCTTTCACGAATACATGTGCATTCACGGATGTCTGTGTCTGCTTTGGCATGCATGTGCACATATGTGCCTATTTGCACGTGGATGGATACGTCTGTGAATGTGGGCGTCTCTATTTACTTTGCCATGTGTGTGCACATGTCTGCCTTTGTCAGTATGCATGCGGGCTCAGGCAGCATAAAGAGATCACAGAGAAACTTGGAGAGAAAGAGAAAAGTATCCTATTTTCTCATGGGTCTCCCATACCTGACGGTCTACTGGCATCCACCGCCATGAAGACCAGAGGTCACTTCATGCCCTGTGTCCAGCTGCCCATTGCTGGTTGAGGTCAGTCACCAGGGAGGCAAGTCAGACTGGCCTCGCCAACCTACCACCCACCTGCAGGAGTGATTCCCACCATCTTTCCTGGAGCCCCTCCCACCTTACTCAGCCTCCCTAGACCTTGAGTGAAAGGCGTTTCCAACGTTTTTACATAAAGATTTCTGAGATTGACTGAAGAAATGATTTCATTTGACAAAACATGAAGCTTTGAATTTAAAGATTTGAGGCAAGTGCCCTCCAGAGAGGGGGACACAGGATGGGGCCATGCTCCCTTCCGGTATGCACGGGGGTTGCTATGAGTTGGAACCAACTTGATGAGCACCTGCCAGTAACAACAACAACCAGAAGTTGTCCAAACTTCTGTGGCCTCAACTCGGAAATGAGAATATTAATATTGCCTCCTAGAAAGAACTCAAGGTATGTACAATTGGTTAATAGGCGTTTGGAAAGTGAGTACATTAAGTGGACTGATGACATTGATAAGGCAATAAGAAACTGAGAAGGCTTCACTAACAGGTGCTTTCACATCTGTAACCAGTAGATTCCTTCCTTCTTCATCTCTTGGCATCTTCATCAGCTCCCACACTTTCCAGGCAGCTTGAGGGATTAAATGTTCAGTCTGCTCCTATTATAAGCCTCAGCCTCAGAATCAGAGGCTTTACCTGAGGTTTGAGGAGCTATACTGGGAATGAGGGAGAGTAACCTGTCTTTTCTATTGCTCTCCTATCGCTCCCTCTTCCCTAGCCCTTCCCTGTCTCTGGGCCTGCCTTTTCTCCCTAGAGCATTGGCTTCCCGGAGAAGGGGATGGAAACAATGAGCACATTCCTGACCAGGCCTCTTACCATGCTATCTTCCAACCCTCTCTTGGAAGGGCCTCCACAAAGTCTTCTTATGTCATCTCACAATAACTTGTTAGATACCATTGAGTGAGCTCCTGACTCATAACAAAAGTACACACAAGAGATTGAAGCACCACCTGGTCCTGCACCGTCCTCACAATGGTCCTTGTGTGTGAGCCCATGGTTGCAGCAGTGTTGAGGAGATCCTGTCCAAGAAGGCTGCCAGTGGGTGGGAGCGGCTGCAGCATTCAGAGACTTTGGAGGATGCCAAGGAGGACAGTTCACGGCATATCATATGAGGTCAGCCAGCGGGCCTTGGGGGCCCTTCCCATTATCCATAGATAAATGAAATAAATGGAGCCCCTCAGCAAGATGGGCTGCAGACACCTCCAGGACTCACTTGGTCCTTGGCAAGCTCCCTTGGCCTTAGGACCCCACCTGCTGGAACTGTGGCTTTGCTGCCTCTCCTGGCTCTCAACTTCCCTCCTAGAGGACTCCAGCCACCCTTCTCCTTCCAGATCCTTCCAGCAGGAGGCAGATATTGGTCTCTATGCTTTTGCATGTGGCCAGTTTTCTAGGGACAGATCAGCCTCTCCCAAGAATTTGGGTTCATCAGAGTGAGCGTGCCCACAAGTCTGCAGAGCGTATGGCCAGGCCTCTGAAGAGAGAACTGCTGGAAGATTTGCCCCTTTTCAAAAGCGCTAATTCCACAGTTGAGAACTCATCTCCTGGGGACTCAGCTTGAGTCTCAAGGAGCACATCCCCTTTGACACTGCTGGCAACTCGAGGTGCTGTGGGTCATTTTCTTGCCTTTGAGGAGTGCAAGGGAAATGCTACAATATGTCCCTTCACATGAACCACCAATCCTTAAATGGAGAACTCCCCGAGAAGGCAGGGATGAGAGGGAGATATTTCTGGGGCACGCTTTCACCTGCACATCTCTCAGGTGAGTCAAACATTTGGCCCCCAAAAGTTGAGTATGATGGTCAGAGTTCAGGCTGGGAGATAAAGTGTCTGGGTTCAAATCAAGAGACTGCACATCTCAGCTCCCATGGTTCTCCTGCATAAAACCCAAGCCAAGCAGTTTATCACTTCCCTGCTGAGCATCCTACTGAGGCCAGCTAAACTCATTCTTTGCTGATGACAACGTTGCTTGTACCAAATGGCTTTGCCATGTAGCCCTTAGCAATGGCCAGAAGGGCTTCTCATCAAACCGCAGAGCAGGGCTTCTGGCGCACATGTTAAGAAGGGGGGTATTGACAACAAGGTCGGTAGTTCAGAACCCACTAGCTGTTTCTCTGGAGAAAAACTGTGGCTGTGTGCTTCCATAAAGATGCCCAGCCATGGAACCCCCCTGGAGAGGGCCATGATGAGCTGGAGTGAGCTCTACAGGAGTGGGATTTTTTTACTGTGGATGTAATCCCACCTGGGCAGAGATTTTCTTTGTGACATTAAAGAGGCTGTACCTTACACCAATCACTTGGCTGATATAAAAGGATTCAAGTCAACACTGAAGCAAACTAACTCCAAGGGAAGAAGGCAGCTGCCATGCAGAGAGCTCCAAGGACCACCAACCATGGAGGTTTTTGAAGCCAAAACAAGAATACTGCCCACCAGCCCTCAGCCCCCAGGGATGGACAAAGAGAGCCTGCCCATCAAGCTGGTGCACTGGCATGATGCTGTCAGCCTCCGGTGCTGTGAGAACATTGACTTTGGTGTGTTAACGACACCCACTTGCGGTATGTTTGTGATGTCAGCGTGTGGAAACTATGGCAAGCCCCCCTCCCGGCCTCACAGCAGCAAAGCCTCGGCATTAAAACCCCGTGCCTTCTGTGGCGCTTACCAGCTGTGAGAGGGCAGGAAATGCCCTTGGCTTTTCTGCTCCTTGTTGCGACCTCCCTCTGAGGCAGGGAGCAGAGGATGTGAGCTTGGAATCTGTTTTGTTTCATCACTACCCTTTGTCATCTCTCTGAACACTGTCATGTGCTCCTCACCAGTGCTTCGCCCTATCTATCACCAAGCCATGTGCTCTTTAAAACATGCACACACACACACACACACACACACACACACACACCTAATGTTCACATTTTGAGGCACATATGTCTTTGATTCACTAATAATAACCATAATTATTCAAAGCCACTCTACCATCTGAAAAGAAATCTCTATGCATACACTTAGATCATGGATGCCAACTGCCTTCTTAACAACATTTCCCAATGAAATATTCAGCAGCGATTATATGAAGCCTGAAGCTGTTCATCCAGTTTGTGTTAATCAAAACAAAAACAAGAGACGAAGGGATCCAAAAGGACATGTAAGATCATAGACTGAAAGTATCCCCATCGAGCACCAAAGGCTTGTCCAGAAGGGCAGAGCCACAGGTAAAAGCTACGTCTCTCTGGAGTTGCTGGCATTTAACTAGATGCAAAATGTCAGCGCAGGAAATGGCTTGCCCAATGCAAATACTAACAAGGGAGGCATGTGTTCCGGTGTAAATGGAGCTTCAGCCAATCCGGGCCTTCGGGATCCAGCTCCCATCGCAGCATCCACGGGAAGCACCAGGGGAATGTTCCGTTTGCTTATTTTCCCTCTCTTTGCTAAGAAGAAAAAGAGCCTTTGTGGCCTAGTGGCTACAAGTTGGGCTGCTAATTGCTATATCAGCAGTTTGAAACTACCAGCTGCTTTGTGGGAGAAAGATAAGGCATTCTGCTCCCATAAAGAATTCGAGTCTCAGACACTCACAGGGGCAGTTCTACGCTGCCCTATAAGTTGGGTGTGAGTCAGTATGGATTCGATGGCAGTGAGTTTTCTAAGAGTAAGAAGTATCTAGGGGTGTAAACAGTTAATGAGCTCTGCTATTAAGGGAAAAGTTGTCATTCCCAACCCACTTAGAGGAGCTGTGAAAGAGAAGCCTGGCAATCTTCTTCAGAATCCTCGGCCATTGAAAAGTTTATAGAATGTATTGACCTTGGTTGTTAAATAGATCCAGGTATATTGTGGAGCATACAGGGACCAATGTCATGAAACGGGGTGAGGGTGGAAAAAACCTCTGAGACATATGCAAAACTGTGAGGGAATGAGTTGTTGAGCCTGGGGGATCAGGACCATCGTCTCTGGGATTTTCAAAGTTCCTGAGCAATCAGGACAGGGGCAACAGTTGGTCTCTCCCCATCCAGAGGACAGCAGAAGAGATCTGATTGGGCACAATGAATCAATGACTAGTGACTCAAGCAACGATCACCCTCCACCACTGGAGACCAGAAGAACTAGATGGTGCCTAGCTCCCACTATCGACTGCTATGAAAGAGATCACATTAGAAGGGCTTGATTAGAGTAGAAGGGAAATGTGGGGCAAAACTCAAAATCATGATAAAACACCAAGCTTACTGTTTGGATAAAGGCTGGTGAAATTGCAAGACTATGGTGCTTAGTTACCCTGTAGATCTGGAACTGAACCCATCATGGCTCGATGTTCAACCAAACAATAGACAGGTCTATAATGGGAACAATGACATTAGAGACATACAAATACCATAGAATAATAAATCACATGAGATCAAAAGACAGCATTCCCCCAAGAACAAAGTTCAAAAAAGTTGAGAATGAAGTAAGCTTGGAGACAAGAAACAAGAAGATGTGGGGGAAGTGATGGTACATTGTGGGAATTGCTATCAATGCCATGAAACAAAATGTGTATGCATTGCTCAATGGACAGCTGAGCTGCTCTTTAACCTTCACCCAAATCACAATAAAAATATTTTTAATCAAAGAAAACATGGTTCACTTCTACTCTGACACACACGGGGTGATGAGGAAATAGTGTCAACCGGGTTTGCTGTGGTCTAGCCACCAGACATGTGCTTATGGGAGAAAGAGCATGCTGACGCTGGCAATACCGAGCAGGACCAAGATGGTTTTATTTGCCTGCATCATGAAGATGGTAGCCCTGGTGGTGAGATGATTCAGAGCTCAAGTGCTAACCAAGAAGCCACCCAGTTTTAACTCACCCAGCCCTACTGAAGGAGACTTCCCTCCTCAAAGGTGTTGTTGATTGTGATGTGCCATTGAGGCGATTCTCACTCCCTGTGATGGGAAGGAAAGGCACACTGTGCTATAGTGTTAGGGTTTTCAGCGGCTACTTCCTCTGAAGTGGGCAGTGGAACACTTCTTTGTATTCTGTTCTTAGCCTGGAAGTTTCCCTGACACCTCTTCACTTGAGGTAACCCTGCTGGCATTTGAAATACCAGTCACGTGGCTTCCAGCATCACAGTAACACACAACTTACCACAGCCCCACAAATGGACAGACAACAACAGGCTAGGAGTCTTCATGGGAGCAGGCAGTCACGTCTTCACTCTCTCGATGGGGATCAGTGAGTTCAAACTGCCAGTCTCTCTGTTACAGCCGCACATGCAACCACTGTGCTGCTAGGTACATTTCCTTAAAATTCTGCCTAGAAAAATCTGTGGAACAGTTCTTCTCTGTCACAGAGGGTCACTGTGAGCCAGGATGGGCTCTGAGACACACAAATGCAACACCATGAAGCCACCTTACTCTGTCCTGCTCTTATTTAACTCTATTCTTTTCTGAGCTATCTTTTCCGTATATTCAGAAGAGACTGGCACTGAGCAGTGTTAATTCCACCAAGGCCAGGAAGGAGGTCAAAGAGTCACAAAGGACTATCTCTTTGCTCTCATGCCACTGCACTAAGGAGGCTTGGGTGGCAGCTGGAAGCTGTATATTTCACTCCCTGTCCCTACACTCCTGGCTGAGTCTCCTCAGAGTGAGACTGCCCCTTTACCCAGCTCACTGCATTGGCTGTCTTGCTCTGAAAAGAGAATTTGCACATGTGAGTCTGACTGGGTGACAGATGGGAATCTTAATGCTGCTTTTTGGAATATGAAAGGCCTCGGATCAGAGTGCTGCAGGGGAGTGATGTCTGCAGAAGACCTGCTGGTCTCCCAGTTAGAAAGAAGCCTTCCCCTTTGCCTCAGAGGTGCGTTCACTGTGGGTGGCAAGTCAGATCCTTGGGCTGGCACTCTCAGTAAACAGATCATATGGGCACCTTGAGAAGCGCTTGCTCACTGACCCAGCTCCCCAAGGATGTAAATATACCAACCAGGATGACTAAGGACACCAGTGCCAAGAATGATCACATTCTTTGCATGTGTACAAATGAGGTGGGCAGCCACCTTCGCTGATGGTGGCTGCACAGTGAGTGTCTGGAATCACACCTGGCTAGGTGGACCATTGAAAGAGTTGGTGATATGATAATAGGGAGTACACCCCGTTGCCAGTAAAGCTGAGGAAATGGCATTTGAGGAAGCAGGGGCACCCGGGTCGCCAGTATGAAGTCAGCGAGAACCTTGCTTGTGCCTCCTTTGTTCACTGGTGGCTGCTGCCATCTGGGTAGTGAGGACACCATGGCTACTGCCAGAATTCTCCACGGTCCCTGGTTCCACTCTCAAGTCGCTGGCTTCATCACTACCACTGCCATCGAGTCGATTCTGACTCACAGCAACCCGAAAGGACAGAGTAGAACTGCGGCTGGTGGGTCTGGGGGGCTGTGGATCATTATGAGAGCATTTCTATCTCGCAGTAGCTAAAGGGTCCAAAATGCTGGCCTTACGGTAGGCAGCCCAACATAACCCACTTGGTCATGAACCCTTGCCAGCTGATCCAGGGAGTCCATTCCCAAGTGCATATCTAAAAGAATGAATGACGAGTACCCAGATGGATGCTGCACTAATCACTATGGGCAAAAGGTAAACAATAAGCCAACAATACCCATCAGTAGAAGAATAGAGAAAATACGATCTACACTGAGTGGGATATACATATAGTTTGCCACAAGAAAACTAAGGCCTTTGATTCGGACAGACTCTGTAACACAGGTGAAGGCAAGACATGAAGTGAGACGCCAAACACCAAATGCCATGTATTGTGAGTCCATTTAGAGGAAAAATGCTGGACAGGTAAATCCCGTAGAGCCATAGAGTAAATTGGTGGTTCCCAGGGTGGGTTGGGAGGGGCAATGGGGAATGACTGCTTAATGGCTGCAGGGTCGATGAAAATGTTCTGGAACTGGATGGTGGGAAGCTTTCACAGTGTCCTTAAAACTACTCTTAAAAAGGGGAGAGAAAGAATCTGCAGAAAGCACAGTTCTGATTGACTCACATGAATGCTATCACCAAGAATTGGAATCCACTAGAATTGGAATGGCAGCTAGACTATTGTTTCCTTGGGAGGTGCCTCCAGGAAGGACCAGTAGAGAAGGGTAATACTGATAGAGCAAAGGGAATGGGCCGATAAAGAAATGTCATTGAGTAGGTTCCCAGAGACAGTATAAATCCTCTTGTACTTGTCCCACCCAAAGGCTGAGGGAACTGGAGTGTGGCTCCACCTATCCTAATGTGTCATTGGTTAAAGTGGCATTAGGTCCTGGAGGATGTCAACTCCCCTGTCTGCTCAATGACTGTTCCCTGTGTGGGGAGTTACATGTGCTTCCTGTGAGTCCATTGGCATTTATGGGAGTGGTGGGTGCTAAGTGCTAATACATGGGCACATTAGCAGCTGCTACAGCAAGTGCTGTACATTTTTAGCTGCTTGAGTGACAGGTGGGCCCTACCTCCTGCCTATATTCAGTGGTAGGGTGTTCAGATGGGGGCATGCGAAAAATAATAAGGCCCTATTCTTTGAAAATAGACATTATTATTATTTTATTCTGTCCCAACCCCCTTTCTTATCTGTCCCTGTGAACTACCTCACTGGCTGAAACATCATTTCCCTGGGGAAGACACCACATTTCAATACGGTCACAAGGCTGTTTTCATTGGCCCAGTGGAGACACTGACATAAGATGGGTCAACTAGACGCTTTTTCTGGAGCATTTCCAACCAAAAAACGAAAAAGAAAGTCCCGCTTTTGCAAGTGGCCTGGCATCTAAGAAGCATAATTCAGAAGAACATGTACCGCCACGTGGAGGAGGCGGTCTATGTTGCGAGATTACAGCATGTGCCCTGAGAGACAGACACAAAGAACACAGGAACATGCCAGTGGTGGTCAGGAACCCTCGACAGAGCCAGCTGTCCTCTTGTTCTCCCCACCTTTCCATTTTCCTAGGATTCTCTCTTCCAAGTATTGGTCTCTTTGCCTGTTTACAACCAAATGAGCCCCAAATAAGGTCCAGATCATAGAAATAGAAGGAAGAAGTTGGACGGAGACTGCAGTTCATACTCCCCGGAAGCCATTCAGACTACCTGGAAGAAGGAGACACTGTGATGGAATTAGCTCTGGATTCCTGACATTTATTGAGGAATGCTCAGGGAATAAGCACCTGTGGGGGGAATCAAGGAAGGGCACAGGAGGGAAATCTCAACAGAGGTCTCAGCCCTGCCTATGGAGAGTGTCGTAGTCAGTGTGCCCTAGAGAAACCAAACCAGTTATATAGCTGAAACTGGAGATATCGATATATCCACCAGGGCTCCTATGGTTAACCACTGCACCGGCCACTCATTGCCATCAAGGTGGACTCAAAGTGACTGTGTAAAACAGTATAGAACTGACCTTTTGGGCGTTGGAGACTGTAACTCTTCAGGAGATTACGAAGCTTCATCTTTCCCTCAAGGAGCCCTTGGTGTTTTCAAACTGATGTCCTTGCTGTTGGATGCTCAATGGGCCACCCACTACGACACCAGAGCCCCAGAGAGTGAGGCTTATTTCTAGGAATTGGCTCACATAGGGGAATGGCAAGTTCCAAATTCATAGGTCAGGCAACAGCCTAAAGAGCTCTGTCGATGTTCATCTTAAAATCCATAGGTTAGGTGATGGGAAAAGACAAGAATAAGAATGGCCAGAACACAACCTAGGGAAACTCCCTTTCTGTGCTGAAGGCCTTTGGCTGAGAGGTTTACCCCTTCCCACATTATGGAAAGTATTCTATTTTGCTTGAGACCAACTCCTTTATAAGAGGAAATAGATGAGGTGAACAAGCGGCCATCTAGCTCAGAAGCAATAAAGCCCACCTGGAAGAAGCACACCAGCCGGTGCGATCATGAGGTGCCAAAGGGACCAGGAATAAGGCATCATGCAAAAAAAAAAAGAATATATATATGTATACATATCTCTGTGTGTATATGGGTATATATATATATATATATATATATATATATATATATATATATATATATATATATACCATAGAGAATGAAGGGGGAAGTGCAGAGTGGAGACCAGAGGCCCAAATGTCGACCACTAGGGATCCCATCATAGAGGGCTTTAGGAGAGGAGATGGGTCAGTCAGGGTGCGATGTAGTACCGATGAAGAACACAGCTTTCCCCCAGATCCTGGATGCTTCCTCTCCCCAACTACCAGGATCCAAATTCTACCTTGCAGGACTGGATAGGGCAGAGGCTGTACACTGGTGCATATGGGAGCTGGAGGCACAGGGAATCCAGGGTGGATGATACCTTCAGGACCAGGGGTGTGAGGGGTGATACTGGGAGAGTGGAGGGTGAGTGGGTTGGAAAGGGGGAACTGATTACAAGGATCCACATGTGACCTCCTCCCTGGGAGATGGACGGCAGAGAAGGGGGGAAGGGAGACTCCGGAAAGGGCAAGAGATGACAAAATAACAATCTGTGGATTATCAAGAGCTCATGAGGGAGGGGGAGCAGGGAGGGAGGGGACAAAAAAAGGGGACCTGATGCGGAGGGCTTAAGTGGAGAGCAAATGCTTTGAGAGTGATTAGGGCAAAGAATGTACAGATGTGCTTTATAAAATTCATGTATGTATATGTATGGATTGTGATAAGAATTGTATGAGCCCCTAATAAAATGTTTAAAAAACAAGAGCAAATAGATGAATGCTTGTTTGACCCCAAAACTGGGCACCATAGCCTCGCCACATTGATATGCAAAAGGAGCCATCACAGGGAGCTCTGTAACTGGGACCTGGCCAAGTGGTGACCAGTAGCCTGGGACTTTGTAGCCTAATACGTTGCAGAGAATTGCTTACTAGTTCTCCTCTAGCTATAGTCTTTGTAACTCCTACCAATGACAGGGTGGAACTATGCCACCGAGGGAAGTAGACAGCATGCTAATAATATCAGTAAGGTGCATGGCATCCTCGAAGAGGTGAGACCATTCAAGTAAGACCTGTAGAGCCCTAATGTAGGGATTGGTCGGTTTGGTCATCCTGGGTGAGTTAACTCAGAAACAGAAAGTGGAGTTTCAAGAGCACCGAGAAAGACGAGCCAGCAGTGGAGTGTGTTCTTTGGACCCAGGATTATTACTCTGAGCACCACCTCTGCCCAGGAGACAGAGATCCCTGACACTCAATGCATCAGGAGACAATGAAAAACAGTGGCAGATAAATAGCTCATGGAAGCAGAGGCAGCAGCATCAAGACCCCAGAACAGGGAGCTCACCAGCACACAGAATGAGAAACTGAGTGTCTTTGGGCCAAGGCTTCCAGACAAAGCGGGCTGCCTCAACGCACTTATCAGCAGAGCTGAAAGAACTTTGTACACGGTCCCAAGCAGAGCAGAGGTCAAGGAGCTGCAGGACAGAGGCCAAGGACCAGAAAAAGTTCTGCCTCTGGGCACCACTGGGAAGAGACTGTCCTGACTGAAGAACTATATCCCCAGTCATTTCTGATCCTGAATTGTCACCTGCTAGTTCCCCAATTAACCCCAGAAACATAAGTATTGTTTGCGAGTTCTGTGTGGCCATTGCCACTTAAGGATTATCAAACCCAGCAGAGAAGAAGAGAGTGTCATGGTAGGGATGGTTGGTGTCAGAAACTGTGAAAAGAAAGGAGGGTGGAGGCATTTTGATCTCTGTCTCATAGGAATCAGCCTTGGGCTGTTTATCTTGATTTTCCTCCATTGCCTTTTGTGAAGTTACAGGGGGGTCAAATGCCTCCACTATGCCATTTATACCCCTACATTGACAAGTCGTTGGATGAAGGTTAGTTTGGGGAAGGAGCAGACCTTGGATGAGCTCTCATCAGCTGAGGCAATCCTAAAAGGGGCCAGACAGCTGGGACCTTTTCTATCAGTGGCTCTCTCAGCAGCTGGGGAAATCAGTCTCTTGGCCCTGAGAGGAATATGGGTGACACACTCATGTATGACAATACCCTGAAGGACAAGCTCCCACAAAAACCTGGCTGAGAACTCTCGCCTAGAAAACAGGAGTGCATGCCTAGCTAATAATAGCCAATTACTGAAGGCCCTATGATTGGAACTGTGCCTCATTTACAGATGGAAAACTAGAGGAAGGGATTTAATGTGGCTAAGTTAATATGTGACAGAGACAAGATTCAAACACAAGTTTGAAGCTGGTACTGTTAGCCTTTTTTCAAGGGCTGGGTTTTAGATGAGGCAAATGAGACACTTGTCAGGCACACAAGGTAAAGAAGCTTCCCTCTCCAGTGTGACTTTCCCCATAAGTCTGAATCATGGGCCTGGTGTGTCTTATTTGCCTTCCCTGAGTCTCAGAACTTGGTCTAGTGTGATTTGTTATTTGAAGGAATAAGCCAGAATGCTCAAGTACTCTGAGTCAATACCCATTCTCCCCTGGAATTGTTCAGTGGGACTTACCAGCCTCTTCCTCCGTGTTTCACTTTTCTAGAAACCTCCATGGAGGACTAGCTCTCATGAAGAGAGCTTCAAAAAGCTCATGGCAATATTCCATTATTTTTTCGTATTCCTTTTCCACACACTTTTGGAAGCTCCCTCCTCATCCCTTTCCACAGTCTTTCTCAAGGAAAGAGACGGTTGCTGGTTGATGTCAGATGCCTCTGAGTCTGTTTTCTACTCAGAATGCTCTGCACAAACTCTATCAACAAATGACGTAGAGTCAAACGTGCTGTGTGTCTTTAAGTTGATATCAGCTCATAGTGACCCTACAGGACAGAGTAGAACTGCCACCAAAGGTGTCCTAGGCTGAGATCGTTATGGGACCAGCTCGTCAGGTCTTTTCCCCTTTAGAGCCCATGAGTAGGTTCAAACTACCAGCCTTTTGTTTAGCCACCCAGTCCTTAGCCATTGTACCACCAGGGCTCTTTAAAACAGGGATTAGGTTGATTAATTGTATAATCTCCAGCCACATTTGAAAGCTGCTTCCCAGAACACCCTTCCCCAGATTGTTGATTAAGACGGGCATTTGGGGACTCATTTCATTCTCATTTGTGTAAGTGCACTCTATGAGAGGGGTTTCCCTTCATAGATAGGTGATCACATACTATTTTTCCAAATTGAACCACTCTTGGTGGTATATTGGGTTAAGAGTTGGGCTGCTGCTAATGGCAAAGTTAATGGTTCAAACTCACCAGCTACTCCTTGGGAGAAAGATGAGGGTTTTCTGCTCCAGTAAAGATGTGCAGTTCTGAAAATCAGCAGAGCCAGTCTATTGTGCCATATATGAGGTCAACCCCATGGCAGTGGATTTGGTTTTGCTTTGGGTCTGTGGGGGAAGTCCTTAAGTCATTGTTTAGTCACATGGAGGAGTCCCTGGGTGGTGCAGTTGGTTAACATAGTGGGCTACTAACTCATAGGTTGGAGCTTCAAGCCCAGCCAGAAGTGTCTCCGAAGAAAGGCCTGGTGCTGCATTTCAAACAACAACAACAAAATCAGTTATAGAAAAAAACAACAGAATGTCGTTCTACTCTGGCCCAAAGGAGTCCCTATGAATCAGAGTTAACTTCATGGCAACTGGCATGGTTTTGGTCCATGGGAAAAAAGAACCCTTCATAATTGCCTCCATGCCCAATAGTATCTTTCCTGTATCCCTAGACCACCCCAGCACCCTCAGCATCTTGCCTTATAATTGCCATGTGTCCGTCTCTCTTCCCAATGGGCCAGGCCGTGATGCAGCCGCTGCCGACACAGAGGGATTGTGCAGTCCCTGCATGATCTACAGTCCTCATGACATATATCTTGAATGAAGATTAAGTGATCCTCTCTAGAGCTTAGCTCAGGGGAATCCACTACCTCAGCTGGAACCGAAGTGGTGCCAGACCAATATCTGTTTTTAAAAGATAGAATGGCATTCCTAATCTTTGTGGAGAAACAGAGGATTTAGTGAAATGTTTCTGCAGTTGAGGCTACAGATGATCTGTTGACATGGTCTAAAAGGTTGTTGGTGGTTTAATGTCTCTCGGTACCATCAATTTTGCATTTTGTCCTGACTTAGCAAATTGGTTGGGATTTCGGCTTACTGACAAGGACCTTCAGAAAGAATGTGGTTGCAGGAGCAAGTTTAAGAAAGGAAGGAGCTTTGAAGCAGCCCTCACTGAGTGCCAATCCAAAGCTCTGTAACCCAGCACCTCAGAGGGCTTGATCTGGGATGGACTATGGCAGCATCACCATGAGCCACTTCCTCCAGTGGCCCTGACTGAAGGCTCAGAACCTGCCTCTGATTGGCAGCTGAGAGATACTAGGACCGTCACCTGCCACGTCGCCTGTATTTCTCCTGGCAGTAAGAAATCCCCAAAGTACACTATGTTCGGGCAATCTTTCCAGCCTACAAGCAGTTGTTGCTTATCTCTGTCAACTTTGTGCAGGGGAACAATCAGGTTTTGAAATTGAAAGACTTGCATGTGTGTGACTCATGAGATTAAGAGACAATGCATAACAACTATATTACCAGGTTTCCTTCCACTTGAAGAATAGGTAAGCAACAAAGGGACCATTTCTCTTAAAACCTCTGATCGAGAGTGGCACACAACTCCTTCCACTTTTATTCTATTGGCCAAGCCCTTCGCTGGCAGGGCAGGGAAGTTTACTCTTTCCTTGGATGACTAGGAAGTGAGTGAAATTTTGTCATCTCATACAAAGGGAAAAGTGAAACATGCTCTATGATCAAATAAGTTTAAAAAAAGTCACAATATTCATAGAATCTGCCGAGTGTGGCAAAACCATGAGCACTCCCATTGTAGAAGAAACACTGCTCTCGGAAACCACACTGTGCCTGGCAAGGGAGGCTGGGAGGATTTATGCTTGCTCACTTTGGCCAAGTCATTAAGCATGGCTGATCAGTAGAAAAGGAAATAGGGTTTGGTGCGGGGATGTGTCATTGGATATGCAGGCGATTCTCCTTGAGATGTATTGGCCCACAACTTTTGACTCACATACAGCAGTGACCATGAAGATGGCATCAGACCTGGCAACATTTCATTTTTGTATATAGAAAGTTGACACAAGCATCTCCTGGTAGTGTAGTGGGTTACACATTGTGTCCCTAACCTTAAACTCAGCAGTTCGAAAACAGCAGCACTCAGTGAGGGAAAGATGAGGCTTTCTACTCCTGTCAAGAGTTACAGGCTCAGAAACTCATGGGGGCAATTCTCCCCTCTCCTACAAGGTCGCTTTGCATCAGCAGTGACTCGATGGCAGGGAGATTAAGTTGATATTACCTATTTAGAAAATGGTTCTGGTTATTCAATTAAGTAAGGCAGGTGCAGCCCTGTCACACAGGGTTTGTTTAGATAGCACAGTAGTGTCCACTCACTCATTAGCTCAGTGTGTCTGGAAACCCAATGTGTATTTCCACATGGGACAAGTCAGGTTGAAGACACTGGGGATTCGTGCTTTGTTGAGCAAGCCCTGGAATTGCAAGAGTTCTAAAAATAGGTCAAAGTTCCTGTTTTTATAGCTCTCACACACACAGACACACACACACACACACACACACACACACACGGAGAAAGTGGTGAACTTCACAGAACGTAGTGGGGACTTCACAGAAAGGGGGGTTAAAAGCTGTGAACAGGGTTGGGATGGGTCTTGTTCTATCCATTTGAAAGTCTCTAGGCTAAACAGAAATGTCCTGGTGGTATAGTAGGTTCCGTGTTTGCATGCTAACCACCAGGTCAGCAGTTCTGAATCCACCAGTTCCTCCATGGAAAAAAGATGAGGCTTTCTATTTGAGTAAAGAATTATAGTCTCAGAGAGTCACTGGGGCATGTTTACTCTTCCCTATAGGGGCGCTGCCAGTCAGAATGAACTCAGTACAGTATGCAAATAACAAGCTGTGCTAATACCATTCCAGAGAGACAGTGGTGTTCCAGGGACTTTGGTTTCGCCTGGCCCCTGACCCTGAGGAAACATGAGGTCTTCAGGTCCTCTCCTGCTGCTCTTCTTTACCATCCTCCCATATCCTCCTCTGCACTCCCAAGTGGTGGGCATGATTTATAAACACAGAAATCCACTTACTCCTTTGGAAAAGTGGTTTACTTCACCCAAAAATTCGGAGAACTGTGTCGTCTCCCTTTCAAAGTAAATTATACGATGAACATACAATATTGATTGCAGGCATGTGGATTCTTAATCCTCAAGTTCCCATGAAACCCTGCTTTCCATGGCAAATCAGCCCGCCATTTCAGCACGCCAGTATTGCCAGGAGAAAGGAGCCTCCGCAGCCACCACTGCTCCGCAGCCTGCTTTTCACGGGCACACGGGGATGTCAGAGTGCCCCACACCTCGTGCACTTGACTCAGTGCTTGCCTGCAGGGGTTGCATTTCGTTAGAGCCCAACAACTTCCGAGCATTGGCAAATTCCCTCAACCAAAGGTGGGCAGTGTCCTCAAAATGTCACCAGTCATTAACCACCAGCAGGGTTGCGTTATGCTCGTCAGTGCCGTCATGTGCAAGGGGAAAGACAATTCCCACAGGCTGCCAGCTTGTTTGGGGAGGGAATGCCAAGTGGGGAAGCTGGGGGTCCTCACCCCAGCAGCCACAGTTCCTGGCTCCAGGCCCTGCCCCAGGCTGTGCCAGGACGAAGAGCCTGGACTCTCAGAGACTCCATAGCTCGATTTCCACTCAGGTTGTGTTGTGTTGATCATTCCTTCCCTAGGCTGCCACCCATCTGTCAGTTTGTCATCATGTTGTCATTTGTCTATAGCTGTGATTGCTGTAAGCGGTGTCACCAGCTACGATTATAACCAGAGCAAGCCACTCTGGACACGCTTCACCAGAGCATCCAAGCTAGGACACACTGGGAAGAAAGACCTGATGATGTACTACTGAGAATGAGTCCATGGAACCCTATGGATCAAAAGAGAATACCGACCAAACAAGTACTGGAAGAGGAGCACCCTAGGTGGGAATACACTCACACTATTCAGTGGGAGGACTCCCTGGGTAGTGTTTGACTAGCACCCAGGAGGTCGACAGTTAAATCCCACCCAGAATCCAAGAGGTGCCTAAGGAAGGTAGGCCTGAAAATCTGCTTCCAAAAGGTCACAGCCTTAAAAACCCTATGGAACAGTTCTATTCTGAAATGTATGAGAGTCGCTATGAGTCAAAATGGACGGAAAAGCAGCTAATAACAACAACACTGTATAAAGAACAACACTGCAAGACCTTAGGACAAAATACAGAGCAGGCACAATAGCCTCGCCCCACAGGATAGGGCAAATTATTTTCCTTTGTACAAGAGACCGGAACTGTACAACGGAATGAAACCCTGCCTTCTCTTGTGTCATCACCACAGTCGTTGGTCCATGTTGAGTCCATTGCTGTAGCCACTGTGGACATCCATCTTATCAAGGGTCTTCTTCCCTCTTGCTGCCCCTGTACTTTAACAAGCATTATGTCCTTTCTTAAGAACCAGCCTCTCCTGATAGCATGTCCAATGGATGTGAGATGAAGACTTACCATCCTCACTTCTAAGGGGCATTCTGACCATGCTTCCTCCAAGAGGGATTTGCTTGTTCTTCTGACAGCCCAGACGACTTTCGGTATTGTTTGCACATCATTCACATGCATTGATTCTTCTTCAGTTTTCCTTACTCACTGTCCAGCTCTCACATGCATATTGACCATTGAAACTACTTACCTTGAATTCAGAGCTTAGGGTACACTACTCAAAGCCACATAGCTTGTGAGCAGCTGAAACATTTCTGCTGCCAGGATCTGTCCAATTCATTTTATTGAAACATCATACTCAAAAGGTGCTTTAGGCAAACATATTTTGTCTTTTGACTACATGTCCCAATAATATAACCAGGCTCAGACCCTCACATTGTAATGATTCAGCTATATGTCTGAGAGGAAAAAGACCGCCAACCATAAAACTGATGGGAGAATAGGTACTGACTGTCACCTGCAATGCCATTCCTTCAACAAATATTTATTGAGTGTTATTCAAATGAAAACATTTTGCAAAGCTTTAAGAAGACCCAGATGTAGAGAACACAGTCCCTGCTCACAGGAGACTCACAGATACTGCATCAGGGCATTCAGATCAGGGACACCACAGATAGATGCTGAAAGAAAAATCATAAAAAAAAATAGCAACCACGCACGGAATCCAGGACAGATAAAATCCTCAGGAACAGCAATGGGAGTAGCGATACAGTGGTAGCTTTTTAATCTCCCATCATCTTGCATAGGGGTGGAGTCCAGACTGTCACTCCAGCCATAGCCAGTGAGGTCTCAATGTGGGCATGGCCTTCTCTTGAGGATTCTGGCAACTCCTGTATTCTTTGCTGGGGGTGAGAGATACCCATGACTTGATATTCCTGCTGACAAGATACATGGATCTACATTGACGGCAGCCAGAGCCTTGAATGGGGAGGAGTCATGTGGAGACCCGTGCCACTTTCCACCTCCACTGAGTCCATAAGACATTCCACCGACTGCCCTGTGATCTTCCAGCACTTGGTGTCATTGCATGTGTTGCATAAGTCTGAAAAAAATTACACACTGTTATTGTATATATGGGTTAATTTCGTACTTATGGACGTGGTCTGGACTGGGCTAGGATGTTTTCTTAATATACAATTATTCTTCTATATAAAGCTTTTTTAAGACACATGAGTGTTTATGAATGTGCTTCTCTGGTCAACTCGAACTGACTCAGATACCATGAGGGCACAGGGTGGCTGTGTAGGGAAGGGGAGGAAAAGGGAACTTATAACAATGATGGATTTAGAACACACACACACACACAGCCTAGGGGCCGAATAACAGAAATATGGGTAGAGGGACACAGAAGACAGTGTGTATAAAGATATTAATTTATATATAATTTAGTAAGGGTGTGAGGGTTGAGGAAAGAGGGAAAAAACAGGAGCTGATATCAAAGGGGTCAAGTAGAATGATAGTGTTTAGAAAATGATGGTGGCAGCATATGTACAAACTCGCTTGATCTAATTGATTTATGGATTGTTATATTATCTGTCAGAGCCCCCATTAAAATGTGTTCTTTTTTCGATAACAACATAAACTCACTGCCATGGAGTCAATTTTCACTCAGTATAGAACACCCCCTGTGGTTTCCTCGCTTGCTATTCTTTAAGGAAACAGAAAGCCTTTTCTTTCCCCTGCAGAGTGGCTGGTGGTTTCAACTATTGACTTTGAGATTAGCAGGCACCATACCACCATGATTCCTAAGGATGCTGATAGAAAGGAAGAACCTTGTGGAACATAATTTAAAATTCTTTAACTATCTAGACTTACTTAACTGGAAGAGTCCCAGAGACTATGACCCTGAGTTACTCTTCAAACCTTGAATTGAAACTGTCCCCTGAAGTCATCTTTAAACTAAATAACAATTTAGCTCTTAAAGGATTGCATCCTTGAGTATTGCAGTCTTTAAAAATCAGCACAAATCTAAATGGGCTACAGATAATTCAAAATATATATGAGAGGGTTGTGGCAGAGAGATTAAGTAAAAAGAAACACCTAGAATAGAAAGAACAAGAATGTTAATTCAATATGAAGAGTGTGACCAATGTCACTGAACGTTGGGTCCAGAAAGGGTTGAAATGGAACAGATTTTGCTTTGTATGTTTTCACATATCAAAATTAAATATTAGTAGAATAAGAGAGAGACTCGCATCTGTTTGAGGCAGACTACCAAATACTGGGTTATATATAATGCTAAGTATTGAATATTATCCCGTTTTCATATGGCAAGTATGGAAAGCCAAGGATGGAGTGAGTCATTCACAGGGGAGATGGCATTTGAATGATCCAGGAATATGGCTAAAGAAGATGCTCATTTCCGAGTGTTTCCACTGGGTTCGCAAAAACATCAGCAAATGAATGTCAAATAAGCCGTCTCACCCTCTAACTCAGAGCTGTGCAACCGAACTCTCTTCTATGATGAAAATGTTCCAGAGAAGTGATTCTCAACCTGTGGGTCGCGACCCCCATGGGGAGGGGGGTCGAACAATGCTTTCACAGGGGTAATCCGATTCATCACAGTAGCAATATTGTAGTTATGAAGTAGCAACAAAAATAATTTTGTAGTTGGGGGGAGCACCACATATGAGGAACTATATGAAAGTGTCACAACATTAGGAAGGTTGAGAACCACTGTTCTAAAGGCATGACATTCAACCTGGTAGCTACTACATTTTATCAGGAAAGACCACTGCATGGAAAGGGACATCATGCTTGGTAAAACTGAAGGTCCACAAGAAAAGAGACTGACCATCAAGGAGATGGGCTGACACCATGGCTGCAACAATGGACTCCAACCTAACAACCATGGCGAGATTTGGCACAAGATCAGGCAGTGTCCTCAAAGTAACATCCTTGATCTTCAGTCTTTTTAAAAGATCTGTTGTAGCACATTTAGCCAATGCAACGTGTCATTTGATGTCTTGACTGATGCTTCCTTGAGCATTGATCTGGCTTAGGGTTTAAAAATTCCCCTTGGCTTCTCAACCATACAGGAGGCCCACACAGTGATCACCTTCCTCACTACACAGAGTGTCATGCCCCACTCACATTGGTCTCCTTGCTGTTCCAGGAAGAAGCTTGGAGAACCCAATCACAAGGCCTTTTGCACTGACTGTCTCCTACCTGGAACACTTTCCCCACCGCCACATGGCCGGTCCTGTGTCTTCCTGCCTTATTCAAGTACTGCACTGTCAATGAGATCTTCCTTGGCTGCGATGCACTACTTGCCCCAAGTTTCCCATCCAGCGCAGTTTAGTGAGAAAAATCTCACTGCTACCTGCAGGGGGGGAGCCTCGGCACTGGCATCTCAGAAAATGGAGCATAATTAGAACAGAAATGTGACCCTACCTCTCATGCTAAAAGGCTGCTAACTGCAAGATCTAAACCACCACACAACCAGCCACTTCTCAGGGGAAAGGCTGAAAGTTAGTCTCAGAAACCTACAGGGAAGTTCTACCCTGTCTTATAGGGTCATTATGAGTCAGTATCAACTCTATGGCAGTAAATTTGCATTTAGGGAGGGGCGCGTTCTAAGGAGCTCTGGGTCACATACCCTGATCAATCCAACTGGCAGCTGCATCAGCTGGCTAAGGCTTCAAAAGACTGAGTAGGTAACCCAGAGCTCAGTGCTGTTGGCAGAAACTTGTGGGGGGTCAGAAGGACTTGAGGTGACGGTGTCCTTCTAAGTGGCCTCAGATAATCTTCTCCCCGGTCTGGGCATCAGCATCTTCTTTGCAAAATGGGATGATTGCATTAGAGAACCACTAAACTCTTACATACCTGAGCAACCAGGAAGCAATTGTGAATCCTGGAGAGGAGCAAAGACTATGCTGGTGGCTCTGCAAATCTTGGAAAGCCTGGATCCGATGCTGCTGGAACTGTCCACTGCGAGGCACCAAGAATCCCGAGAGCTGTAGTTCAGGTCTTCCCCTTGCCTGTGTACCATGGAAGATTTAATAAATGTTCTCCTCATGCTAGGATCCTTGGTGGCAAAGTGGCAAAATCCCTTCACATTGGCCTGTTAACTGCAGGGTTGGCAGTTCAAACGCACCTGCTGCATTCCTGTAGGAAGGGCAGCTTTCAACTCCCACAAAGAATTGTTGTTTCAGAAATCCACAAGGACAGTTGTATCCTGTAACTATGAGTCAGAACTGGCACAATAGCAGTGCGTGAGTGAGCTTTAAACTACATTTGAGACTGTGGTCTAATTTGAATTCCCCTACCTGTCCATTGGGTGTCATGGGAAGAAAGTAGATAGGAGAAAAAAGGGTAGGAGGCAGTGAGGGAGGAGGGTAGAATGTACTGGATTAACACATTCTGGCAGAAAATTGTGTGTATGTGTGTGTGTGCGTGTTCTATTGTAATTCACACAGATTATGGGTGAGGGAGGGAACTGAAAAAGTAAATATCCATGAAAAAGAAAAATGTTTTTCTTTGGTGATTTTCCTTTTGTTGAGCTAAAGGATGGAAAATGTACTGCATGGGCGTGACCAGCCACTGGACCGGTGTGCTGTTAACACACCCTCCTGCCTTTGCATGCTGGGGGCCTCTCTGTAAACAGAAGTGACTTGTGACTTCTGATTTCCTGGGGCTCTAAAGAGAACCCGAGAATAGAAGTTCTAAATCGTGAACAAAGGAGAGACAAAGGGTTAATGAGAGGACAGAAGTTTGAAGTTTCATTGGATGAACACAGCGCCAGCATCCAACAAACATGCCAAAGGCTGAACTCTGCCCGGAAGTAATGAATGAGCACTGCCTTTAGCCCGTGTCCTCACTCTCCCCGTCTCCTGCACTCCAAGCCAGCCTCACTAAGAGTAGTCAAAGGTGACATGGTGGTCCTTTCATCTCTCTCTGACCCCTCACGCTGCCTTCACCTCTATCCAAGTTGCTTCATCCTTCCCCCTTCTCCCTGATCTTCCTCGTGGAAAGATCTAATTCATACTAACTGGTAAAAGTCAGTTAGCACACAAGAAAGAAGACATCTCCTTCCTCAGCCTATGCTGCAGAAAAGGAAACTCGGGCTTGAGCTCATTTGCCCAACTGTCAAAGGTCCCATCACGGGCAGGGCCATGATGTGAAAATTCAAGCAAGCAGCCCCAGAGCCAGAGCTCCCAACCCTCATCCACTGCAGTTAAAGTTCATGGGGTGAAGTGGTGAAAAGCTAACCAGAAACTGAGAGTCAATGTAGATACCCAAGGCTTACGTGCCAGGGCACTCACTCACTGCCATTGAGTCAATGCTGACTCATAACAACCCTATAGGACAGGGTAGAATTCCCCTGTGAGTTACTGAGGATGTATCTCTTTATAGGAATAGAAAGCCCCATCTTTCCCTTGTGGAGTGGCTAGTGGTTTTAAACTGTTGCACAAAGCATAACCATGACACCATCAGGACTCCAAAACATGCCAGGGCAATCAATGGTTCTGTGAGATCTCTCAGGATAGAGATATACCTTGCTCCTTGGCTACACACGAGAAAGCATTCACCTCCAAGCCTAGTTTGCGATCCAAGTGAGTTTTATGAGAATTAGAAGAAGTTTCAGGTTTATAAAGGCACCTGCAGGGCTCTTCAGAAATGTGCATCTCCTTAGAAGCTTCCCTGAAAGTCACGAGGTCTGCTCTGTGCTCCTGCCTTTTAAATTACTCCCAGAGGTGGGGCGTGCTGGTGACACTGGTTGAACTCATTGGCTGAACTGAATTCACCTGGCCTTGGTGGGCCAATTCAGGTGAAGGACACAGCCAGGTGTACCTCCCCTTTCTGGCTGGGAACCTGAGCCTTTGAGCATGCGCAGTGTACCACTCGTTCATGGGACAAAGGCTCAGACTGCTGACCATGCGTAATGGATGCCTCAGTCCCCAAGCTAAACTACCTAGCAGTTCCAAAACCCCACTGCTGTGTAGTGTTCATGAACTTTGGCAGGAACACATCCTTAGCACGAAGAATCCTGTTGGCCCAATGGCTAAGCACTTGGGCTTTAGACCGCGGTCAGTAGCAACACATGAGAAAAAGGTCTTGCCATTGTAAACATTCCACCCCACTGCCAACAAAAGCAAAGGGCCACTGGTGACATAGCGGGCTACTCACAGAGCTACTAAATGCAAAGTCAACAGTTCTAACCCACCAGCTTCACTGTGGGAGAAAGATGAAGCTATCTATTCCTATAGAGACATAATATCTCAGAAACCTATAGGGAAAATTCTACCCTGCCATGGACTACTAAACGAACAACCTAATCTGTCTTGGAAGAAGTCAGGCCAGAGTGCCCTTGACAGCATATATGGCAAGATTTTGCCTTCCAAATATGTTGGACATATTGCCTGGAGAAGGACATCCTGCTTGGTAAAGTGGAGGGGCAGCACAAAAGAGGAAGGCCCTCAATGAGCTGGACTGACACCGTGGCTGCATCAATGGACTCAGGCAGAGAACAAATGTGATGATGGTGCAGGACCTGGAAGTGTTTGGTTCTGTTGTGCATAGGGTCACTTTGGGTCAGAAACCACTCAATGGCACCCGACAGCAACAACAACAAGTATATAAGATCACCATGAGTTGGAATCAACTCGATAGAAAGTGGGCTTTGGGTCTGTCATGGAACCAACCCTGGCTCATAGAGACCCAATCATGGGATTCTGAGGCTGTAAATCTTCATGGGAGCAGAGGGCCTCATCTGTCTCCTGCGGAGCAGCTGGTAGGTGTGAACTCCTGATTTTGCAGTTGACAGTCCAACACTTCCCTTAAAGTACCCCCCGGGGCTCCTTTGGTAATGATGACAGACTAGGAAACCCAATGGGGACATTTCTACTCTGTCACATGAAGGCATCCTATGTAGAATGGGCTCAACGGGAACTAACACCAAACTCACCACTTTTAACACCATCCCAACCTTGCAGACTTTGCTAGGCTCTTGAAAGAATTGACTTTTTGCACTCCCATTAGCGAGCTATGATCATGCATGCAAAAACGTAACTTCCGGTCTGAACTAGGGATCAGCTGCACATGTAAGGATGTGCTTCTAATGTGGAAGGAAATAAAGAGAGGGGATCTGGAAGCAGGAAAAGCCAGGAAGCAGGAGTCACTTAGGCAGACCCCTTTCCTAAACTAACTTAATTAGCATATCACAGATCCTGGCTCAGAGGTGATGTTCAAAGAAGAATTGTTGACTGAATATACAAGGAAAGGAACAGAATAAGTGAACACAGAAATGTGCTAATGACCAAATTGACTCACAATTCCGACCCTGCTCTTCTTCTTCCAGGTTCTTCTCTAGTTACTAATGGTATTTGCTCGACCTCTCACAAGTACAAAAAGAGCCCTGGTGGCCTAGCGGTTAGGCAGTGGGCTGCTAACCACCAAACTAGCAGTTCTAAATTAGCAGGCATTCTGAAGGAGAACAACAAGCTGTCTGCTCCTTTAAAGAATTACAGTCTTGGGAATGCACAGTGGTAGCTCTACCCTGGCCCATAGGGCTGCTCTGAGTCTGACTCGACTGGACAGCAGTGAGTATGGGTTTGGTTTGGTTTTCACAGGTACCCCGATCCATTGGTGGTTTTGGTAAATTGCACACGCTGGTTCAGTGGACCTTGTGTAGGGCTTGAAAATTTGCACTTCTAACAAGCTCCTGATGTTGCTAGTCTGTGACCATATTTGGGGTGGCAAAGCTCTGGACTACCCAGGTCTTCCTGGTGGCTGCTGTCACAGCGCAAGTTCCCAAGAGTGCACCGCTACTCATTTCTTTGGAATGATTTGGACTGAGTTTTCCCAGCCATTTCATCAAGGTTTTTGGCTATTTGTTCCATGACACTGAAAAGTATGGACCTGACATACGCAGCTCAGGCTGTATTATCTATCTTCTCTGCCCTCTTGGATTGGAGATGGATCACCTATGAAGTGATGAGGGAAAGAAGGGTTGGGTGTCCCCGGGTAATGTGAACAGTTAGCGCGCTCAACCACTGCTGATTAAAAGGTTTGCGCTTCAAATCCAAGGCCCCTCAGGAGAAAGGCCTGCTGATTGACATCAGAACGACCAGCCTTTGAAAGCTCTGTGGGGTCCCGTGGTGCTGACCCACACGGCGTCACCGTGAGTTGGAATGGACTCCTCAGAAACGGGTTTAGTAAGCAGCACAAAGAGGAAACTCCTTGGTGAACTGGAGGCCATGGTAGCTGAAACCATGGGCTCCAACATACTACCCCTGAGGCTGGCAAAGGACCGGGCAGTGCTGCCTTGTGTTGCAAAGAAGGTCCCTGTGATGTCAGAATGACTGGACAGCACTAACAACAACAAAGGATGTCAGGGCCCTTCACTTCCCCAGACCACTGACCAGGTTCAAAGACCCGCATGCGAGTATAGTTTCACAGTTAGACGTGTTTAGAAAAAATAATGTTTGCAAAAGTAAAATCTTGGTTTACATTTTACAGAGCATGCACAATTAGTAGAACTCTTAAGGTCCACCGGAACCTCTTTAGGGTCCCCTCCACTTGCTCACCACCGATAAGTCGATTCTGACTCATATTGATCCTACAGGAGAGGTTAAAATTTCCCCTGTGGGTATTTCTGAAACTGTAGCTCCTTATGGGAACAGAAAGCCTCCTCTTTCTCTGCAGCTGGTGGGTTCAAACTGCCAACCTTGTCTTTAGCAGCTCAGGACTGACTTGTATCTCTATGAAACCAAAATCTACCTCACTGCCAAGGAGGTGATGCTGACTCATAGTGACCCTATGAGGCAGAGTAGATCTGTCCCTGTGAGTTTCTGAGACTGTAACTCTTTATAGGAGTAGACAGACTCTTCTTCCCACGGAGTGGCTTGTGGTTTCAAAGTGCTGACTTTGGTGTTAGCAGCCCAACATGCAAACCCTATGCCACCAAAGCTCCTTTTGTACCCCTATAAGTAGATAAATATTTCTCTTATATCTGTGTTTCAACCAAAGGCATGGCTATAGAGGAAAAAAGGCCATGAGTGTCAAGAATGATTTGAAAATGTGGAGTTCTTTTGGGAAAGGATATATATATACTTGTGTATATAAATAGAATTCTGACAGCAAGAGTGGTCAGGAGTTGGACTGTTAATCTCAAGGTCAGCAGTTTGAATGAACAACGGCTCCTCTGGAGAAAGAGGAGATTTTCTACTCCTCTAAAGAATCACAGTCTCAGAAACCCACGGGGGCCATTTTACTCAGTCCCATGGGCCTGTGAGTTGGAATGGACTTGATGGCAGTGAGGGAATGTAAATATGCAAACACCCACCTCGGACTTAGGATTTGACCTGCTCCCTCAGCCCCGTGAGCATCTGCATCTGCAGCCATGGACTTGGCCTTCTGTGAAGAACCCATTAATGCACCGCCACAAAGAGAACGAGTTTCCTCTGTGTCAGTCCATTACCCTGCCAACGTTCAGGATGGAGCCAACACCCTTGGTCTCCCAGAGAAATTGGCTCAACATCCCCCAGATGTGGTTGCATGACATAGGCCACTCATGCAATGCACTGCATGTGCTCTATTTAATGCACTATCACCAACAAGTCTACATGGGTGGTAACTCTGAAAACCTTGCCCAAACAGCTGGCTTCACCAAAGTATATGGAATCATGTGGAGTCGTTGACCAGTTCGACTCTGCACTGGCTGTACGTTGGCATTGCCAACGGGGCTTTCTCACTGACCGTGACCTGAATCCTGCTTCCACTAAGCCTTGCTTCATTGGCCTTGGATGGGGCCAGGCCAATGGGAGACTGGAAAGCTCCTAAGGGATTCCAAAGTATGACCAAGGGTGAACACTACTGCTTTTGGCCATCACATCCGGGAAGGCCCTTGGGACTTTGCCACTCAAAGTAATATAGGTCAAGGAACCAGCAACATCAGCATTAGCTTCTCCCACACTAATGCCATCGAGTTGATGATGACTCATAGTGACCCTACAGGACAGGGTAGAACTGCCCTTGTGGGTTTCCCAGACTGTCACTCTTGCCCGGAGTCTACAGTCTCATATTTCTCCCAAGGAGTGGCTGGTGGTTTAGGACTACTGTCCTTGTGGTTAACAGCCCAAGAGTACCAGGGCCTCTAGAACTGCTGGATCCTTGACCCCACCCTGAACCCACAAAATCAGAATCTGCCCCCCAGCCCGATTTCTAGGAACCTGGGTAAGTGCATGCATGTGAAAGTTTAAGAAATACTTCCTTAGAAACCATTACTTTCCAGAACAAACTCCTCCTGCCAGAGGTGCAGAAATGGAAGCCCATTAGGCCATGCTCGCCTAGAAGCAATTGGAGGTCTCAGTGCTCCTATATCCTGGCTGTCATCCAGATTTCCTTATTCTCACCTGGACTGTTGTCACTGCAGCAGGTATTGGTGAGTTCTCAGCACGAACAGCCCCAAATTAGGTCTAGAGACACAGCTCCCATTTCAGAGCAGTACAATCCACAGTTTACTGTAGAGTTTCTGGCTTTTACTGGCTTGGGGTAGGGTCTAGTGGGAAACGCATCTTAGCAACAGCCATTATGTATTCTGGATGTGCACAATGAGTTTGTCTTGAGGCATATTTATGTCTGATGTTGTTATGTATTTCCCTTTCTATCCCATGCAACGTTATTTTTTTGAAAATTTATATTTGCTTTTAATTACCCAGACTTATGAGTGATTTATAGCTAGGTCTGACCGATTGGAATCAGATGACCACGCCTGGATTAACCATGGGTCCTGGTGACCATTAGGCACTTCTTTCCATGAATGATATTTTCACCTGAGTGAATGCATTCAAGACTTTTCTTCTCTTAAAGATAAATAAGCAGGTGGGTATCATTTTGCTATGCTCGCACTTCCTTGTGCTGCTTTAAGTTCACCCAGGAATTTTTAAAAAGAGAAACATATTACAACTGTCACACACTTTATAATTCATGTCGAAAAATTTGGGGGAGAGCTAAATAGAGGTGACCCGTGGTGCAGTCTTACTTACTGCTTGTTAGAAGGTACTGAAATCTTATATACATAAACACTAGAAACCAGGAGAGAGGAAATGGTGGTTCCATGGCAGAATTCTCACTAGCCATGCAGGAAATTTGGGTTTGATTCTTGGCCAGTGCGCCTCCTGTTACAGCTACCACCTAACTGCTAGTGGAGGCTGGCATATTGCTATGATGCTGAACAGATTTTAGCGATGTTTTCTGCCCACCGACAGACTAGGAGAAAAGGCCTGGTGAACTCCTTCAAGCCATCAGCCACTGAAAACCCCCCAGCTGACAAGGGGTCAAATCTACAACCCATTGAAGGAATGGGGCAGGACCTGTGGGCATTGAGTTCTGTAGCGCATGGAGACCGCATGAGTCAGGAGCTGGCTGACTTGAAGGCAATTGTCCACAGCACTCTCTAGGAAGGCAGTGGTTGGAGCACATAGGCGTCCTTCATGTGGCCCCATGATCATCAAGCCTTAAGTCATGCAACCAACTCTGGGAAATGAAACATGCCCGGGGTACCAGGGATATTTGAAGGACCTGGTGTAAATAGGTTCAGCCCGAGGGAGTTCTGGAAACCACCGAGGTAAGCTTCCTGCTGATACCACTAACTTAGCTCCAGAGCGAGTGGATGGGTGTCTGCGCATGTACCCAGCCACCATTAGTGCGTTTTTGTTGTTGTTGTTGTTGTTGCCGTTCACGTCCGTAGAGTCGATGCCGATTCACAGTGACCCTATATGACAGGGTATAATTCCCCCTGTGAGTTTCTCACACTGCAACTCTTTACGGGAGTAAAAAAGCCTCATCTTTCTCTTGAGGAGT